>NC_073632.1:31296569-31599599 GCF_029407905.1 Bubalus kerabau | reverse complement strand
TGGGCAATATAATATTGCCTCAAAAAACTCCATGGCCAGTAGAAAGTCCATGGAGAAGTCTCATTCAGTTTCAGAAGAATAGAATGATCTAAAGGAAGGACACAAAATTAGCAACAAGAGTTACAAAATATTTCATTTTACATGAAATTAAAGTCTAAATATGTCTTTTCTCCCAGGTGTTCCTTAGGGATTTTATGCTGTCTATTAAATAGCTGCTTGAACTGAACCTACAGTTTCAGTGTAATGCAATTAATCCTCACACTTTCTTCTACATTGTGCCTGGCTGAAGAATCTCTTACATAACAACAGAGACGACAAAACTTTGAATCACAATTTTTAAAAGTTGTAGCATCCTAACCAACCCCTCTCTTACTTCCACTAGATTTACTCTTTTTGATTTCTCATTGTATTTGTCCTATATCTAATTTTTATGCCACAAATGTCCAACATCACTTGTTTTCCACAAACGCAGTTCAGGGACTAGGTACTATGAGCCAGTAAAATGAATAGAAGGTTATGTAATAGAAATTTCTGAAAATTGTTCACCAACGTACATAATTGACTCATGTTTATCGTGTACATGTTTCTATGATTGTTTTTAATTCAAAGGAAATAAGAAGTGGACTAGAAATTTGCCATAGTATTCAAATCACCTTCTTGAGTAGGACACAACAGAGCCCAAGGCCAAGGGACAAACAAACAACAGATGATGAAGGTTTCTCTTAAGTTCATCTAATTTCAAAAGTTAAATGGCAAGCTCAATTCTTTCTTGGAGAGAACAACTCTAAAAACTGAATAAAATATTTAAAATGCGTTCTATGATGCCAAAGTGGACAATTTTGAGAAACTGTGAGATCAAAATTTAAGAAAAAAGGTATGACAGACTGAAAATTTACATGTTGAAGTTCATACTAAAGAGGGAGAGGATCCAGAGTGCAGATTTTCTTTCTCTCCCCTCTTCTCTATGTGTGGACACAGATGGCATGATGGAAGAAGGCAGCCATCTGCAAGCCAAAAAGAAGGCCCTCACCAGAAGTTGACCATGATGGCACCCTAATTCTGAGCTTACAGCCTCCAGAATTGTGAGAATATAAATTTCTGTGAAGAAAGCCACTCACTCTATAGTATTTGGTTATGGTAGCCCAAGTTCACTAACAGGAAGGGAAGACGTATGATAAATATGACATATGAGGACCTTTTTCCACTCAAGGCAATAGATGATTTTGAAAGGTATTGCTCTAATGTTGACATGATGAGAAGAGTCTTCGATAAAACTGTGAAGGTGAGAGAAGAAACAGTGCAGTTAATGACTGCTGCTAAGTCACTTCAGTCGTGTCCGACTCTATGTGACCCCATAGACAGGAGCCCACCAGGCTTCCCCATCCCTGGGATTCTCCAGGCAAGAACACTGGAGTGGGTTGCCATTTCCTTCTCCAATGCAGGAAAGTGGAAAGTGAAAATTGAAAGTGAAGTCGCTCAGTCGTGTCCGACCCTCAGCGACCCCATGGACTGCAGCCTAGCAGGCTCCTCCGTCCATGGGATTTTCCAGGCAAGAGTACTGGAGTGGGGTGCCATTGCCTTCTCCACAGTTAATGACTAACTATTAATAAATAGGACTCTAAAGGCAATGGCACCCCACTCCAGTACTCTTGTCTGGAAAATCCCATGGCTGGAGGAGCCTGGTAGGCTGCACTCCATGAGGTTGCTAAGAGTTGCACACAACTGAGCGACTTCACTTTCACTTTTCACTTTCATGCACTGGAGAAGGAAATGGCAACCCACTCCAGTGTTCTTGCCTGGAGAATCCCAGGGACAGGGGAGCCTGGTGGGCTGCTGTCTGTGGGGTCGCACAGAGTCGGACATGACTGAAGCAACTTAGCAGCAGCAGCAAACACATTCACACAAACATACAACAAAATACCAAGCAATTGAAGATCAATGGGTAGGTTTAAAAAAGAAAAAAAAAAAGAATTAAATAGTAAAGGAAAAAAAATTGAGAAATTGATTTACACCACCATGGAGCCTGGTAGGCTATCGTCCATGGGGTCGCAAAGAGTCAGACACGACTGAGCGATTTCACTTCACTTCACTTAAGACACCATCAGGCTCGATCACAGAACAAAGGACTGAGCAGAGCTAGCTGGCTGCAGACCATCCCCTTCTGGTGACAGGCAGCCAGAGCCAGAAGGGGGCAATCGCAGCCCCAGAGAGGCATTATCTACCAAACTGCAAGCAGGCTTCATTGCTAAGACATCTTGAGATTCTGGACAGTCAACATCCGCCTGAGAAGGTGCACCGGTTGTACACCCAGAAAACCTAGCGGCAGGGACAGGGGAGGCGATAAGTCGCAGCGACCGCACTCGCCAAACACCTGGTCACCTGAGCTGTTCAGACCGGGGAAGGGCACAAAACGCAGGCCCAACCAAGTCTGTGCCTCTGAGGAGTATCTGAGTGCCTTAACCTGAGCAGCTTAGACCTGGGAAGTGCATACAACCCAGGGCCAGCCTCAGACAGTTCCCAGCAGAGCAACCTAGAGCCTAAGCAGTGTAGACAGGGAAAGCACACACGCCGTGAGCGGGGACAAACCCAGTGTGGCTGAGACAGTGCGAACACATGCCAGTGTTATTTGTTTGCAGCATTCTCCCTCCCCACAGCACGACTGAACAAGTGAGCCTGAAAAAGTGTCCACCACCGCCCCCTTGTGTCAGGACTGAAATTAGACACTGAAGAAACCAGCAAACAGAAGAAGCTAAAACAGAGGGAACCTCCTTGAAAGTGACAGGTGCAATAGATTAAAACCCTGTAGTTAGTACCAACTACATAGGAAGGGGCCTATAGATCTTGAGAAATATAAGCTGGATCAAGGAACTATCCGAAAATGAACTGACCCCACACTGCCCACAACACCACCAGAGAAGTCCCAGATATATTTTTACTATTTTTACTATCATTCTTTTTTTTTTAATTTTTAAAAAATTTTAAGTCCTCTATTACTCCTTTAATTTTCATTTTTATAACCTATTACTTTGCAAAAGAAAAAAAATCCTATTTTTTAAAGCAAACTTCATATATATATTTTATAATTTTTGTGACTTTTTTTTTTTTTTTAATTTTATTTTATTTTTAAACTTTACATAACTGTATTAGATTTGCCAAATATCAAAATGAATCCGCCACAGGTATACATGTGTTCCCCATCCTGAACCCTCCTCCCTCCTCCCTCCCCATTCCATCCCTCTGGGTCGTCCCAGTGCACCAGCCCCAAGCATCCAGTATCGTGCATCGAACCTGGACTGGCAACTCATTTCATACATGATATTTACATGTTTCAATGCCATTCTCCCAAATCTTCCCACCCTCTCCCTCTCCCACAGAGTCCATAAGACTGTTCTATACATCAGTGTCTCTTTTGCTGTCTCGTACACAGGGTTATTGTTACCATCTTTCTAAATTCCATATATATGCGTTAGTATACTGTATTGGTGTTTTTCTTTCTGGCTTACTTCACTCTGTATAATAGGCTCCAGTTTCATCCACCTCATTAGAACTGATTCAAATGTATTCTTTTTAATGGCTGAATAATACTCCATTGTGTATATGTACCACAGCTTTCTTATCCATTCATCTGCTGATGGACATCTAGGTTGCTTCCATGTCCTGGCTATTATAAACAGTGCTGCGATGAACATTGGGGTACTCGTGTCTCTTTCCCTTCTGGTTTTCTCAGTGTGTATGCCCAGCAGTGGGATTGCTGGATCATAAGGCATGTCTATTTCCAGTTTTTTAAGGAATCTCCACACTGTTCTCCATAGTGGCTGCACTAGTTTGCATTCCCACCAACAGTGTAAGAGGGTTCCCTTTTCTCCACACCCTCTCCAGCATTTATTACTTGTAGACTTTTGGATTGCAGCCATTCTGACTGGCGTGAAATGGTACCTCATAGTGGTTTTGATTTGCATTTCTCTGATAATGAGTGATGTTGAGCATCTTTTCATGTGTTTGTTAGCCATCTGTATGTCTTCTTTGGAGAAATGTCTATTTAGTTCTTTGGCCCATTTTTTGATTGGGTCATTTATTTTTCTGGAGTTGAGCTGTAGGAGTTGCTTGTATATTCTCGAGATTAGTTGTTTGTCAGTTGCTTCATTTGCTATTATCTTCTCCCATTCTGAAGGCTGTCTTTTCACCTTGCTAATAGTTTCCTTTGATGTGCAGAAGCTTTTAAGGTTAATTAGGTCCCATTTGTTTATTTTTGCTTTTATTTCCAATATTCTGGGAGGTGGGTCATAGAGGATCCTGCTGTGATGTATGTCAGAGAGTGTTTTGCCTATGTTCTCCTCTAGGAGTTTTATAGTTTCTGGTCTTACATTTAGATCTTTAATCCATTTTGAGTTTATTTTTGTGTATGGTGTTAGAAAGTGTTCTAGTTTCATTCTTTTACAAGTGGTTGACCAGAGTTCCCAGCACCACTTGTTAAAGAGATTGTCTTTAATCCATTGTATATTCTTGCCTCCTTTGTCGAAGATAAGGTGTCCATATGTGCGTGGATTTATCTCTGGGCTTTCTATTTTGTTCCATTGATCTATATTTCTGTCTTTGTGCCAGTACCATACTGTCTTGATAACTGTGGCTTTGTAGTAGAGCCTGAAGTCAGGTAGGTTGATTCCTCCAGTTCCATTCTTCTTTCTCAAGATCGCTTTGGCTATTCGAGGTTTTTTGTTTTTCCATACAAATTGTGAAATTATTTGTTCTAGCTCTGTGAAGAATGCTGTTGGTAGCTTGATAGGGATTGCATTGAATCTATAGATTGCTTTGGGTAGTATACTCATTTTCACTACATTGATTCTTCCAATCCATGAACATGGTATATTTCTCCATCTGTTAGTGTCCTCTTTGATTTCTTTCACCAGTGTTTTATAGTTTTCTATATATAGGTCTTTAGATTCTTTAGGTAGATATATTCCTAAGTATTTTATTCTTTCCGTTGCAATGGTGAATGGAATTGTTTCCTTAATTTCTCTTTCTGTTTTCTCATTATTAGTGTATAGGAATGCAAGGGATTTCTGTGTGTTGATTTTATATCCTGCAACTTTACTATAGTCATTGATTAGTTCTAGTAATTTTCTGGTGGAGTCTTTAGGGTTTTCTATGTAGAGGATCATGTCGTCTGCAAACAGTGAGAGCTTTACTTCTTCTTTTCCAATTTGGATTCCTTTTATTTCTTTTTCTGCTCTGATTGCTGTGGCCAAAACTTCCAAAACTATGTTGAATAGTAATGGTGAAAGTGGGCACCCTTGTCTTGTTCCTGACTTTAGAGGAAATGCTTTCAATTTTTCACCATTGAGGATAATGTTTGCTGTGGGTTTGTCATATATAGCTTTGATTATGTTGAGGTAGGTTCCTTCTATTCCTGCTTTCTGGAGAGTTTTGATCATAAATGGATGTTGAATTTTGTCAAAGGCTTTCTCTGCATCTATTGAGATAATCATATGGTTTTTATTTTTCAATTTGTTAATGTGGTGTATTACATTGATTGATTTGCGGATATTGAAGAATCCTTGCATCCCTGGGATAAAGCCCACTTGGTCATGGTGTATGATCTTTTTAATGTGTTGTTGGATTCTGATTGCTAGAATTTTGTTAAGGATTTTTGCATCTATGTTCATCAGTGATATTGGCCTGTAGTTTTCTTTTTTTGTGGGATCTTTGTCAGGTTTTGGTATTAGGGTGATGGTGGCCTCATAGAATGAGTTTGGAAGTTTACCATCCTCTGCAATTTTCTGGAAGAGTTTGAGCAGGATAGGTGTTAGCTCTTCTCTAAATTTTTGGTAGAATTCAGCTGTGAAGCCGTCTGGACCTGGGCTTTTGTTTGCTGGAAGATTTTTGATTACAGTTTCAATTTCCGTGCTTGTGATGGGTCTGTTAAGATTTTCTATTTCTTCCTGATCGAGTTTTGGAAAGTTGTACTTTTCTAAGAATTTGTCCATTTCTTCCACGTTGTCCATTTTATTGGCATATAATTGTTGATAGTAGTCTCTTATGATCCTTTGTATTTCTGTGTTGTCTGTTGTGATCTCTCCATTTTCATTTCTAATTTTATTGATTTGATTTTTCTCCCTTTGTTTCTTGATGAGTCTGGCTAATGGTTTGTCAATTTTATTTATCCTTTCAAAGAACCAGCTTTTGGTTTTGTTGATTTTTGCTATGGTCTCTTTTGTTTCTTTTGCATTTATTTCTGCTCTAATTTTTAAGATTTCTTTCCTTCTACTAACCCTGGGGTTCTTCATTTCTTCCTTTTCTAGTTGCTTTAGGTGTAGAGTTAGGTTGTTTATTTGACTTTTTTCTTGTTTCTTGAGGTGTGCCTGTATTGCTATGAACTTTCCCCTTAGGACTGCTTTTACCGTGTCCCACAGGTTTTGGGTTGTTGTGTTTTCATTTTCATTCGTTTCTATGCAAATTTTGATTTCTTTTTTGATTTCTTCTGTGATTTGTTGGTTATTCAGCAGCGTGTTGTTCAGCCTCCATATGTTGGATTTTTTAATAGTTTTTCTCCTGTAATTGAGATCTAATCTTACTGCATTGTGGTCAGAAAAGATGCTTGGAATGATTTCAATTTTTTTGAATTTACCAAGGCTAGCTTTATGGCCCAGGATGTGATCTATCCTGGAGAAGGTTCCATGTGCACTTGAGAAGAAGGTGAAATTCATTGTTTTGGGATGAAATGTCCTATAGATATCAATTAGGTCTAACTGGTCTATTGTATCGTTTAAAGTTTGTGTTTCCTTGTTAATTTTCTGTTTAGTTGATCTATCCATAGGTGTGAGTGGGGTATTAAAGTCTCCCACTATTATTGTGTTATTGTTAATTTCTTTTTTTTTTTTTTTTTTTGGGACTCATCATTAATGTTTATTTGCTAATCTAATTAAGACATGTCTTGAGTCATCAACACTGTGTAATACTTTTATTGTGCCTAGTTTAATGTAAGCTAAATTTGTCCATAAGGAAAGTAACTCAAGTGAAGAAACTTTTAAACAAAGAAAAATGTAAATGAGACAGGAGCTTTTAGATAAATTCTTTTTTTTTTTTTTTTTTTTAATTTAATTTAATTTTATTTTATTATTTTTTTTTAATTTTATTTTATTTTTAAACTTTACATAACTGTATTAGATTTGCCAAATATCAAAATGAATCCACCACAGGTATACATGTGTTCCCCATCCTGAACCCTCCTCCCTCCTCCCTCCCCATTCCATCCCTCTGGGTCGTCCCAGTGCACCAGCCCCAAGCATCCAGTATCGTGCATCGAACCTGGACTGGCAACTCATTTCATACATGATATTTACATGTTTCAATGCCATTCTCCCAAATCTTCCCACCCTCTCCCTCTCCCACAGAGTCCATAAGACTGTTCTATACATCAGTGTCTCTTTTGCTGTCTCGTACACAGGGTTATTGTTACCATCTTTCTAAATTCCATATATATGCGTTAGTATACTGTATTGGTGTTTTTCTTTCTGGCTTACTTCACTCTGTATAATAGGCTCCAGTTTCATCCACCTCATTAGAACTGATTCAAATGTATTCTTTTTAATGGCTGAATAATACTCCATTGTGTATATGTACCACAGCTTTCTTATCCATTCATCTGCTGATGGACATCTAGGTTGCTTCCATGTCCTGGCTATTATAAACAGTGCTGCGATGAACATTGGGGTACTCGTGTCTCTTTCCCTTCTGGTTTTCTCAGTGTGTATGCCCAGCAGTGGGATTGCTGGATCATAAGGCATGTCTATTTCCAGTTTTTTAAGGAATCTCCACACTGTTCTCCATAGTGGCTGCACTAGTTTGCATTCCCACCAACAGTGTAAGAGGGTTCCCTTTTCTCCACACCCTCTCCAGCATTTATTACTTGTAGACTTTTGGATTGCAGCCATTCTGACTGGCGTGAAATGGTACCTCATAGTGGTTTTGATTTGCATTTCTCTGATAATGAGTGATGTTGAGCATCTTTTCATGTGTTTGTTAGCCATCTGTATGTCTTCTTTGGAGAAATGTCTATTTAGTTCTTTGGCCCATTTTTTGATTGGGTCATTTATTTTTCTGGAGTTGAGCTGTAGGAGTTGCTTGTATATTCTCGAGATTAGTTGTTTGTCAGTTGCTTCATTTGCTATTATCTTCTCCCATTCTGAAGGCTGTCTTTTCACCTTGCTAATAGTTTCCTTTGATGTGCAGAAGCTTTTAAGGTTAATTAGGTCCCATTTGTTTATTTTTGCTTTTATTTCCAATATTCTGGGAGGTGGGTCATAGAGGATCCTGCTGTGATGTATGTCAGAGAGTGTTTTGCCTATGTTCTCCTCTAGGAGTTTTATAGTTTCTGGTCTTACATTTAGATCTTTAATCCATTTTGAGTTTATTTTTGTGTATGGTGTTAGAAAGTGTTCTAGTTTCATTCTTTTACAAGTGGTTGACCAGAGTTCCCAGCACCACTTGTTAAAGAGATTGTCTTTAATCCATTGTATATTCTTGCCTCCTTTGTCGAAGATAAGGTGTCCATATGTGCGTGGATTTATCTCTGGGCTTTCTATTTTGTTCCATTGATCTATATTTCTGTCTTTGTGCCAGTACCATACTGTCTTGATAACTGTGGCTTTGTAGTAGAGCCTGAAGTCAGGTAGGTTGATTCCTCCAGTTCCATTCTTCTTTCTCAAGATCGCTTTGGCTATTCGAGGTTTTTTGTTTTTCCATACAAATTGTGAAATTATTTGTTCTAGCTCTGTGAAGAATGCTGTTGGTAGCTTGATAGGGATTGCATTGAATCTATAGATTGCTTTGGGTAGTATACTCATTTTCACTACATTGATTCTTCCAATCCATGAACATGGTATATTTCTCCATCTGTTAGTGTCCTCTTTGATTTCTTTCACCAGTGTTTTATAGTTTTCTATATATAGGTCTTTAGATTCTTTAGGTAGATATATTCCTAAGTATTTTATTCTTTCCGTTGCAATGGTGAATGGAATTGTTTCCTTAATTTCTCTTTCTGTTTTCTCATTATTAGTGTATAGGAATGCAAGGGATTTCTGTGTGTTGATTTTATATCCTGCAACTTTACTATAGTCATTGATTAGTTCTAGTAATTTTCTGGTGGAGTCTTTAGGGTTTTCTATGTAGAGGATCATGTCGTCTGCAAACAGTGAGAGCTTTACTTCTTCTTTTCCAATTTGGATTCCTTTTATTTCTTTTTCTGCTCTGATTGCTGTGGCCAAAACTTCCAAAACTATGTTGAATAGTAATGGTGAAAGTGGGCACCCTTGTCTTGTTCCTGACTTTAGAGGAAATGCTTTCAATTTTTCACCATTGAGGATAATGTTTGCTGTGGGTTTGTCATATATAGCTTTGATTATGTTGAGGTAGGTTCCTTCTATTCCTGCTTTCTGGAGAGTTTTGATCATAAATGGATGTTGAATTTTGTCAAAGGCTTTCTCTGCATCTATTGAGATAATCATATGGTTTTTATTTTTCAATTTGTTAATGTGGTGTATTACATTGATTGATTTGCGGATATTGAAGAATCCTTGCATCCCTGGGATAAAGCCCACTTGGTCATGGTGTATGATCTTTTTAATGTGTTGTTGGATTCTGATTGCTAGAATTTTGTTAAGGATTTTTGCATCTATGTTCATCAGTGATATTGGCCTGTAGTTTTCTTTTTTTGTGGGATCTTTGTCAGGTTTTGGTATTAGGGTGATGGTGGCCTCATAGAATGAGTTTGGAAGTTTACCATCCTCTGCAATTTTCTGGAAGAGTTTGAGCAGGATAGGTGTTAGCTCTTCTCTAAATTTTTGGTAGAATTCAGCTGTGAAGCTGTCTGGACCTGGGCTTTTGTTTGCTGGAAGATTTTTGATTACAGTTTCAATTTCCGTGCTTGTGATGGGTCTGTTAAGATTTTCTATTTCTTCCTGATCGAGTTTTGGAAAGTTGTACTTTTCTAAGAATTTGTCCATTTCTTCCACGTTGTCCATTTTATTGGCATATAATTGTTGATAGTAGTCTCTTATGATCCTTTGTATTTCTGTGTTGTCTGTTGTGATCTCTCCATTTTCATTTCTAATTTTATTGATTTGATTTTTCTCCCTTTGTTTCTTGATGAGTCTGGCTAATGGTTTGTCAATTTTATTTATCCTTTCAAAGAACCAGCTTTTGGTTTTGTTGATTTTTGCTATGGTCTCTTTTGTTTCTTTTGCATTTATTTCTGCTCTAATTTTTAAGATTTCTTTCCTTCTACTAACCCTGGGGTTCTTCATTTCTTCCTTTTCTAGTTGCTTTAGGTGTAGAGTTAGGTTATTTATTTGACTTTTTTCTTGTTTCTTGAGGTGTGCATGTATTGCTATGAACTTTCCCCTTAGGACTGCTTTTACCGTGTCCCACAGGTTTTGGGTTGTTGTGTTTTCATTTTCATTCGTTTCTATGCAAATTTTGATTTCTTTTTTGATTTCTTCTGTGATTTGTTGGTTATTCAGCAGCGTGTTGTTCAGCCTCCATATGTTGGATTTTTTAATAGTTTTTCTCCTGTAATTGAGATCTAATCTTACTGCATTGTGGTCAGAAAAGATGCTTGGAATGATTTCAATTTTTTTGAATTTACCAAGGCTAGCTTTATGGCCCAGGATGTGATCTATCCTGGAGAAGGTTCCATGTGCACTTGAGAAGAAGGTGAAATTCATTGTTTTGGGATGAAATGTCCTATAGATATCAATTAGGTCTAACTGGTCTATTGTATCGTTTAAAGTTTGTGTTTCCTTGTTAATTTTCTGTTTAGTTGATCTATCCATAGGTGTGAGTGGGGTATTAAAGTCTCCCACTATTATTGTGTTATTGTTAATTTCTTCTTTCATACTTGTTAGCATTTGTCTTACATACTGCGGTGCTCCCGTGTTGGGTGCATATATATTTATAATTGTTATATCTTCTTCTTGGATTGATCCTTTGATCATTATGTAGTGACCATCTTTGTCTCTTTTCACAGTCTTTGTTTTAAAGTCTATTTTATCTGATATGAGTATTGCTACTCCTGCTTTCTTTTGGTCCCTATTCGCATGGAAAATCTTTTTCCAGCCCTTCACTTTCAGTCTGTATGTGTCCCCTGTTTTGAGGTGGGTCTCTTGTAGACAACATATGCAGGGGTCTTGTTTTTGTATCCATTCAGCCAGTCTTTGTCTTTTGGTTGGGGCATTCAACCCATTTACGTTTAAGGTAATTACTGATAAGTATGACCCCGTTGCCATTTACTTTATTGTTTTGGGTTCGAATTTATACACAATTTTTGTGTTTCCTGTCTAGAGAATATCCTTTAGTATTTGTTGGAGAGCTGGTTTGGTGGTGCAGAATTCTCTCAGCTTTTGCTTGTCTGAAAAGCTTTTGATTTCTCCTTCATACTTGAATGAAATCCTTGCTGGGTACAATAATCTGGGCTGTAGATTATTTTCTTTCATCATTTTAAGTATGTCTTGCCATTCCCTCCTGGCTTGAAGAGTTTCTATTGAAAGATCAGCTGTTATCCTTATGGGAATTCCCTTGTGTGTTATTTGTTGTTTTTCCCTTGCTGCTTTTAATATTTGTTCTTTGTGTTTGATCTTTGTTAATTTGATTACTATGTGTCTTGGGGTGTTTCGCCTTGGGTTTATCCTATTTGGGACTCTCTGGGTTTCTTGGGCTTGGGTGATTATTTCCTTCCCCATTTTAGGGAAGTTTTCAACTATTATCTCCTCAAGTATTTTCTCATGGTCTTTCTTTTTGTCTTCTTCTTCTGGGACCCCTATGATTCGAATGTTGTAGCGTTTAATATTGTCCTGGAGGTCTCTGAGATTGTCCTCATTTCTTTTAATTCGTTTTTCTTTTATCCTCTCTGATTCATTTATTTCTACCATTCTATCTTCTAATTCACTAATCCTATCTTCTGCCTCTGTTATTCTACTATTTGTTGCCTCCAGAGTGTTTTTAATTTCACTTATTGCATTATTCATTATATATTGACTCTTTTTTATTTCTTCTAAGTCCTTGTTAAACCTTTCTTGCATCTTCTCAATCCTTGCCTCCAGGCTATTTATCTGTGATTCCATTTTAATTTCAAGATTTTGGATCAATTTCACTATCATTATTCGGAATTCTTTATCAGGTAGATTCCCTATCTCTTCCTCTTTGGTTTGGTTTGGTGGGCATTTATCCTGTTCCTTTATCTGCTGGCTATTCCTCTGTCTCTTCATCTTGTTTAAATTGCTGAGTTTGGGGTGTCCTTTCTGTATTCTGGCAGTTTGTGGAGTTCTCTTTATTGTGGCGTTTCCTCGCTGTGTGTGGGTTTGTACAGGTGGCTTGTCAAGGTTTCCTGGTTAGGGAAGCTTTTGTCGATGTTCTGGTGGATGGAGCTGTATTTCTTCTCTCTGGAGTGTAATGAAATGTCCAGTAATGAGTTATGAGATGTCTATGGTTTTGGGGTGACTTTGGGCAGCCTATATCTTTAAGCTCAGGGCTGTGTTCCTTTGTTGCTGGAGAATTTGCTTGTTATGTCTTTCCCTGGAACTTGTTGGCCCTTGTGTGGTGCTTGGTTTCAGTGTCGGTATGGAGGCGTTTGATGAGCTCCTGTCAATTAATGTTCCTTGGAGTCAGGAGTTCCCTGGAGTCAGGGATTGGACTTAAGCCTCCTACTTCCAGTTATCGGTCTTAATTTTACAGTAGTTTCAAAACTTCTCCTTCTATACAGCACCACTGATAAAACATCTACGTTAAAGATGAAAAGTTTCTCTACTGTGAGGGTCACTCAGAGAGGTTCACAGCGTTACATGGAGAAGAGAAGAGGGAGGAGGGAGTTAGAGGTGACCCAAATGAGATGAGGTGGAATCAATAGTGGAGAGAGTGGGCTAGCCAGTAGTCACTTCCTTATGTGCACTCCACAACTGGACCACTCAGAGATGTTCACGGAGTTATACAGGGAAGAGAAGAAGGAGGCAGGAGACAGAGGTGGCCAGAAGGATAAAAGGGGGAAATGAAAAGGCGGGAGACAGATCCAGCCAGTAATCAGTTCCTTAAGTGTTCTCCACCGTCTGGAACACACAGAAATTCACAGAGTTGGGTAGAGTAGAGAGGGGTTAGGGAGGAGATACAGGTGACCTGGTGGAGAAAATGGAGAGTCCAAAGGGAGAGAGAGCAGTCAAGCCAGTAATCTCGTACACTAGTGAAAAATGGGTCCTGAAGATTGGGTTCTTAAAGGTACAAAATTGGTAACAAATACATAAAAACAAAAATTAGAAATTAGAGTAGAGTTTGGAATTTCAAAAATGCGATGTTAATGAAAAGGAGAAGGAAAAGAAAGAGAGAAAAAACGAACAAAGAAAAACAAACAAGGTCGTGAAAGTAATAAAGAAACTACAGGTACAAAATTGATAACTAATACCAAACAGCAAAAATTAAAAATCCAGAGTAGAGTTTGGAATTTCAAAAATACAACGTTAAAAAAAAAAAAAAAAAAAAAAAAAGAAGAAGAAGAAAAATAAAGAGAGAAAACAAACAAACCAACAAAAACAATGTCGCAAAAATTATAAAGAAAATACAGGTACAAAATTGATATCAAATACCAAAAAGCATAAATTAAAAATCTTGAGTAGAGTTTGGAATTGCAGATATATGATGTTATATAAAAGAAGAAGAGAAAGAAACAGAGGGAAAAAAAAAAAGTCACAGCAATTATGAAAAAAACTATAGGTACAAAATTGATAACATATATCAAAAGGCTAAAATTAAAAATCTAGAGTAGAGTTTGGAATTTCAAAAATGCAATGTTAAAGAAAAGAAGAAAAAGAAAAAAGAAAAAAAAAAAAAAACCACGGTCAAAAAATTATAAAATATATATATGAAGTTTGCTGAAGAAGAAAAAAAAAAAAAATAGGGTCTTTTTTTTTTTTTTTTGCAAAGTAATAGTTATAAAAGTGAAAATTAAAGGACAATAGAGGACTTAAAAAAATTTTTTTTTAATTAAAAAAAAAGAAAGAAAGAAAGATTGATCGTAAAAATAGTAAAAATATATCTAGGTCTTTCTCTGGTTTTGTTGTGAGTATTGTGGGTTCAGTTCATTTTTGGCAGTTCCTTAGTCCGACTTATATTTCTCAAGATCTATAGGCCCCTTCCTATGTAATCCGTAGTAACCACAGGGTTTTAATCTATGGCCTGTAGCTTCCAAGGCATTTCCCTCTGTTAGAGCTTCTTCTGTTTGCTGGTCTCTTCAGTGTCTGGTTCCCGCCCTGACACAAAGGGGACGGTGGAGGACCCTATTTTTTTTTTTTTTTTTTTTAATTTAGGCTTACTTGTTCAGCCGCGCTGTGGGGAGGGAGGGAGGGATGCTGCAAACAGATAACACTGGCGTGCGCTCGAAGTGCCTCGGCCACACTGGGTCTGCCCCCGCTCACGGCGCGTGTAACCTCCCTGCCCACACTGCTTGGGTTCTAGGTTGTTCCGCCGGGAACAATCAGAGGCCGGCCCTGGACTGAGCTCCCAGGTCCAAGCCGCTCAGGTTCAGGCACTCGGGTAGTCCTCAGAGGCGCAGACTCGGTTGGGCCTGCGTTTTGTGTTCTTCCCAGGTCGAGCAGCTCAGGCGATGAGGTGCTTGGCGGGCGCCAATGCTGTGACTTATCGCCTCCCCGCCACTCGGTTATCTGGGTGTAAAACCGGCGCACCTTCTCAGGCAGATGTTGACCGTCCAGACCCCCAAGAAGTTTTAGTTAGCAAAGAAGCCTGCTTACAGTTTTATAGATAGTGTCTCTCTGGGGCTGCGATTGCCCCCTTCCGGCTCTGGTTGCCTGTCACCGGAGGGGGAGGTCTGCAGCCGGCTATCTCTGTTCAGTCCTTTGTTCTGTGCGCGGGCCTGGCGGTGTCTTAGGTTAGGGCTGGCTTTTCGCGTGGTAGATATCCCACAGTCTGGTTTGCTAGCCCAAATTATTTCGCTCAGATAGCGCTCAGGACATTCGGCCCGATTCTTACTCTAAGGGACACAGCCTGTGCCGCACTTCCCTGCCCAGCCCCCGCTTGCTAATGCCGTGTGCAGGCGTCTGCGCTGCTTCTCCGCTGGGGGAGTTCCCGTAGGGCTCACAATCCGCGATTTTTAATTGTTTATTTTTTTTTCCCCCTCCCTTTTATGTTGCCCTCTGTGCTTCCAAAGCTCGGCACAGATTCGGCAGTGAGAGGGTTTCCTGGTGTTTGGAAACTTCTCTCTTTTTAAGACTCCCTTCCCGGGACGGAACTCCGTCCCTCCCTCTTTTGTCTCTTTTTTTGTCTTTTATATTTTTTCCTACCTCCTTTCGAAGAGTTGGGCTGCTTTTCTGGGTGCCTGATGTCCTCTGCCGGCATTCGGAAGTTGTTTTGTGGAATTTACTCGATGTTTAAATGCTCTTTTGATGAATTTGTGGGGGAGAAAGTGTTCTCCCCGTCCTACTCCTCCGCCATCTTGGCTCCTCCTTTTTTTTCTTTAATATTGTATTTTTGAAAATCCAATCTCTACTCTAGATTTTTAATCTTTGCTTTTTGGTATTTGTTATCAATTTTGTACCTGTAAGAACCCAATCTTCAGTACCCATTTTTACTTGGGAGTGAAATTACTGGCTTGACTGATCTCTCCCCCTTTGGACTCTCCTTTTCCTCCACCATGTCACCTCTATCTCCTCCCTCCCCCTTCTCTTATCTACCCAACTCTGTGAATCTCTTTGTGTGTTCCAGACAGTGGAGAACACTTAGGGAACTGATTACTGGCTGGATCTGTCTCTCTCCTTTTGATTCCCCCCTTTATCCTCCTGGCCATCTCTGTCTCCTTCCTCCCTCTTCTCTTCTCTGTATAACTCCAAGAACATCTCTGAGTGGTCCGGACTGTGGAGCGCACATAAGGAAGTGATTACTGGCTAGCTTGCTGTCTCCTCTTTTGATTCCACCTCATCTCATCCTGGTCACCTCTATCTCCCTCCTCCCTCTTCTCCATGTAACTATGTGAACCTCTCTGGGTGTTCCTCACTGTGAAGAAACTTTTATCTAAAACCTAGATGTTTTATCAATGGTACGGTATAGATGGAGAAGTCTTGAGGCTACTGTAAAAATAAGACTGAAAACCAGAAGCAGGAGGCTTAAATCCAAGTCCTGAGAACACCAGAGAACTCCTGACTCCAGGGAACATTAATTGACAGGAGCTCATCAAACGCCTTCTTACCTACACTGAAACCAAGCACCACCCAAGGGCCAACATGTTCCAGAGCAAGACATACCATGCAAATTCTCTAGCAAAACAGGAACACAGCACTGAGCTTCAATATCCAGACTGCCCAAAGCCACTCCAAACCCATTGACATCTCATAACTCATTACTGGACACTTAATTGCACTCCAGAGAGAAGAAATCCAGCTCCACCCACCAGAACACCGACACAAGCTTCCCTAACCAGGAAACCTTGACAAGCCACCCGTACAAGCCCACCCATAGCGAGGAAACTCCACAATAAAGAGAACTCCACAAACTGCCAGAATACAGAAAGGCCACCCCAAAAACAGCAATATAAACAAGATGAAGAGACAGAGAAACACCCAGCAGGTAAAGGAACACGATAAATGCCCACCAAACCAAACAAAAGAGGAAGAGATAGGGAATCTACCTGATAAAGAATTCCAAGTAATGATAGTGAAAATGATCCAAAATCTTGAAAACAAAATGGAATCACAGATAAATAGCCTAGAGACAAGGACTGAGAAGATGCAAGAAAGGTTTAACAAGGACCTAGAAGAAATAAAAAAGAGTCAATATATAATGAATAATGCAATAAATGATATAAAAAACACTCTGGAGGGAACCAACAGTAGAATAAGAGGCGGAAGATAGGATAAGTGAGGTAGAAGATAGAATGGTAGAAATAAATGAATCAGAGAGGAAGAAAGAAAAATGAATGAAAAGAAATGAGGACAATCTCAGAGACCTCTGGGACAATGTTAAACACCCCAACATTCGAATCATAGGATTCCCAGAAGAAGAAGACAAAAAAGAAAGACTATGAGAAAATACTTGAGGAGATAATAGTTGAAAACTCCCCTAAAATGGGGAAGGAAATAATCACCCAAGTCCAAGAAACCCAGAGAGTGCCAAACAGGATAAACCCAAGGCAAAACACCCCAAGACACATACTAATCAAATTAACAAAGATCAAACACAAAGAACAAATATTAAAAGCTGCAAGGGAAAAACAACAAATAACACACAAAGGGATTCCCATAAGGACAACAGCTGATCTTTCAATAGAAACTCTTCAGGCCAGGAGGGAATGGCAAGACATATTTAAAGTGATGAAAGAAAATAACCTACAGCCCAGATTACTGTACCCAGCAAGGATCTCATTCAAGTATGAAGGAGAAATCAAAAGCTTTACAGATAAGCAAAAGCTGAGAGAATTCAGCACCACCAAACCAGCTCTCCAACAAATGCTAAAGGATTCTTCTCTAGACAGGAAACACAAAAAGGGTGTATAAACTCAAGCCCAAAACAATAAAGTAAATGGCAATGGGATCATACTTATCAATAACTATCTTAAATGTAAATGGGTTGAATGCCCCAACCAAAAGACAAAGACTGGCTGAATGGATACAAAAACAAGACCCCTACATATGTTGTCTACAAGAGACCCACCTCAAAACAGGGGACACATACAGACTGAAAGTGAAGGGCTGGAAAAAGATATTCCACGCAAATAGAGACCAAAAGAAAGCAGGAGTAGCAATACTCATATCAGATAAAATAGACTTTAAAACAAAGGCTGTGAAAAGAGACAAAGAAGGACACTACATAATGATCAAAGGATCAATCCAAGAAGAAGATATAACAATTACAAATATATATGCACCCAACATAGGAGCACCGCAATATGTAAGACAAATGCTAACAAGCATGAAAGGGGAAATTAACAATAACACAATAATAGTGAGAGACTCTAATACCCCACTCACACCTATGGATAGATCAACTAAACAGAAAATTAACAAGGAAACACAAACTTTAAATGACACAATAGACCAGTTAGACCTAATTGATATCTATAGGACATTTCATCCCAAAACAATGAATTTCACCTTTTTCTCAAGTGCACACAGAACCTTCTCCAGGATAGATCACATCCTGGGCCATAAATCTAGCCTTGGTAAATTCAAAAAAATTGAAATCATTCCAAGCATCTTTTCTGACCATAATGCAGTAAGATTAGATCTCAATTACAGGATAAAAACTATTAAAAATTCCAACATATGGAGGCTGAACAACACGCTGCTGAATAACCAACAAATCACAGAAGCAATCAAAAAAAGAAATCAAAATATGCATAGAAACGAAGGAAAATGAAAACACAACAACCCAAAACCTGTGAGACACTGTAAAAGCAGTGCTAAGGGGACGGTTCATAGCAATACAGGCACACCTCAAGAAACAAGAAAAAAGTCAAATAAATAACCTAACTCTACACCTAAAACAACTAGAAAAGGAAGAAATGAAGAACCCCAGGGTTAGTAGAAGGCAAGAAATCTGAAAAATTAGGGCAGAAATAAATGCAAAAGAAACAAAAGAGATGATAGCAAAAATCAACAAAGCCAAAAGCTGGTTCTTTGAGAGGATAAATAAAATTGGCAAACCATTAGCCAGACTCATCAAGAAATAAAGGGAGAAAAATCAAATCAATAAAATTAGAAATGAAAATGGAGAGATCACAACAGACAACACAGAAATACAAAGGATCATAAGAGAGTACTATCAGCAATTATATGCCAATAAAATGGACAACGTGGAAGAAATGGACAAATTCTTAGAAAAGTACAACTTTCCAAAACTGAACCAGGAAGAAAAAGAAAATCTCAACAGACCCATCACAAGCACGGAAATTGAAACTATAATCAGAAATCTTCCAGCAAACAAAAGCCCAGGTCCAGACGGCTTCACAGCTGAATTCTACCGAAAATTTAGAGAAGAGCTAACACCTATCCTACTCAAACTCTTCCAGAAAATTGCAGAGGAAGATAAACTTCCAAACTCATTCTATGAGGCCACCATCACCCTAATACCAAAACCTGACAAAGACACCACAAAAAAAGAAAACTACACCAATATCACTGATGAACATAGATGCAAAAATCCTTAACAAAATTCTAGCAATCAGAATCCAACAGCACATTAAAAAGATCATACACCATGACAAGGTGGGCTTTATCCCAAGGATGCAAAGATTCTTCAATATCCACAAATCAATCAACATCATACACCACATTAACAAATTGAAAAATAAAAGCTATATGATTATCTCAATGGATGCAGAGGAAGCCTTTGACAAAATTCAACATCCATTTATGATAAAAACTCTCCAGAAAGCAGGAATAGAAGGAACATACCTCAACATAATAAAAGCTATATATGACAAACCCACAGCAAACATTATCCTCAATGGTGAAAAATTGAAAGCATTTCTCCTAAAGTCAGGAACAAGACAAGGGTGCCCACTTTCACCACTACTATTCAACATAGTTTTGGAGGTTTTGGCCACAACAATCAGAGCAGAAAAAGAAATAAAAGGAATCCAAATTGGAAAAGAACAAGTAAAACTCTCACTGTTTGCAGATGACATGATCCTCTACATAGAAAACCCTAAAGACTCCACCAGAAAATTACTAGAGCTAATCAATGAATATAGTAAAGTTGCAGGATATAAAATCAACACACAGAAATCACTTGCATCCTTATACACTAATAATGAGAAAACAGAAAGAGAAATTAAGGAAACAATTCCATTCACCATTGCAACGAAAAGAATAAAATACTTAGGAATATATCTACCTAAAGAAACTAAAGACCTATATATAGAAAACTATAAAACACTGGTGAAAGAAATCAAAGAGGACACTAATAGATGGAGAAATATACTGTGTTCATGGATCGGAAGAATCAATATAGTGAAAATAAGTATTCTACCCAAAGCAATCTATAGATTCAATGCAATCCCTATGAAGCTACCAACAGTATTTTTCACAGAGCTAGAACAAATAATTTCACAATTTGTATGGAAATACAAAAAACCTCGAATAGCCAAAGCTATCTTGAGAAAGAAGAATGGAACTGGAGGAATCAACCTGCCTGACTTCAGGCTCTACTACAAAGCCACAGTCATCCAGACAGTATGGTACTGGCACAAAGACAGAAATATAGATCAATGGAACAAAATAGAAAGCCCAGAGATAAATCCATGCTAATATGGACACCTTATCTTTGACAAAGGAGGCAAGAATATACAATGGAGAAAAGACAATCTCTTTAACAAGTGGTGGCTGGGAAACCTGGTCAACCACTTGTAAAAGAATGAAACTAGAACACTTTCTAACACCATACACAAAAATAAACTCAAAATGGATTAAAGATCTAAATGTAAGACCAGAAACTATAAAACTCCTAGAGGAGAACATAGGTAAAATACTCTCCAACATACATCACAGCAGGATCCTCTATGACCCACCTCCCAGAATATTGGAAATAAAAGCAAAAATAAACAAATGGGACCTAATTAAAATTAAAAGCTTCTGCACAACAAAGGAAACTATAAGCAAGGTGAAAAGACAGCCTTCAGAATGGGAGAAAATAATAGCGAATGAAGCAACTGACAAAGAATTAATCTCAAAAATATATAAGCAACTCCTGCAGCTCAACTCCAGAAAAATAAATGACCCAATCAAAAAATGGGCCAAAGAACTAAACAGACATATCTCCAAAGAAGACATACAGATGGCTAACAAACACATGAAAAGATGCTCAACATCACTCATTATCAGAGAAATGCAAATCAAAACCACAATGAGGTACCATCTCACACCAGTCAGAATGGCTGCGATCCAAAAGTCTACAAGCAATAAATGCTGGAGAGGGTGTGGAGAAAAGGGAGCCCTCTTACACTGTTGGTGGGAATGCAAACTAGTACAGCCACTGTGGAAAACAGTGTGGAGATTCCTTAAAAACTGGAAATAGAACTGCCACGTGACCCAGCAATTGCACTGCTGGGCATACACACCAAAGAAACCAGAATAGAAAGAGACACATGTACCCCAATGTTCATCGCAGCACTGTTTATAATAGACAGGACATGGAAGCAACCTAGATGTCCATCAGCAGACGAATGGATAAGAAAGCTGTGGTTAATATACACAATGGAGTATTACTCAGCCATTAAAAAGAATACATTTGAATCAGTTCTAATGAGGTGGATGAAACTGGAGCCTATTATACAGAGTGAAGTAAGCCAGAAAGAAAAACACCAATATAGTATACTAACACATATATATGGAATTTAGAAAGATGGTAACAATAATCCTATATGCGAGACAGCAAAAGAGACACAGATGTATAGAACAGACTGTTGGACTCTGTGGGAGAGGGCGAGGGTGGGATGATTTGGGAGAATGGCATTGAAACATGTATAATATCATATGTGAAATGAATCTCCAGACCAGGTTCAATGAATGATACAGGATGCTCAGGGCTGGTGCACTGGGATGACCCAGAGGGATGGTATGGCGAGGGAATTGGGAGGGGGGTTCAGGATGGAGAACACGTGTACACTTGTGGCGGATTAATGTTGATGTATGGCAAAACCAATACAATATTGTAAAGTAATTAGCCCCCAATTAAAATAAATAAACTTATATGAAAAAAATAAAAAAAATAAAGAAAGAGTGACTGACAAGCATAAACTAAGAAAAGATACATTCAAGGTACATAACTGATACATGACTCCTGGATGAATTACAAGTAAAAATGGAAAAACTATTTCCAGGGAGTCTGGAAAATATGAGCAATGAATATTTGAGGAAACCAACACTTTTTTTCTTGTATGCTATGTGGGTTCCATGAAAACAGGAGCCATGTTTATTTTTCACCACAATAGTTTCCAGAATCTAGTACAGTGGTTATTAGTTTGTGAGTAGGAGGATAATAAAGATTTATTAATTGACTGATTGGTTGTAACTTGGTTTTTTCACAAGTCATGATCATAGAAGAGTTGAATTTATGCTAATGGTCTTGATGAGCTTTAGGAATTTAAAAACATTTTGACTCTGAAAAATTTTAAATATGCAGAAAAGTTCAAGGGATAGGATAACAGTATAACCTCCCCCTAGGCTCACCAACTTTTAAATTTTACCATAAGTACTTTATTTGCTTTGCTGAAAGTAAGTTAAGACCATATGACACTCCATCCCTGAATATGTAAGCATTCATCTCCTAGGAATAAGGGTATTTCTACATCCTTAGGTGTGCCTTTGCCAACCTGAGATGAAAGGCTCAGTAATATCTAATACGATAGATCTGTATGCAGTAATTGCCCCAATTGTCCCAATATGTCTTTTAAAACTTTTTTCCTCAACCAAGATCTACTTTTATTTAGTTAAGTCTCTCCTCTTTTAATTTAGTCAGAAATAATCCTTTCTGCCTTTTTTTTTCTTCACGACACTGAACTTTTTCAAATATCCAAGTCAGTGTATAACGTTCTGATCTTGAATTTTTTCTGGTTGTTTTCTTAGTAGATTTAGATTACTCTTTCTAACTGTGTAGGGCATCTCTTAGTGCATCAATAGGGCTGCACAATGTCAAGTTGCCCCGGTGCTGGTGACCACTAAGATGATCACTTAAGATGGTGACCGCTAGACCTTTTCATTTAAAAGTACAATTTTTTTCCTTTTGTAAATGAATAATCTGTGGGATGACACAGTAAAGCTTCTAAAACACCTTTTCATCCAAGTGTTCATTGAACACATATATTTAAGTCCCTACTAAGTGTTCTAAATAGTCCTTTGATGCTTGAGAAATCATGCAATCCTTAATTCCTTTAAGAATCCTTGCTTGCTAAGATTCTTTTGCTTATTCTTGCCATCTGATAATTATTTTCTTGATTTCCCTTTGGTTCCCATTCAGAAGTAAAGGTATGGTGGGTGGGAGTAGGGGCTGTGTTTGGCACTTGAACTTGAAGTTAATATCACTGGGGCACAGATGAATAAACAATGGAATTAAAGTTAGAAGACTTGGATTCAAATCTTGGATTTGGTGCTTAATGGCTTTATGATCTCTGAATTATTTCCTTCTCTGTAAAGTGGAAGAAATAACAGCAAACCGAGCTACAGTAATAATAAATGAGTAGGTGCACAGAGAAGGTTTGTGCCATCCTTTGTCCGACTCTTTGTGACCACATGGACTATACAGTCCATGGAATTCTCTAGGCCAGAATACTGGTGTGGGTTGCCTTTCCCTTCTCCAGCAGATCTTCACAACCCAGGGATCGAACCCAGGTCTCCCACATTGAGGGCAGATTCCTTCCAACTGAGCTGTGAGGGAAGCCCGTTCTTTTTAGCACTGAGATCTATTTGGATACGACACGAGTGAAAACTTCTTTATTACCTGTAGTTATGGTGAACACATGAAAGGTCATCAACAGTTCACATCAAGACACCTACCTCCTACAAACCACCCCCCCTCCCCACAAAAAACTACAACTTTAAAGCTTTCTTAAGTTTCAATGGTTAAGGGAGAAAGTGTATTCACTGCAAGACGATTACGTTTTGGCCACACAAGAAGCCCAGGATTGGGAAATTGTATAGAGGGCACAAAGTGATGGCAAATATAATTACACTGTACAAAAGTGGGCTGAGGTCCAGGGAATGGCCAAGATAAGCTCTCAGGCTGATTTTTGAAGGGTAAAATTTGGCTGTGCTGTAACAGTACTGGGGAGCCAATTCATACAACTGCTGAAATACCTAAGTCATCAGTTAGTTTATACCTCTTAGCCTCAAGGCCTAAGTTTTATTAGTTTCAGCTAGGTCAGTTTCCTGCTTCAGCCAGTCTAGCCTCCTGGAACGACTCCAAGGCCGCACCATTCACATCCAACAGAAATGCCGTCCCTCCCCACCCTCCACCCACCACGCCACCTCCCTGTTATGCTAGCCTTGAAGATAATGTCAGTGGAGTGCACGATTTCCAGAACGCTTTTGGCTCTAGTAGCTTGAAATTCTTCTTCCTAAACTCCCTGACACAGAGTTCTGTTCTCTTCGTAATGTTTTCCTTCTTTCCCAAATAAACCAGTGATGAGGGATTCAGTAAGGATATCTTTGGCTGTTTGTAGAGCACCCTGGGGATATACGTCTATCAATTGTTAAGATAAAGGGACCTGAATAATTAAAAATTCTAATTTTCATTTTCTTTTGAAGAACTTAAACCATTTTATTATTGTGGAGGCTGACGTCTGGCCACACGGCATCCCTGGTCATATGTTATTATATAAATATCCACGAGGTGGTGCTAGTCACACACAATACTCAGAATGTTTTCCGTTCAGTCAGTTCACTCAGTCATGTCTGACTTAGTGATCCCAGGGACTGCAGCACGCCAGACCTCCCTGCTCATCATCAACTCTCAGAAATTGCTCAAGCTCATATCCATTGAGTTGGTGATGCCATCCAACCATCTCATCCTCTGTCGTCCCCTTATCCTCCCACCTTCAATCTTCCCCAGAATCAGGGTCTTTTCAAATCAGTCAGTTCTTCCCATCAGGTGGCCAAAGTACTGGAGTTTCAGCTTCAGCATCAGTTCTTCCAATGAATATTCAGGACTGATCTCCTTTAGGATGCACTGGTTGTATCTCCTTGCAGTCCAAGGGACTCTCAAGAGTCTTCTCCAACACCACAGTTCAAAAGCATCAATTCTTCAGCGCTCAGTTTTCTTTATAGTCCAACTCTCACATCCATACATGACCACTGGAAAAACCATAGCTTTGACTAGATGGACCTTTGTCAGCAAAGTAATGTCTCTGCTTTTTAATATGCTGTCTAGGTTGGTCATAGCTTTTCTTCTAAGGAGCAAGCATCTTTTAATTTCAAGGCTGCAGTCACCATCTGCAGTGATTTTGGAGCCCCCCCAAAATAAAGTCTGCCACTGTTTCCATTGTTTCCCCATCTATTTGCCATGAAAGGATGGGACCAGATGCCATGATCTTAGCTTTATGAATGTTGAGTTTTAAGCCAATATTTTCACTCTCCTCTTTCACTTTCATCAAGAGGCTCTTTAGTTCTTTTTCACTTTCCACCATAAGGGTGGGGTCATCTGCATATTTGAGGTTATTGATATTTCTCCCAGCAATCTTGAGTCTAGCTTGTGCTTCATCCAGCCTGGCATTTCACATGATGTACTCTGCATATAAGTTAAATAAGCAGGGTGACAATATACAGCCTTGACATTCTCCTTTCCTGATTTGGAAGCAGTCTGTTGTCCCATGTCCAGTTCTAACTTTTGCTTCTTGATGTGCATACAGATTTCTCAGGAGGCAGGTCAGGTGGTCTGGTATTCCCATCTCGTGAAGAATTTTCCACAGTTTGTTATGATCCACACAGTCAAAGGCTTTGGTGTAGACAATAAAGCAGAAGTAGATGTTTTTCTGGAACTCTCTTGCTTTAGGCTTATCCAGTTTAGTGCTTTCATATACACATAAATAAACCTAAGGGTCACTTAACTCATTAGCTGCAGAGCTAAAACTAGAGCTAATCCATTGTTGAATCCACAGTCAGATAAACAAGGTATTTTAGTTTAAATCTAAGTCTTAGAAACATATTTAAAACAGAGAATCTATTTCTATTTTCCTTTGACAAGATAACTTTAAACTTTGTTAAGACCTTTAGTGTCTTCTGCAGTTAACGGCAGTTAAATAATTTTAATTTTAAATTATCACAGTGGAGAAAGAAAACATGCTTGTACATTCCTTCTTCAAATTCCTGATCCCAGACGACTGCCACTGTGAATAAACGCATGCTACTGGGGGGTCAGTTCCTGAATATCAGATACTGTGGCCATAGTCCTGAAGGTTTAGGACCGTCTGGATGTCTGTCCAGTGTACATTTGGAGATTAAGCTGGTGCCATACAACTGGGACCAGAAGTTATCGAGCCTGCTGGAGAGCCTGTGCTTGATCTGGTTGTTAAGACAGCATGCTCCCACTGTTTGCACAAGTGTGGTTTCCAAGTAGTGTGCAAGGCTGGTCCTTTGAGGTATACAAAGTAATTTCTCTTTATTTTTTCTCATTCTTTTTCTCTCCTACCTTTTTATTGAAGTATAGTTGACATGGAGCATCATATTAGCTGTAGGTATACAACAGAATGATTTAATATATGTATATATTGTGAAATGATAACCACAGTAAGTCTAGTTAACATCCATCACTGACATACAGTTACAGTTTTTTTCTTGTGATGAGAACCTTTAAGATATATTTTTCTTCTATGTTTTTAATGTACATAATATTAGCACAGTGCTACATATATATGGAAAAACATATTAGGAGTATATACTCTTTTTTTTTTTTTAAACTAACTAGAGAGAGATCAGAAAGTTTTGGAGAGAATTATGTACTTCTCTGTGTGTGTATTACATGTCAATAAGAAGTTTACTTTTAAAATATTTGAAGTTCCTTGCTCCAGATACCATATGGTGATGGAGGGTTAGAAGTAGGAACTGTTTATTTTCAAGTCCAAGAGTTTCTTTTGGTGAAATATTAGAGAAAGTGGTTTATGGACCATTCCTAAATCTGATGGGGAAGGAAGAATGACAGTTGCCAGAGATGGTTTATATTATGTGCTTTATCAAACAGTTGTTTCCTCTCCTGTGGAGTAATGTTTCCTCCTTCCTGTCTTATCACCTAGAGTGAAGTGTTTTTCAGAATGGGATATCCTCCCTTGGGAGTAAAGTTATTAAGACTGCCTTGTCATTGGTGGAAAGAAAACAAACTAGCTTCCTTCACCTCCCATTCAACTGGCTCCCCAAAATTCCTAACCCCCAATTATTATTTCATAACCATATTGAAACTATGTAGAAAATGGTAGAAATTACCACACTGGCTTATTAGTCAAAGATAACTCTCTACATTTGCCGAATTATTGAAAGCACTGAAATGGGTCAGGAGAGAGAAAATTATGTGCATGCCCTTTTAAGGGAGGTTGAGAGTGGAGGGTAGAAAATCAGTTATCTAGATTCAGCAGTTGTAAAATAAAGCTCCACAGCTACCCAAAAGGACAGGTAATGAATAATATGAGGAAATAGAAGAAAGAGGTTCTTTGAGAGGAGAATCAAATCAGAACTTTTTGGGAGAAATTGTTAGTGGATGTTGTGTATGTGTGTATGTGTTAGTTGCTCAGGCGTGTCTGACTCTTTGAGACCCCATGGACTGTAGCCTGCTAGGCTCCACTGTCCATGGAATTCACCAGGCAAGAATAAGAATATTGGAGTGGGCAGCCATTCCCTTTTCCAGGGGATCTTACCAACCCAGAGATTGAACCCATGTCTCTTACATCTCCTGCTTTGGCAAACAGCTTCTTTACCACTCAGTTCAGTTCAGTCGCTCAGTCGTGTCCGACTCTTTGTGACCCCATGAATCACAGCACACCAGGCCTTCCTGTCCATCACCAACTCCTGGAGTTTACCCAAACCCATGTCCATCAAGTCGGTGATGCCATCCAGCCATCTCATCTTCTGTCGTCCCCTTCTCCTCCTGACCCTAATCCCTCCCTGCATCAGGGTCTTTTCCAAAGAGTAAACTCTTCGCATGAGGTGGCCAAAGTATTGGAGTTTCAGCTTCAGCATCAGTCCTTCCAATGAACACCCAGGACTGATCTCCTTTAGCATGGACTGGTTGGATCTCCTTGCAGTCCAAGGGACTCTCAAGAGTCTTCTCCAACACCACAGTTCAAAAGCATCAATTCTTCAGCGCTCAGCTTTCTTCACAGTCCAACTCTCACATCCATACGTGACCACTGGGAAAACCATAGCCTTGACTAGACGGACCTTTGTTGGCAAAGTAATGTCTCTGCTTTTGAATATGCTATCTAGGTTGGTCATAACTTTCCTTCCAAGGAGTAAGCGTCTTTTAATTTCATGGCTGCAGTCACCATCTGCAGTGATTTTGGAGCCCCCCAAATTAAAGTCTGACACTGTTTCCACTGTTTCCCCATCTATTTCCCATGAAGTGATGGAACCGGATGCCATGATCTTCGTTTTCTGAATGTTGAGCTTTAAGCCAACTTTTTCACTCTCCACTTTCACTTTCATCAAGAGGCTTTTTAGTTCCTCTTCACTTTCTGCCATCAGGGTGGTGTCATCTGCATATCTGAGGTTATTGATATTTCTTCTGGCAATCTTGATTCCAGCTTGTGCTTCTTCTAACCTAGCGTTTCTCATGATGTCCTCTGCATAGAAGTTAAATAATCAGGGTGACAATATACAGCCTTGACGTACTTCTTTTCCTATTTGGAACCAGTCTGTTGTTCCATGTCCAGTTCTAACTGTTGCTTCCTGACCTGCATACAGGTTTCTCAAGAGGTAGGTCAGGTGGTCTGGTATTCCCATCTCTTTCAGAGTTTTCCACAGTTTATTGTGATCCACACAGTCAAAGGCTTTGGCACGACTAGCACCACCTTAGATAAACTTAAAGAAGTGAAAGACTTATATAATGAAAACTACAAAATGTTGCTGAAATAAATTAAAGAGGAGACAAAAAAAATGGAAAAACACCTGTATTCATGGATTGGAAGACTTATTATTGTTATGATGTCAATACTACTCAAAGTGATCTACAGAATCCCAATGATGTTTAGTGCCAAAACAGAAAAATCCATTCTAAAACTTATTTGGAATCTCAAGGGACCTTGAATATCCTAAACAATCTTGAAAAAGAAGGACAAAGTTAGAGATCTGAGGTTCCTGATTTTAAGCCTTATTTTATAAAGCGATAGTAATCAAAACATTATGACACTAATATAAAAGACATGCAGACCAATGGAACAAAATAAGGAACCCAAAAATAAACCCTTACATTTATGGTCAAATGATCTTCAACATCACTGACTCAATGGACATGACTTTGAGCAAGCTCCAGGAGTTGGTGATGGACAGGGAAGCCTGGTGTGCTGTAGTCCATGGGGTTGCAAAGAGTTGGATGTGACTGAGCAACTGAACTGAACTGATCTTCAACAAGGTTTCCGAGATTATTCAGTGGGAAAAGGACAGTCTTTCCAAACCTTGGTACATGGAAATTTGGATACCCACATGCAAAAGAATGAAGGTGGATACTTACACAATTAACTCAAAACAGAGCAAAGGTCTAAAAGTAAGAGCTTAAAATAGAACTCTTAGAAGAAAATATGTGGTAAAACTTCATGACATTGTATTTGACAATGATTTATTGGCTATGTGAGCTGTCTTTATCCACAACACTTCTGATACAAATATGTTGCTTTCTTTCCTCATACCAATCAATTTTTCAACTGGGTGTTCTATAATGTAGCTCAATGTTGACATTAACTGCCCAGAATTAGCTTCAGACTCCACTAATTTAAGAGTTCAGTCCCACAAAACCATCCTTATGTCAGATACCAGTCACAAGATCATGTCCTTAGGTTACTCATCTTCTGTTTGACTTGGCTACAGAGTCGGGGGTGTTTCCTTTCAGGCTTAACAATTTGTTAGGAAGGCTTGCAGAATTTAGGAAGGCACTTTACTTACCACTGATAGAAGCAAGGTCCGATGCTGTAAAGAGCAATATTGCATAGGAACCTGGAATGTCAGGTACATGAATCAAGGCAAATTGGAAGTGGTCAAACAGGAGATGGCAAGAGTGAATGTCGACATTCTAGGAATCAGTGAACTAAAATGGACTGGAATGGGTAAATTTAACTCAGATTTCCATTATATCTACTACTGCGGGCAGGAATCCCTCAGAAGAAATGGAGTAGCCATCATGGTCAACAAAAGAGTCTGAAATTCAGTACTTGGATGCAATCTCAAAAATGACAGAATGATCTCTGTTCGTTTCCAAGGCAAATCATTCAATATCACAGTAATCCAAGTCTATGCCCCAACCAGTAACGCTGAAGAAGCTGAAGTTGAATGGTTCTATGAAGACCTACAAGATCTTCTAGAACTAACACCCAAAAAAGCTGTCCTGTTCATTATATGGGACTGGAATGCAAAAGTAGGAAGTCAAGAAACACCTGGAGTAACAGGCAAATTTGGCCTTGGAATACGGAATGAAGCAGGGAAAAGACTAATATAGTTTTGCCAAGAAAATGCACTGGTCATAGCAAACACCCTCTTCCAACAGCACAAGAGAAGACTCTACACATGGACATCACAGATGGTCAACACCGAAATCAGATTGATTATATTCTTTGCAGCCAAAGATGGAGAAGCTCTATACAGTCAACAAAAACAAGACCAGGAGCTGACTGTGGCTCAGATCATGAACTCCTTATTACCAAATTCAGACTTAAATTGAAGAAAGTAGGGAAAACCACTAGACCATTCAGGTATGACCTAAATCAAATCCCTTATGATTATACAGTGGAAGTGAGAAATAGATTTAAGGGACTAGATCTGAGAGATAGAGTGCCTGATGAACTATGGATGGAGGTTGGTGACATCGTACAGGAGACAGGGGACAAGACCATCCCCATGGAAAAGAAATGCAAAAAAGCAAAATGGCTGTCTGGGGGAGGCCTTACAAATAGCTGTGAAAAGAAGAGAAGCCAAAAGCAAAGGAGAAAAGGAAAGATATAAGCATCTGAATGCAGAGTTCCAAAGAATAGCAAGAAGAGATAAGAAAGCCTTCTTCAGTGAGCAATGTAAAGAAATAGAGGAAAACAACAGAATGGGAAAGACTAGAGATCTCTTCAAGAATATTAGAGATACCAAGGGAACATTTCATGCAAAGATGGGCTCGATAAAGGACAGAAATGGTATGGACCTAACAGAAGCAGAAGATATTAAGAAGAGATGGCAAGAATACACAGAAGAACTGTACAAAGAAGATCTTCACGACCCAGATTATCACGATGGTGTGATCACTTACCTAGAGCCAGACATCCTGGAATGTGAAGTCAAGTGGGCCTTAGAAAGCATCACTACAAACAAAGCTAGTGGAGGTGATGGAATTCCAGTTGAGCTATCTCAAATCCTGTAAGATGATGCTGTGAAAGTGCTGCACTCAATATGCCAGCAAATTTGGAAAATTCAGCAGTGGCCACGGGACTGGAAAAGGTCAGTTTTTATTCCAATCCCAAAGGAAGGCAACGCCAAAGAATGCTCAAACTACCACACAATTGCACTCATCTCACATGCTAGTAATGCTTAAAATTCTCCAAGCCAGGCTTCAGCAATACATGAACCGTGAACTTCCAGATGTTTAAGCTGGTTTTAGAAAAGGCAGAGGAACCAGAGATCAAATTGCCAACATCCACTGGATCATGGAAAAAGCAAGAGAGTTCCAGAAAAACATCTATTTCTGCTTTATTGACTATGCCAAAGCCTTTGACTGTGTGGATCACAATAAACTGTGGAAAACTCTGAAAGAGATGGGAATACCAGACCACCTGACCTACCTCTTGAGAAACCTGTATGCAGGTCAGGAAGCAACAGTTAGAACTGGACATGGAACAACAGACTGGTTCCAAATAGGAAAAGGAATACATCAAGGCTGTATATTGTCACCCTGCTTATTTAACATATATGCAGAGGACATCATGAGAAACGCTGGGCTAGAAGAAGCACAAGCTGGAATCGAGATTGCCAGAAGAAATATCAATAACCTCAGATATGCAGATGACACCACCCTGATGGCAGAAAGTGAAGAGGAACTAAAAAGCCTCTTGATGAAAGTGAAAGTGGAGAGTGAAAAAGTTGGCTTAAAGCTCAACATTCAGAAAACAAAGATCATGGCATCCGGTTCCATCACTTCATGGGAAATAGATGGGGAAACAGAGGAAACAGTGTCAGACTTTAATTTGGGGGACTCCAAAATCACTGCAGATGGTGACTGCAGCCATGAAATTAAAAGACGCTTACTCCTTGGAAGGAAAGTTATGACCAACCTAGATAGCATATTCAAAAGCAGAGACATTACTTTGCCAACAAAGGTCCGTCTAGTCAAGGCTATGGTTTCTCCAGTGGTCATGTATGGATGTGAGAGTTGGACTGTGAAGAAAGCTGAGCGCTGAAGAATTGATGCTTTTGAACTGTGGTGTTGGAGAAGACTCTTGAGAGTCCCTTGGACTGCAAGGAGATCCAACCAGTCCATTCTGAAGGAGATCAGCCCTGGGATTTCTTTGGAAGGAATGATGATGCTAAAGCTGAAACTCCAGTACTTTGGCCACCTCATGTGAAGAGTTGACTCATTGGAAAAGACTCTGATGCTGGGAGGGATTGGGGGCAGGAGAAGAAGGGGACGACAGAGAATGAGAAGGCTGGATGGCATCACTGACTCAATGGACGTGAGTCTGAGTGAACTCCGGGAGTTGATGATGGACAGGGAGGCCTGGCGTGCTGCTATTCATGGGGTCACAAAGAGTCAGACACGACTGAGTGACTGAACTGAACTGAACTTACTTACCATTATAGGTTTGTCATAAAGAATAAAACTCTGGAAGCAAAAAAGGAAAAATAAAGGGGGTAGGGGGATAAAGCTTCCATATCCTTTCTGCACACATGCCCTTCCCAGCACTTCTATATATTTACCAAGCTGGGGACTCATCATTTAGGACTTTTTGAGGAGATTTCAGTGCATAAACTAATTGATTAAATTACTGGACATTAGCAGTTATTTCAATCTGTGATTCCTTGAGGTTGATGATTGAACAGAAAATTCTGTTTCGAATCAAAGCTTGGTCTTTCTGGCAATCATTCCCATCCTAAAGCTATGCAGGTCTCCAAGACACATTGCATTAGAATGAAAGAGAATCTTATCACTCTATCACTTAAGAAGTTCCAAGGCTTTTAATATCTCTATTTCAGAAATCAAGAACAAAGCCCAAGTATCTTTCTATGACATCACACCATGACATCAAACATAGAAAAAAAAAAAAGATTGAAATCAAACTCCTAGAGATAAAAACTACCATGTATGAGATGACAAATATACAACCAATTAGATAAACAATTGGTGATATTAACAACCAATTAGATAGTGCTGAAAGAAGATTAGTAAACTTGAAGACATAACAATAACAACAAAAGTACCTATAAGAAACAAAGAAAAAACAATTTAAAAAATAAACAAGACATCAGTGAGCTGTGGGTTAACTCTAATCGCCATAAAATATATGTAATTGTAGTCCCAGAAGAAGGGGCAAGATAAAACTATTTTAAGTGATAGTGGCTGAACATTTTCCAAATTTGATGGAAAATATAACCCATACATCAAACATGATGAATGAGCTCAATATATAATAACCATAAAGAAAACTACACCAAGGTATATCACAATTAAATTATTCAAAACCAATGATTAAGATAAAATCTTAATATCAGAGAAGTTTAAAAATATATTATGTAAAGAAACACAAATATAAGCTGATTTCTCCTCACACACACACACACAAAATGCAAGTAAGAAGACAGTGCAACACCTTTAAGTGAATAAGTAAATAATCATCTAGAATTACACACCTAGTAAAAAAAATATTTTTAAAAGAAATAAGGAATCCTTCAGACATACCCAAGCTGAAAGAATTGATCACCTGCAGATCCACAGTGCTTCAAATGTTAAAGGATGCCTAGGCAGAAGAAAAAACAAATCTGATGGAAACGTGGATCTGCAGAAAGGAGAGAACACAATAAATGACAGTTGTATGGATAAACATATGTGATTTTTTTTTCTTTAAAATGTAAAACTCTGAAAAGATAACTGGCTATTTGAGCAAAAATGGTAACAATGTACTGTGAGGTTCATAACTTATATATAAGGCATGATATTCCCCCAAGTCATCTTCACCATCAATATCTATATCTCTCTCTACATAGATATAACATCTCTCTATATATAAAACATCATATATATATATATACATAAAGCATCATATATATAGTACATCTTACACACACACACATTCAGCCATGAGAAAGAAGGAAATCCTGCCATTTGGCTCAACATGGATGGGCCTTGAGGGCCTTATACTAAGTGAAATAAGCTAGTTAGAGAAAGAAAAATACTGCATGGTATCACTTATTTGTGGAATTTTTTTTTTTTAAGTCAAACTGATAGAAATAGAAAGTAGAAATTTGTTGTCGGGGGCTGGCGGGGTGGGAGAAATAGGAAGAGGTCAATAAAATGACACAAAATTTCAGGTATAAAAAGAATAAGTTCTGAGAATCTAATATAAAATGTGCTGACTATTGTTGATAACACTGTATTATATAACTGAAATTTGCTAAGAAAGTAAAACGTAAATGCTCTTACCCCTCCAATAGAAACAAAGAGATGAATATGTGAGGTGATAAAGTGTTAGTTAACTGGATGGTGGAAATCCTTTCACAATGTCTATGTATATCAAATCACCAGGATGAACACTCTGAGTATCTTATCATTTTACCTGTCAGTTATACCTCAATAGAGCTGAAAAAGTAAATATGTGAGATTTTGCACGGCACACACATCATTCTAATTAGCAGTTTCCCAGCTTCTCCTTTTTATAAGGAAATAATTCAAGAATTAAATGTGAATCTTCCTCTCACTTAAGTCAAAACTATCCTTCTTGGAAATTTTGGTCCTCTGCATACTGACATGCTTTGGGGACCTTTCCCTCCAAGATAACTTCTCCATGGCAGCTATTACATAGTTAATGAATTTGTGCCAGCATCTAATATTGTATCATAAATTCTTACTTCCTAAAAAATTATTAAAATAGTAGCCATTATTCCAGTATAAGCAAACCATTTTACTTCCTTCTATCAGTGTTTGGAATCTTACATAATCATATAAATTCTTGTCTATCAACTAGTATCTGAAAATATTTTGAAAGTCCTTGTAAGACATTTTTTTCAAGATATTCTTTTTGATAAATCCAGAAAGCAGTAAAATAAGAGTTCTATTTCTTGGCATGATAACATTAAGTCATCATGCCAATTTTGCAACAGTAAAACAATTGTTTAGATATGGCATTATGAAAAAAACACTTTGTATCTTTCATTTATTATTTTACAAGTTTTCTCTGAAAGCATTTATGTTTAATTTTTGTCTATTTTAAAAACAACTAGTAATCAATTTTCTAAAGTCAAAAATCTTGATTGCATTTATTTTTTGCTATTGAAGTTTGGCTTTTAATGAATTACATCTGAAGTCCAGTAAACTATTTAACATTTTTAACTTCCTTAATTAATTTCTTCATGTTAGCACCAGGGATTCAGTGTTCCTCAGACCTCTGTTCATTTGTATATGATTCACAGTGACAATGCAAGAGAGCAGTGACCAGGGTGAGCCCACAGAGGAAGAAGATTTCAGGGATCAGAGCCCGCAGGGTCTGGGCTAGTGGATGGGGGATGGATTTCTTTGTTTCTTTCTGGCATGGAGTCAATCCTGAAGCAAGCACAGAAATCTAGGAAAGAGGAAAGTCACTAGTCTAAACAAATCTTATTTGCTCTTTTCTTTTCTTTCTCTCCTATAATTCTCATCACTAACTTCACTATGTGGGAGTCATTCCCATACCACCCAGCAATTCTCTGATGCGATTGTAGGGTGTCCTACAATGTAACCCAATTCTGACACTTTCTACCTGGAAACAGCATCAGATCCCATGGGGCTCAGTTCAGTTCAGTTCAGTAGCTCAGTCATGTCCGACTCTTTGTGACCCCAGGAATTGCATCACGCCAGGCCTCGCTGTCCATCACCAACTCCCGGAGTTCACTCAAACTCATGTCCATTGAGTCAGTGATGCCATCCAACCATCTCATCCTCTGTCGTCCCTTTCTCCTCCTGCCCCCAATCCCTCCCAGCATCAGAGTCTTTTCCAATGAGTCAACTCTTCACATGAGGTGGCCAAAGTACTGGAGTTTCAGCTTTAGTATCATTCCTTCCAAAGAACACCAGGGCTGATCTCCTTCAGAATGGACTGGTTGGATCTCCTTGCAGTCCAAGGGACTCTCAAGAGTCTTCTCCAACACCACAGTTCAAAAGCATCAATTCTTCAGTGTTCAGCTTTCATCACAGTACAACTCTCACATCCATACATGACCACTGGAAAAACCATTAGCCTTGACTAGACGGACCTTTGTTGGCAAAGTAATGTCTCTGCTTTTCAATATGCTATCTAGGTTGGTCATAACTTTTCTTCCAAGGAGTAGCGTCTTTTAATTTCACAGCTGCAATCACCATCTGCAGTGATTTTGGAGCCCCAGAAATAAAGTCTGACACTGCTTCCACTGTTTCCCCATCTATTTCCCATGAAGTGATGGGACTGGATGTCATGATCTTCATTTTCTGAATGTTGAGCTTTAAGCCAACTTTTTCACTCTCCTCTTTCACTTTCATCAAGAGGCTTTTTAGTTCCTGTTCACTTTCTGCCATAAGGATGATGTCATCTGCATATCTGAGGTTATTGATATTTCTTCTGGCAATCTTGATCCCAGCTTGTGCTTCCTCTAGCCCAGTGTTTCTCATGATGTACTCTGCGTATAAGTTAAGTAATCAGGGTGACAATATACATCCTTGACATACTCCTTTTCCTATTTGGAACCAGTCTGTAAGGTGCCTCAAAACTGCTGCATCCTTCAGTCCAGGTTGTCACCCTGTTCTTCTGACCAACCAGCTGTGGATCCGAGGTCTCAACAACCCCTCCTTCAGTCAATCTGCTAGAGTGGCTCACAGAACTCAGAGAAGTGTTTTACCTACTAGATTACTGGTTTATTATTAAAAGGATACAATCCAGGAAGAGCCAGATGAAGTGACTCAACCGGTTGCAACGCCAGATGAAGAGGGCAATGTATGGGGAAAGTGCACAGAGATTCCATGCCTTCTCCAGGCATGTCTCTTTCCCTAAATCTACAAGTTCCCCAAACTGGAACTCTCAAACCTCTTCCTTTGGGCTCTTATGGAGGCTTCATTACATAGGCATGACTGATTAAATCATTGACCATCGTTGACTGATTCAACCTGCAGTCCCTTTCTCCTCCCTAGAGGTCAGGCTGGTTCTCCTGGCAACCAGCCCCATCCTTAGGTGCAGTCCAGAAGTCACCTCATTAACACAACAAAAGACATCTTTGTAGTTCTCATCACTTAGGAAATTCCAAGGATTTTAGGAACTCTGCCAAAAATGGGATGAAGACCAAATATATATTAAAGATCACACCATCACACCTCTTCTCTCCTCTCTCCCTGTTTCAGTTTAGACTCTTTTACTTATATGGAACAGAATTCAGATTCATTCCCATAAGAATTTAATGTTAAAATACAGAAGACACTGGAAGTAACAGGAACCACAGAAGTCTGTCTGTCCATCTCTCCCTCTCTCTGGTTGTATGTCTTCTTTCTCATGACACCTGTGTTTCTTTGTGCATCTGTTCTATTTGCACCTCTCTATTAACTGACTTATCACTATTAATTTCTGCTTCTTCCATGCCTGTGTCTTGACTCTACATTATGCCTTTAGCTCCCGTTTCCTTTCCTAATTCACTCAGCTTCTCATTCCCCAACTCTGAAACCCCAAGAAATGAATCTGACTGGCTCAGCCCATCTTTACAAGCTATACCACTGATGGTTCTAATCCACTGGGGCTGAGGAACAGTATCACATGGTGCGGATGGGGCTGTCAGCCAGGCATGCAATGCTCAGTTCTCTACTATAACCTTCTTTTAACTTTGTCTCTTTTTTTTTTTCCAATTAGTTGCTGAATACTCAGGGTGTGCCCATTACTATTTCAGGCAACAGGGTTTGAAAGACTGAGTCTCTGCTTTTTGGGAAGTTATATGTCTGTGAGGAAAGAAAAGCAAGCTAGCAACTGCTGGCAGGTATTGTCATAACAGCTACAATAAACGATGCTAAAGAAGCGCTCAGAAAGGGCACCCCAGCAGATGGGGATTCCAGGGAGGTTCCTCGGGCAAGATGATGCCTGAGCTGATTCTAAAAGAATAAACAAGAGTGATATGGGTGAAGAGAAGAACACAGGGGATCCCTGGCAGAGGGAGCTATTTGTGCAAAGGCACTGTGGTCAGTGACACACTGTAGACTCCTGGGGCTGCAAGTGGTTTGGCGGTACTGGGCACCTGGCAGGAGACAGACCGAAAAATTAGGCAAGGACTAGATCGTGAAGTATCTTATGGGCCCTGGGTTTGGAAGACAATAGACCATTGAAGAATTTTTAATTCAGTAATAATATAATCAGATATGTGCTTTATAAAGATCTCTTTGGTAGCAACATTGGCAGGGAATTGGGTCGGCACCACTGGGGACTGAGAAACAAGTCAGAAGTTCACTCCAGGCTTTAAGATAGGAAATGATGGCCAGAATTAAGGAACACTGTTGGAGTGGGAAAGAAGAGAAGGATTTAGAAAAGAGAATCAACACACACATACAAAGGACTGAAAAGAAAAAGGGGTCGGGGTCTGGTAGCGTTATCTCCTCTAAATATTCTCCAAACCCACTAACAAATGTCCTAGTCAAATACCAGTTCTTTTCCTCCATGGCTGACCTTTGGTTCCCACAGTGAATGAGAAAGAAGCAGGGAGGGAACAGTCTTCCCATTTAACATCCAAGGAGAACTATTTTGAGACCTCTCCAACCCCCTTTACAAAACCTCATCTACTTATTCCTCAGGCTTCCATGGTGGCTCAGACAGTGAAGAATCCACCTGCAACGCAAGAGACGCGGGTTTGATCCCTGGGCTGAGAAGATCCCCTGGAGAAGGGAATGGCTACCCACTCCAGTATTCTTGCCTGGAGAATTCCATGGAAAGAGAAGCCTGGTAGGCTACAGTCCATGAGGTTGCAAAGAGCTGGACACGACTGAGTGACTAACACAATAACACCAACTTGATGCCTCAAACCCTTTTGCATCAGAACTCTCTTCCTCCGATCCAGTTTTCCATGCTCTATTTTCCTTCCTTGACTGCTCTGCTCTCCCTACCTCCTTTGTCTGATATTGACCAGAAATTCCTCACTCATCTGTGCAGTTAACATTTACTCATTTCCCGCTGTGGTCAGAGGGTAGAGAGTGATCAGAGAGCAGAAGATCAGGGTAGGAGTTTGTGAGTGCACTGGAATGAGCAAAAATTGAATGTCAGCAGAGCTTTAATGAACTCAGTGTGAGCCCAGACTTTTACTGGATCTCACGCTTTAGAAACCAGAGGAGAGTTGATATAGGTTTCCATATCTTATTACCTATAGTCAACAGCAAGGGTAGGGACATATATAATTTGAGACTACTTCTTTTGGAGACCCCTCTGACCTGTCTCACCTGCATAATCTCCTCGATCTGTGATAAATACAATTACCATCCAGGGCTGATAAATATATAACTTCCTTAGAATCATTAGCAGTATCACCTGTCCCCAACTCTACCCCAGGAAAACTGGTTACTGTATTTTCCAAGAATGACTTGCTAGTCAGCCATGAATCCCTGCCAACAGACTTCTTGTCTCCAGTATGGACAGGGGAGGTGGAGTGGGGGTGCAGAGAGAGAGAGAGTTGGGTCTTCTATTTTTTTTTTGATATTGATTTAGGTGGAAGCATCAGGCCTTAGTTGTGGCATGGGTCTTGTTTGAGTTCTATCCTAAGATGGCTTAAAGGGCACATGCAACACTGGGATCAAGCTATAGCCCTCTGTCTCCTAAGGTAGTATACCTCAAAAGTCTGAGCAAAGTATGTCTGGTTTATTTCTGGAAAGGAAGCAAAGCTGTGTTTGAATTCAGGTCATCCAATGAGGAAGGCCCAGGAGGAAGATCAATGGCAAAACACACCAGCTTCACAGTGACTGGCTAGCAGGGCAGGGCAGGGTACCTTTCATCTAAGGGGCTGATGAAAAGCATCAAGATTCCACTGAAGTGCCGTTGGGAACAATTTAATGTGGTTGCTAGCTGCTGGGAAACACAGTATCTGACAGAAAATTCCAGAGGGTGATATCAGGCTTTCTGTTTGGGCTGAAACAATTCATAGGCTACCAAGAAGGCAAAATTGCAAATCTTACCCTAGAGGTTAGGACACTGACATGAAATTCCACATGGAATTCTTGCAGCCAATCACACTGGACTACCCTGTGTGCTTGGTAAGCAATCTCAGTCTTGGCTGCTGTGTCAGGGCAATATTAGGTGGTCGAACACAGTTACAAAATGGCTTCCTACAGTTTCACTTAGATTGCTTCAGCCTCCAACTTCCGGAAGACCGGATGTTTTTCCTGAAGAGACCACGCCCCTTGGACCATGAGCCCCACCCCTCCGCCCTCCTCCGGCTCTCCCATCATGCTTCCTCCACCCCCACCCCCACCCCATTGTTCAGCGAACTAGAGAAAATATACAGTCAGTTTACTCCACGTAAGGCAGGTGGGTGAGAGCTGCATGAATTTGTAGTACTACATTCCTTTTGACACAAATTGACACATGTGATGGCACTGCAGTATAGTTTTGAAAGCCCTCTCCTAACTTATTGTAGGACTACCTTCCTTGCAAGCCCGAGCTGCATTTCCCAGCTTCCTTGGTTAATGAGAATGTGAAATCCCTTCTCTTTGAGCTACAGGTTCAGCCCTGTTTCCAAGTCATACCTCCTTCATTGCTTGAACCCACTTGAACTATAACTTAATTTGCTTATAAAATTATCACTACAGTAATTACATATCTCTGGGTCAGAAAGTCAATATGGCCCATGATTTGACCACTTCTTACGTTCTAAAAACCTTCTCTGAATGTTTCCGAGTTTTCTTCCAGTTTTTTCAATGATGTTTTTCCACCTAGGAAGGGTCCCCAGGGAGCCTCCTCTCCAAATCCTGCATCTGGTTTGTGCTTTCCCCTCAACCATACAGGAACCATCATCAAAGCACCTCTACAAACTGACTTCATTGGTTTACTCTCTGCCCATTTGAATTCTTTTACCATCTAATCTTCCCTTGATTTTGTTGGAGGGTGGGAATTTTATTTTGTATCAGGCACTTAGGCTGTATTGACAGAAGAGATAGGAGTCAGGTCAAAGCAGCTGAAATGTATAAGTATAGAAGGGCAAAGCTCTCAGAGAAAAAGAGAGTGAGAAAGAAAGGAGGAAAGAGGGAGAGACAGAGTCTCTGTAGAAAATTCTCACCTGCCGTAGAATTAAATGCCTGTCAAGTCATTTAATATATTGCTAAGTTAAAGGAGACAGTGGTTTTCCCCTTTCTTTCGATAGCAGATACTGATGATATTTTATTCTTTTTACAAACCTGGACAATCTACTTATTTATCCTCTACTCCTTCCCTAAACAGGACTAATAGTCATCTCTGTCTGAAACAAAACTCTCACAGTTCAACAGCCATGCCATTTCATTTAATTACAATGCTTATTTTTACCAACACCCAGGAGCCTGTTAGTGAAGGCACATTTTTAGAAATCTAACAAATAAGCAAATACATCCTCAGATCACAGACACAGCTCTCCAATGTTGTTTTGTACAAAAGGGAACGAGCACTTATCACGCCTACACACCAATGTTTTTTTTTCCTGGTAGTTTCATCTACTTAAGTGTGTTTTCTGGAAAAATGACATGTGATTTCTAGCTTTTTAAACCGTAGCTAAAACTTCCTTCTTGGGTATGTGAATACCTGCTGAAAATCTTCTGTAATTATGTTCAGTTCTTCTTTCATGCTTTAAAATGGCTTTATAACTAAGCAAATAAGCAAAAAAATTATGTGGGCATAGGCAGGCTAGAGAATAACTAGACAATAACTAGACAGCTATAATGGTAACCTAGGAAGACTTTGATTTGTGAAATGTCCAGATGGCTTCATCAGTGAATTCTTCTCACATTTTAAGGAAGAAATAGTACTAATCTTACCAATCTTACCCAAACTTTGTAAGAATGTAGAGAAACAGGAAACATTTCCCAACTTGTTTGTGATGCCAGCATAACCCAGATAATAAAACCTGGTAAGGACATCTTAAGAAGAGTAAATTTTAACCCAATCTATCTTATTGCATAAATATAAGAAATCTTTTATATAAGGGGCTATATATCCATATGGGGAAAAATTAATCTTCACCCTTAACTCACACTAATTTCAAATGGATTATAGATTTACATGTAAAAGCTTTAAAAATAATAAATCTGGAAGGAGAAAGCATGGAATATGTAATGGCCAAGGAGTAGGCAGCCAAAGATTTCCTCAACAGGACACAAACATCACTAATCAGAAAGAAGAACAATGATAAATTAGAGTTTATTAAATTAAAAAAATTATCTTAAAATAATAAAAAATAAGAAATTCTCTTTACTGAAAGACAACAAAGAAAAGGAAGTGACAATTCAGAGAGATAAAAGAGCTTTTCAATACAACTATCGAACACAGGACTTGCATCCAGAATATATAAAGAACTACTATAGTTCAGTAAGAAAAAGGAAAATAACCTAATTTTTAAATGAGCAAAATCTTGAACAGGCACTTTATGAAAGAGGATACCTAATAATGGGAAAATTCCGTTCTTTTTCCAAAAGCATTTGTATATGCCATTCATATACAGCAAAGTATATGAATCACTTTGCTGTACACCTGAAAGCTAACACACTATAAATTAACTATACTGCAATTAAAAAAAAGATTAATAAAAAGATACAAAACTGAGAATTCCCTGGTGATACAGCAGTTAGAACGCTGTGCTTCCACTGTTGAGGGCCTGGGTTCAATCCCTGGTCAGGAAACTAAGATCCTACAAGCCCTGTGGTGTAGCCAAAAATAAATTAAATATAAAACAAAAAATAAGACTATGTGAACAATTCTAAAAAAAAAAAAAAGACACTTAAATGTCCAATAAGAATTTGAAAAAAGTACTCAAAGTCAATAGCCAATAGGAAAGTACAAGTTAAAGCCACAGTGAAATACGATGACAGAGCTGCCAGAATGAGTAAAAAAAAATTTAATGATATCCTAGGTCAGATAGGGTGGGAGACAATTGGAACTCTCCTCTACTGCTGTTTGGAACAACTCTTTTGGAAAATTCTATCTAGTAAAATGAAACATGCAAAACCCCCATGACTCACCCAATCTACCTCTGAGTATCTACCCCAAAGAAATGAGAACATATGTATACTCTAAGAATCAGATCAGAATTGTTATAGCACTATTACATATAATAGCCCTCAACTAGAAACTAAGGGTCTATCAACAGATAATGGATGAATAATTTATAACATGTTTATACTATGGAATGCTCTACAGCAGTGATGAAGGATGAACTGCTGGCATATGCAATGACAAGGATAATTTCACAGAAATAGTGCTGAACTTAAGCAGCTGACACAAAAGTACATTCTGTATTCTTCCATCTTGCAAAGCTCAAAGAAAGGCAAAACTAATCTACGATTTTTAAAAACTCCTGAATCATTCTAACATGCATCTAGGTTTGAGAACTACTTATGTATGAGGAGCCTCCTCCTCCACTGGGGAAAATTGACCCCACCAGAACTTGCTTCTATGTGCAACTCATGGAACCCAGATCTAAAGTTGTTTTTACTGTCCCCAACAAATCCACTCAATGTAGATTCTTTCCTGAGAGACTGCTTTCATTCAAGAGCGAACATTTCTGACTTTCCCATGAAAACCTTCTTAGATAATTTCTGTTATTTTATTTGATTTTATTTTTATTGAAACATGATTGATTTGTAATGTTGTGTTAGTTTCAGACAGCATAGTGATTCAGTTTTATATATATAAATGTAACTGAATACATATATACATATATATATATATATATGTTCTTTTTCAGATACTTTTCCCTCATCCGTTGTTACCAAATACTGAGTATAGTTCCCTGTGCTATACAATAGGGCCTTATTGTCTATCTATTAATTTCTATTGCTTTAAAATGGCAAGCACAAAAGAGAATCCATAAATGTGAAGGAAGTACTATGTATTTCTCTTAGGTGTCATTTAATATCCTTACCTGATACTAGTTAAACTAATGTTCTGATATCAGTATTCAGCTTCTTTTATTTTTGGCTTAAAGTTTTTGTTCTTTTTTTTTTTTTAAGTTGAAATATAGTTGATGTTCAATATCAAATTAGTTGTAGGTATACCATGTAATGATTTGACATTTGTGTTTATTATGAAATGGCCACCATAATAAGTTTAGTAACTGTCTCCATACAAAATTATTAGAATATCATTAACCATATTGTTTATGATGTACATTTCATCCTTGTGACTTATTTATTATATAACTGGAGGTTTGTATCTCTTTCTGTTCAATTTGGGCTTCCCAGGTGGCGCTAGTGGTAAAGAACCCACCTGCCAACGCAGGAGACACAATAGACAGTGGTTCGATCACTGGGTCAGGAAGATCCCCTGGAGGAGGGCATGGCAACCCACCTCAGTAGTCTTGCCTGGAGAATCCCCATGGACAGAGGAATCTGACCAGCTACAGTCCATAGGGTCTCCAAGAGTCGGGCATGACTAAAGCAACTGAGTATGCATGCACTGTTCATCTAAAAAATCATTTAGAAAAATTCTGAAGAGGCTTAGGAAAAGAAGAATTTCAATGTCTTTCAGGGGAAATGAGAAACAATTTTTGGTCCATTAAAAAATACTTATGTTAATTTGGTGCCTTAATTCTACATGACAAAATGATAAAAGCATCATATTCTCTGCTTTTGGCATGAGCAGCATTGAATGCATTCAGATTAATAAAATTCAAGAGCATTGCCAATATAAATGAAAGAGATGTATTATCCCTTTGCACATCTCATTATTAGCAATCATGACAGATAGCTGAATGAAAGAAGTCAAATGACACATTTATGTATGAAAGGATTTGAATAGTCATGGATGAAATTCACAAATGTAGATTAAGACAACCACTGGAAAACCACAAGGAAGGTAGGAATGAAAGACTAGTAAGGAGACTGACCACCCAGAAACAAGCTGTATTACTGGAGATAACTCCTCATTTTTTTTTTTTCCTGAAATCTTTATTCCCTTCTCAACTCCTTCTTGTTCTCCTTCCTCCTTTTTTTTTTTTCCTGGTCTTCCAGAGTTTTGTCATCTGTACCAAAGGCTCTGTGAGTCTAGAAATGTGTCTCCTTATTGGTCTATCTGAATTGCAACTGATTTTTCTATTGATGTGAACACTGGTTCTTAACCTGCAGCTTTTCTTTATCATCAAATATATCAGTGGTATAATAGCCATCCAATGCCATTTTCTTTATATTTATTTCTCAAAAGGTGTAACTGAAAAGTTACACCTGCTAGTGAGTTCCCTTGAACCAGTCAACCATTCTAACTCATGGCCACAGCCAAGGATTCTCTGTTCCACCCACCACCAGTAGGCCTGGGCAGCAAGTCATCCATCTCTAAAGTCCCATCATATGCCTCTGTTCTTTTTTCTTTTTCTTTTTTTTTTAACATTTATTTACTTATTTGGTTGTGTCAATCCTTTGTTGTGGCACTTGGGGTCTTCTGTTGGGGCCCATGGGCTCAGTAGCTGGCACATGAGATCTTAGTTCTCTGACCAGGGATCAAACCCACATTCCCTGCCTGGCAAGGCAGATTCTCTACCCACTGGACCATTAGGGAAGTCCCTTGCCTGTGTTCTTGTACTAGTGCTTGTATTGTGTCAGGTTGGCTTCTCTGGATGCAACTATTAAAACATGGCTAAAGGAGGAACTGGCACAGATTGGGCATAGAGAAATGTCAAGCTGTGATACAGGATGACAAAGCCTCTGCCAATGCCCCCAGGAGCTAGAGCACATACTGTCCATCATCATGGTACCAACTAAACACTTACACCCTCACCACCATCAGTCACTGGATGTGGGCCTCTGGGAAGGGCATTCCACAGAAAGAGGGGGTTATCTGCAGCCGAGGCACACTTAGAAGCTTGGGCATTGAGTCCTTCCCAGAAGGGGGATTGTTTCCATCACAGAGATGCAGGAAGAGAAAATGCAGATTAGGCTTGGTCTCAAATGACCCCAGATTTTACTTGAAAGACTATAGGTTTCATTCAGGTCTGATCTTAATTTGCAGCTCTGAGTATAAGCCAAAACTTCTCCATTTAATTTGGAAAATACTCCCAAATTTCATGGATCTAAATACTTGGTACACTATAAGGTCACATAGAGGGCTTTTTAAAATATACTTTTGAGAGAGATTTCTAGTTCAGTTTTCAAGAAAGACTGCATGAAATAAGGTTTTGGAGGAAAATGATATAACTTGAAAAGAGATTTAATATCAGCAGGGGGAATGGGACTAGGGAAAAGGGAACTCATGGCGTCTCTCTGAAGTATGTTTGACCCAGGTTCTGATTTAGATATTAATTTCTGAGCTTATGAGGTTTGGCTAAATTCTAGGGATCTAGAGTGTTCCAAAACCTCTTTAGCCTTATCCTCTCTCCCTGAATCCAAACCAGGATCCTATAAATTCATAATTCAAATTCTGTTCTGGTCATTTAAAAGGTCTGACCACTACCATTACATCTAGTAGACAATTTAAAAACCCTTGTTTAGAGTCATGAATCCCTTTCTCTTTTGAGAGTGTTCCATGTTTGGCCGCATCCCAAAACTGAGCACCCTGTTACTTGCAAGCTTTTCCTTCTTGAAACAGCTCCCATTAACCAGCAGAGCAGCATAAAGAACAAAAAGGTCCACTAGGCAAAGCATCAGATCAGATCAGATCAGTCACTCAGTCGTGTCCGACTCTTTGCGACCCCATGAATCACAGCACGCCAGGCCTCCCTGTCCATCACCAACTCCCGGAGTTCACTCATACTCATGTCCATCGAGTCAGTGATGCCATCCAGCCATCTCATCCTCTGTCGTCCCTTCTCCTCCTGCCCCCAATCCCTCCCAGCATCAGAGTCTTTTCCAATGAGTCAACTCTTCGCATGAGGTGGCCAACGTATTGCAGTTTCAGCTTTAGCATCATTCCTTCCAAAGAAATCCCAGGGCTGATCTCCTTCAGAATGGACTGGTTGGATCTCCTTGCAGTCCAAGGGACTCTCAAGAGTCTTCTCCAACACCACACTTCAAAAGCATCAATTCTTCAGCACTCAGCTTTCTTCACAGTCCAACTCTCACATCCATACATGACCACTGGAGAAACCATAGCCTTGACTAGACGGACCTTTGTTGGCAAAGTAATGTCTCTGCTTTTGAATATGCTATCTAGGTTGGCCATAACTTTCCTTCCAAGGAGTAAGCATCTTTTAATTTCATGGGTGCAGTCACCATCTGCAGTGATTTTGGACCCCAGAAAAATAAAGTCTGACACTGTTTCCACTGTTTCCCCATCTATTTCCCATGAAGTGGTGGGACCGGATGCCATGATCTTTGTTTTCTGAATGTTGAGCTTTAAGCCAACTTTCTCACTCTCCACTTTCACTTTCATCAAGAGGCTTTTTAGTTCCTCTTCACTTTCTGCCATAAGGGTGGTGTCATCTGCATATCTGAGGTTATTGATATTTCTCCCGGCAATCTTGATCCCAGCTTGTGCTTCTTCCAGTCCAGTGTTTCTCATGATGTACTCTGCATATAAGTTAAATAAACAGGGTGACAATATACAGCCTTGATGAACTCCTTTTCCTATTTGGAACCATGGATGTTATCTAATAACATGAGAACTTTGCTGGGCGCTAACTTGAAATCAGTTTCCTATGCATTGGGCTTTATAAGGTCTTCCCTTGGTGGCTCAGACAGTAAAGCATCTGCCTGCAATGTGGGAGACCTGGGTTCAATCCCTGGGTCAGGAAGATACCCTGGAGAAGGAAATGGCAACCCACTCCAGTACTGTTGCCTGGAAAATTCCATGGATGGAGGAGCCTGGTGGGCTACAGTCCATGGGGTTGCAAAGAGTTGGACACAACTGAGTGACTTCACTTCACTTATAAGGTCACTCTGTGCACTTTTGATATCTGGTCGATGTCCAATAAGGGTATTTTCAATAACAGTTTTAAGAACAGGAATGCTATCCCATTGTTTGTTTAAGAATAAATCTAGATTTGTTTGATTTTTAATTTTTTTCACTGCATTACGCAGTATGTGTTTTCTGACCATGGATCAAATTCACACCAGCTGCAATAGAAGCAGAGTCATAACCACTGAGCTGCCAGGGAAGTTCTATTCCATCGTTTTTGATTGCCTTGAGATGGTTTAGTCGTTCAATCGTGTCTGACTCTGTGATCTCATGGACTGTAGTGTGCCAAGCCCTTCTGTCCATGGGATTTCCCAGGCAAGAATACTGGAGTGGGTAGGCATTTCCTTCTCCTGGGGATCTTCCTGACCCAGGGATCAAACCCACGTATCCTGCATTGCAGGCAGATTCTTTACTGGCTGAGCCACCAGGGTATCCCTGATTGACTTACCAACTATCATATCAAATTCTTTTTTTTTTCTGTGGTGGCCAATAAGAATTATATCAAATATATTTATTTTCTGTGATTTTTTAAATTGAGGTATAATTGACATACAACACTATATTAGTTTCAGTTATACAACGTAATGATTCAATATATGTATATAGTCTTAAATGATCATCACAATAAGTCTAGTTAACATCCATCACCAGACATAGTTACAGAAACGTTTATTTCTTGGGATGAGACTTTTTAAGACTTTCTTTCTTAGCAGCTTTCAATATGCAATACAGTATTATCAACTATGGTTGCCATGCTGTATATTATATCCCCATAGCTTATTTATTTCATAACTGGAAGTTTGTTCCTTGAATATATCTCTTGAAGTAAAAACAAAAAGTAGTTTAGTATTATAAATTTGGAGCTTGTATCATTGATCAATAGTCCAAATACTATGATTTGAGTCTATCAACGATGTAAAAATAGAAGATCCACATTATTGTCAGATTCAGTGCCAAAGAATTGATGCTTTTGAACTGTGGTGTTGAAGACTCTTGAGGGTCCCTTGGACTGCAAGGAGATCCAACCAGTCCATCCTAAAGGAAATCAGTCCTGAATAGTCATTGGAAGGACTGATGCTAAAGCTGAAACTCCAGTACTTTGGCCACTTGATGGGAAGGACTGACTCCTTGGAAAAGACCCTGATGCTGGGAAACATTGAAGGCAGGAGGAGAAGGGGACCACAGAGGATGAGATGGCTGGATGGCATCACCGACTCAATGGACATGAGTTTGAGTAAACTCTGGGAGTTGGCAATGGACAGGGAGGCCTGGTGTGCTGCAGTCCATGGGGTCGCAGAGTCAGACACAACCGAGCGGCTGAACTGAACTGAACTGAACCCAAAACTTTCTTCAAACAAAACAAGGTTAACATTTTGTCCTCAGTCCTTCATAGTAAGTATCCAAATTCTTCTCCTATTCTCCTATTGCTTTTTCTCCCTCTTTTTTTTTTGCCCTCCTCAACCAGAGTATGAATGTGTGTTAGTCACTCAGTCGTGTCCGACTCTTTGCAACCCCATAGATTGTAGCTCACCAGGCTCCTCTATCTGTGGATTTCTCCAGGCAAGAATACTGGAGTGGGTTGCTCTTGACTTATCCAGGGGATCTGCCCAAAGTAGGGATCAATCCTTGGTCCCCGCATGGCAGGCAGATTCTCACCATCTGAGCCACCAGAGTAGCCCCAACCAGAGTATAAGCCCCTTCAAAGGCGGGGGTGCTGGAAGCCTCTTTTTCTATAGCTTTCATTGCCTGGCTTAAATCCAGTAGGTAAAACAGTCTCCAGGCTCTGGAGGAGTGGGACTATTAAATGTAATTTTACAGTTTCATGGGGTTGTATGTAATTAGCTCCGGTGAGAAGTCAGGAGAAGGATGCAATATCAACAAAATAGAACTCCGTCAGCAAAGAGACTCATGTCAGCATGTAATTCCCCTTCCTCCGCCTCCACTGTTCAGCCATCTTTTCCACACTGATGGTCACCATCTGGCAGTTGTCTCTTTCTACCTCTGTCCTCCAGGCAAAGGACTCAAGTTGATCAAAGTGTCAGTGGAGAGAGACCGAAGAAAAGGCCCTTTGCAGCATAACTGACCCTGGGTCCCCCACCTCTTTAGGAATCATCTTAATAGTAGTGGATGAACCCACAGGCATCTGAAGCTGCTGGGCACCTCTGAGTGCTCTAGATGCCGGCATTAAAAATAAGTGTCAGATAGAAATGCAGATTATCAGGCCCTGCTTTCTTCCTACTTGAACCAGAATCGTGGAGGTTTAACAAGATCCCCAAGTCATTCATATACACAGTTAAGCCTGAGAAGCACTAGAACATTCTTCCCTATGTGTACCAGAAAGGTGATCCTGGGCAAAGCTAGGTATCTAAACAAAATGTGTCAGAAAAGATTTGCAGATCTGGCTTCTGCAGTGGTCCAGTGGTGAAGAACTCCACCTGTCAATGCAGGGAATATGGGGTTTGATCCCTGGTTGGGGACGATCCCACATGCCAAGGAGCAACTAAGCCCATTCCACACAACTCCTGAACCCACTCAATGCGCCTGTTGAGCCAGTGCACCCTGGAGCCCATGCTTTGCAACAAGAAAAGCCACAATGAGAAGCTTGCACTCTATAACTAGAGAGTAGCCACTTGCTCACTGCAACTAGAGACAGCCCGTGGGCAGCAACGAAGACTCAGTGCAGCGAGAATTAATTAAATAAATATCAATTTTAAAAAAGATTTGCAGATCAATTAATTCATTGATCCTGGAGAAACAATAACATCAAAATGTACACATTAATAAGAGAACAGTGTTACCGCCTAATAAAATATTTATTAACAAATTGAATAAGAAATCCTGACAATTCAGAGTGTAACACTGCAGTTCATTAATATTTCAAAGCACCATCATAAAGACTACTCAGTAAATATTTGCATTAAATTAAATTAAAATACTATTTGTGTTTATTTGTTTGCTTGTTGCTTTGTTTTGGTTTTGCCTGATCTAGGTCACACAAATGCTAAAAGGCAGTTCTTTATCATTAGGCAAACTTTTTAGCAGTTTCTAAGATTCCTAAAGTTGTTACTCCTTCCAACCTTGACATTTCTACCTGGGCTATTACAATATCTTACCTCAAGCCATGTGCAGATCCCTATTTTTAAATTGCTTTTTAATTAAAGGTGATATATGCTCTACCTGGAGAATACAGGAGAATATTTCAAAGACTAGAAATTACCCACAGTGCTAGCTTGAGAAAAATACAGTTAACATATTTATATATTTTCTTCCAACTTTTTAAAATAGTTAAAATGATGCTGTATTAATAGGTTGGTATGATGATTTATTTTAAATTAAGACAAAGCATATTATTATGTTATAATCTGGAATATAATAAAAACTTCATATAATTATACTGTATTGCATCATATTTTATTGGACACCATAACTTACCTAACTATTCCTTCATTATTGAACACTTTAAATTATTGGCAATTTTTACTTTTTAAATAAAGAGGTGAAAATCATCATGAATAAAATTTTGTTCATACTTTGGCATAGAAACATTACAAAAACCTTGATACAGACTGCCAAACTAGGTACCAATTCTTTACAAGACTGACCATCTCATCAGAACCTCACAAATGCCTAAGGTATTAGGGAAGAGCATATTTCATTGTGTGAATAGAAAATTTTATATTTATATTGTTTTCTGCAAGAGATAATTCATTTTTTTCAATGCTCATTTATCTATCTCATGGCATTTTTCTCATAGGGTTTGTATGTGATAGTTATAGCTATTGTCTCTATTTGAATCTATGTTACAAACTTTTTTAGAGATGTTTTTAAGCAAAATTTTATATAGCCAAATTGATCTTTACTATATCTTTTGTTTGCTTCTAGGCTTAGAAAATATTCTCCTGCTCAGAGACAGAAATCTTATTTCTATTATTGTCTACTGATCTTCTATCTTGACTTTTAAATTCAACTGTTTAGTCCATCTGGGATTGATTTTGGTGTTAGTATGAGATGAGAATATAAAGGAATTTTTCCAAATTATAAACCACTAGTTTCAATACAATTTATTGAATCTTTTTCTTTTCTACTCAGTTGTTATACAACACAAACACACACATTAACATATATAAACATGACATATATAATTTATATAACATATAACAAATATTGTGCTGTCATCAGATCTGAGCTATACATTCTTAAGTGGTAAACACTTCTTTTATTATTGTGACTTTACAGTAGGTTCACATACACGACTGACAACACTTTTCCTACTGCTTTTCTAAGTGTTTCTATATATTTTCCTATATTTTCAACATCTTAGCTTTTTAATTATTAATTTCTAAAATTCTATACAAACTGTGAAAAATTCTTAAAGAGGTGGGAATACCAGACCACCTGACCTGCTGCCTGGGAAATCTGTATGCAGGTCAAGAAGCAACAGTTAGAACTGGACATGGAACAACAGACTGCTTCCAAATCGGGAAAGGAGTACATCAAGGCTGCATATTGTCACCCTGCTTATTTAACTTATATGCAGAGTACATCATGTGAAATGCTGGGCTGGATGAAGCACAAGCTGGAATCAAGATTGCTGGGAGAAATATCAATAACCTCAGATATGCAGATGACACCACCCTTATGGCAGAAAGTGAAGAACTAAAGGGCCTCTTGATGAAAGTGAAAGAGGAGAGTGAAAAAGTTGGCTTAAAACTCAACATTCAGAAAACTAAGATCATGGCATCTGATCCCATCACTTCATGGAAAATAGATGGGGAAACAATGGAAACAGTCAGAGGCTTTATTTTGGGGGGCTCCAAAATCACTACAGATGGTGACTGCAGCAATGAAATAAAAAGACACTTGCTTCTTGGAAGGAAAGCTATGATCAACCTAGACAGCATATTAAAGCAGAGACATTACTTTGCCAACAAAGGTTCATCTAGTCAAGGCTATGGTTTTTCTAGTAGTCATGTATGGATGTGAGAGTTGGACTATAAAGAAAGTTGAGTGCTGAAGAACTGATGCTTTTGAACTGTGGTTTTGGAGAAGACTCTTGAGGGTCCCTTGGACTGCAAGGAGATCCAACCAGTCCATTCTGAAGGAGATCAGCCCTGGGATTTCTTTGGAAGGAATGATGCTAAAGCTGAAACTCCAGTACTTTGGCCACCTGATGTGAAGAAATGACTCACTACAAAAGACCCTGATGCTGGGAAAGATTGAAGGCAGGAGGAGAAGGGGACCACAGAGGATGAGATGGTTGGATGGCATCACCGACGCAAGGACATGAGTTTGAGTCAACTCCGGGAGTTGGTGATGGACAGGGAAACCTGGCGTGCTGCAGTCCATGGGGACACAAAGAGTCGGACACAACTGAGCGACTGAACTGAGTATTTTATTACGGTAAGAAGATTTGATGGATGTTACAGTGATTTTTTGGTAATTTACTGGAATTCCTTTTTGCCTTGTCAAGGGTCAGTTTTTGTAAAGGTTCACGTGGGTTTGTTTGATTGGAAGGTACAGAATTCTCTCTATACATCCAGTAAATTAAACATGTTATCACCTCATTAATATCTTCCATATTCTGACTAATTTTATCTCTGCTTGATACATAAATTTTGGAAAGCTGTGTTAAATCACCCACTCTGATTGTGGTCTTGTCAAATTTGCTCATTATTTCTTAGTTTCTTTTTATGCATTTCATGGCTATGTGGTTAAATACAAGTTTATGATCTGTGTTCTTCATGGATTTTTCTTTGTATTGTTATGCCATGCCTCTCGAGTTCTATTAATACTTTGGTTCATATTCTATATGTAATGTTGATGTTGCTATTAAAGTAGCAATAGTGTGTGCATCTTTCTTTATCCTTTGATTTTCAACTTTTCTACATAGTTTTGTTTAAATTGTGTCTATTGAATATAGTATATTGCTGGATTTAAGAACAAATTAGATAATTCTTTTAATTTATGAGCTTAATCTCTTGGTATTTGTTTTTAACTATTGAATCCACGTCTCCCACATTGCAGGCAGGCAGACAAACGCTTTACCCTCTGAGACACCAGGGAAGCCCCAGTTGATATATTTGGATTTATACATCTTATTTGGGGCTTTCTTTTTATCATTCTTTTTATTTACTTTTTTTTCTTTTTGAATTGATATTCTTCATAAGCCCCTTTTTCCCTCCTCTGCTGATTTGGAAGCTATAGGTTGAATTTGTACCTTTTTGGTGGTTACTCTTAAATGTTTATATATGTAAATATTTCTAACAGTCTACTTTTTCATTACTTCATCATTTTATAATTTTCTGAGCTTAACAATTGTTTCCTGGATTCCATGTCTCTGTTCTTAACTCAGTGTTATTAATACTTTTATAATTTAGAAAGAGTCTATTCTTTATTTTCATAATTGTTGGATGTTTATTTTCTCATGTCCATTTAATTTTTTAATTTTTGCCTTTCCATATTTTGGTGGTTTTTGTTGTTATTCAGATTGCTGCATTTAGCTTTTAGAGCATTCTACATGTATTTATTTTAAAGTTTTTTTCAACTGATACGCAATGCTGTTTCAATGTGAGGTCAAACTATGTCCCATTGTTGAATTTGTTAAATGGCTTTCTGAGATCAAATTTCTTAACACACTTAGTAGAAGTTTGGCCATATTTCTGAAATTAAATTTTCTCACGTATGGTAGCATTTTGGTTTGCAGACTCATGTTGAATACAAAGTCCTTCAGTTTTCATTTTCTTCTCACTTTTGCTTTTTGCATTGCATGTTTATCTAGAATTTCTATGTTTGAAATGCACGGGATAAGGAAATATGTCCTCATCAGTTAATTCTATCATTGTCATTGTCTAGTCTAGTCACTACCACGATGATGATAGAATCTATCATTGATTGATTGATGACAAATCTATCATTTGTCAGCTCGATTTCTATGTTAATGTTTGAGGTAAATTCCTCCAATACTACTGAGATTCTTTAGACATGCTAAATTTTTAAATTAATTTGGGAAGTATTGATGCCTTATTAGACTTCCAACCAAGAACAGAAGAGTGTGAGTTTTCATTTGGTCAGGTCTTTTTCTGTTTGTTTCTATCTCTCATTAAATGTTCATATTCTAATGCCTTCTGGAATAGTTAACCCTATACCACTCAGTTCTTGATCAACATTGCTAACTTCAGATTCCTAGAATCTATGCAGGAGGCAGGAAGATTCAGACTTGAGGTGACATTTCTCCTCATTCCCTACAAGGTCTCTTCCATCAATTAATGTCACTTGTGTTTATTTTTTGCTGTGAAAGGATGCTATGAGCAGTGCTTCAGTCTCTGTAAGGACATGAGCCCATTTTTCTCCCTAGAATTGCTGGCTATTCTGATAATTTAGGTCTACATCTTCTTGGACTAGCTTCCTACAATCATCTGTTTCCTTTTTCAAGCACAATGTCAAGGCCCAAGGCCAGAAATGCATGGCCATAAGCCAAGAACAGAATTAGTCTATAGGCTAGAGCAGCAGTTGTTGTTGATGGAAGGCGTGTGTGGGTGTGAGTGTGTGTGTATTTGTGCATATTAAGGACACCTGCTTATAAGTCTCTGGAGAAAAGAATTTTTCTCATAATTGTCAAGCTCTACTTCCCCTCTGTTGCACTTTGTTGATTATAAAATATTTGTTATGAATGATAATTATCTGGCATGGGGTGGGGAAAGTGTAGCAATCTAATAAATAAATATGCCATTATGCTCATATTTAATCCATTTAAATTTGACTATTTAGCAATGGGAGCTTCCAAATATTTTGGGGTACTAACATGTCATGTTTAGATGTAATTAACTCTTTTCATTTTAATTTACTTATATCATGTCTGCTATCTTCAAAAGAAATGTCATTTGGTCTACCACTCAGCATGGATAAGTGGATTTAAAAAAATAAATCATTTGTTCTGAAATTTTCCCATAAAATGTTTACAAAATGGAATAATTTCTAAACTATCAATAAATACTATATGTATATATTTGATATATCATGTATGCAATGCTAAGTCACTTCAGTCATGTCCGACTCTGTGTGACCCCATAGACGGCAGCCCACCAGGCTCCCCTGTCCCTGGGATTCTCCAGGCAAGAACACTGGAGTGGGTTGCCATTTCCTTCTCCAATGCATGAAAGTGAAAAGAGAAAGTGAAGTCGCTCAGTCGTGTCCAACTCTTAGCAACCCCAAGGACTGCAGCCTACCAGGCTCCTCCGTCCATGGGATTTTCCAGGCAAGAGTACTGGAGTGGGGTGCCATTGCCTTCTCCGGATATATATGTATACATATATAGTATTTTTTTCTCCAAATAATGATTCTAAACTGGATCAAAGTTTCAAGATCTACAAGATTCTTGATGACAACAATAACAACAACAAAAAATAAATCAAAACAAAGTCTCATAAGATAGGCAGGACAAAGCCAAATTGTTGTGAAATGAAATGTATGCTACATGGGTCATCTCTTTTGGAACCATAAGATCAGTTTTTCACAAGATAAAATAGTTTGAATCAGGCATTTTTAGTTAGACTAGTTTACAACATAATCCCATTACTCCAATTAAAGAACTGAACAGTGTTTACACACACTTCTTGATAACTTTAAAAATAGATATCAACATTTATACTTAAAATTCCACATTAAAACAAAAATTCTAAGATCCAATAGATTAACACCAGTTATTACAAGAAGAAACTTCAGAAGTATCAGTTGTTGCTTGCTGATTGCACTGTGCAACACTTTCAAGGGTCATGAGAAGACAAACCAAGATTTAGAACATTCCTTTGACTGAATGATGTCCTTGTAATTTGCCACAAATCCTTCAATTAAAACAAAAAGCCTTGAATTATTACAATAATAATCTGAATCTTTGACTCTGTTTATGCTATTACTTCAAAGAAATGAATGCTATCCTGTGAAAATCATTGAAGGAAAGAGCAGTACATATGCTATAATATTTTAGAGACTAAGTCTTTAATAATCAACCACAAATAATTCCCAGTTCAGAAACCAGCTTTTCAAGAATAAAAAGAATCCACTTTAAAATACATTTTAAGTGTATCTTTCATTCTCAAAAACCAGAAAATATGTGAGTCCATAGCTATTGCTCTAGGTTCTGCAATGTTCCTTCAGCATTCCTTCTGGGGATTTAAATGGATTTAATTTTTAATGGAATGAAATTTAATAAAACTGTCCCTCATTGCAAAACACCAGTGATTGGAATAGCTGCTATAACACAAGCTTTCTGCTTTTCATCCAAATTTTCATTACTAAGGATTTGATTGTAGTACTTTTTTCAAGCCACCCCTTTCATCCTTAAATATTAACTTTATTTCAACTGTCATTCTAACATCCTTCCCAGCCCTTTCTTGTTTCTAACGTTAGCAGCCCAGTTTAAAAAAAAGTAACAAGTACGTTCTCCATGTTCAGGAAAGTGTGCCAAGTTGTGGATTTCTTCAGAGGACAATTTGAGTTATTAACTTCCAGGATTGGAATAACAATCCAAACTCTCACCTCCCTGGTAATATCCCCATCAGACTGTATACATCATCTAGCTAATCAATCTAATTCCAAGGCATTTATCATCTTTCATGGCTGACCATTTTGTTCTGAATAGTATTAACGTGATTCATTTGTGTCCTACTCTTTGGGACCCCATGGACTGTAGCCCGCCAGGCTCCTCTGTCCATGGAATTCTCCAGGCAATAACACTGGAATGGGTGGCCATTCCCTTCTCCAGGAGATCTTTCTGACCCAAAGATGGAACCGGTTCTTCCGCATTGTAGGCAGATTCTTTACCACCTGGGCCACCAGGAAAGCCCAAGGTGAAGCCTTTGAAAGTGACTATTCAAAGGAATGCCTGGACGTACATAAAGAAGTCTATTCTGTCTTTTTTGAGACAGCACTTAACATTTTTGAACAAAACTGTGACATCTACCTATGCCCACATTGCCTTCCTCTTTCTGCATCAAGGTTTTGGCACATTCTTCAGTTCCATTCTCTCACCCTTTCTTATCTGGGTATAGTCCAATTTGCTTATGTCCCTCTTATAATGAGGCTTCCAAAACAGAGAAAGTTTCAGACAGTCTAATCAGTGAAAACTAAGTATAAATCCTATTCTTGTGGTTTTACTCCTTAACATGAAATTTGTTTTGGGGGAGGGGAGGGATATCAAATTCTTATTTTATTTCAATTTATAGCTAAAATCCCTGGACTTCTTTATTTGATAAGTTGCCAAGCTGGTCTTTTTAGACCTGTGTGAAGAAATTCTCCTTGTTTTCTTTTGCACTAAAATTCACCTCCTTGACTGTCCAGCAGTTAAGACTCTGCACTTCCACTATAGGGAGCGTGGTTCACCTCTGGTTGGGGAACTAAGATTCCACAGGGTTTACAGTGTGGCCAAAAGAAAATAAAAAAGAAAAATAGAATCAGAAAAATACTTAAATAGTGACAATTCCACTAATCTAAGCGTATCAAATCAATCATTTAAAATTTTCCCTTATGTCTTCCCTTACACTTAGTAATACTCCAATTGTATGTACCACTTTGTTATTTCATTTTACATTATGTCATAAGTACATTTCCATATTTCTACATAAATTCCAAATTTTTCATCCTATTAATTAAATCTCTGCAAATTTTCCATCAAATTAATACACCATGATGTCATTAAACATTTCCAGTATTATTATTATAAATAATCCTGCCTATTTCCCAAGACTATAAGGTTAGATGAACTTCCTCTACGAATCTATAGTACTACTGCCAAAGTGCTTTCGAAATGGAAGGTTAGGACTTCTCTGGCAGTCCGGTGGTTAAGACTCTGCACTTCTACTGCAGGGGCAGAGGGTTTGATCCCTGGTTGGGGAAGTTCTGCACACCAAGCAATGTAGCCAAAAACAAAAAGGAGATGCATATGGTAGGCGTCCCCTGACTCTGCAGGAATGACAATCCCAAGGACTGCCCTCTAAGCATATAAGGATATCTTTGTTTCCTTCAAATAAATGGATGTAAATTATAGATATTGGGGCTTCCCAGGTGGCTCAGTGGTTAAAAAAAAAAGTCTGTCTGACAATGCAGGAGACATCCTTTGGTCCAGAAGATCCCCTGGAGGAGGAAATGGCAACCCACTCCAGTGTTCTTGCTTGGGATAATCCTATAGACAGAGGAGCCCTGCAGAGTACAGTCCATGGGGTCTCAAAGAGTTGGACACAACTGAGTGACTGAGCATGCACACACGCATTGTAAGTATTAGGTTTAGCCTCTTCATTAGAAAATGAAGAGCAGCGACTATCCTTTTATACCTTATGCCAAATTCCTTAGCAATATCATGCAAGCACCTTTTATAACCTGACTCCACCTTACCTTTCCAACCCTCCCCTTTTCCTCCAGGTGGAGTTAATAACCTGTGCATTCCAATAGCCAGTGTCTGTGTAAGATATATAATTCATCACATTGTTTCATAAATGGAAGTCTATCTACATCTTTGTCTCTCACCTAGACTGTGAGATTTTCAAGGGAAGGATGAGGATGAGGTCTTCATTTTTCTATTACCAGTACCTATAAGTGTACCTGACATAAAGAGTAAATGTTTTGTGAAGGAATAGAGAAAGACACCCAGTCCATCTTTTCTGCAATGGTGATACTGCTATAGTGGTACCTTGTTTTTTATAAGATGCGTTTCATTGATTACTGCTAATGTTGAGTATTTTCCTGTACTTAATCATTGAATCATCAGTTGTGTGTTTGTTGATAGTCTTTGCCCATTTATATGTTGGGGTAGGCTTTTATATTGCTATCATCAATCTGAATGTTCGTTTTCACTTTGCAAAAGCTTATATAGCATTCATGGTTTTCCAGGTGTGGCTCTAAGTGCTTGACAAGTATCAACCCATTTAATACTTGCAAAAAACGCTTGGAGATAGATGTTATTAGAGGCACAGAGAAATTAACTCACTCACCCAAAGTCACACAGCTAGGCAGACCCAGGATTTGAACCTAGGGACTTCAGAGTCCAGGCTCCTAATCCCTAATTTTATGCTATCCCTACTTTATGCTATCCCTAATTATATTTTAATATTTATTTTTATAATATTGCTATAATAAAAAAAACTAGTTGGTTGTGCTATTTATTTTAGTTACTTTATTTTCAGTTGTACTCACATTTCAAAAATAATTTGTGTCCAGCACTATCCAGACCAAAGCTGGATTATGATCCAGAGCCCCTCTCCTTCAAATAGGTTTGTTGTTTTTAATGCTGATTTGCCTGGCCTGGCATTTGACACGCTATTGTGGTCCCCAGGAGCCTCCCCTGCTCCACGTGCAATCCTGATTGTGGAGATGTTTCCTTTGTTTCTGGAATGTAATTCACTCTCCCTGCTGAGACTGAGACTTTTATCCATCGAACTGACTATCCCCACAGATTGCCCAGCTCCTCCTGCACAAACACTAGAAGGCAGATTGTACTTTCCACTGAAAATGCCTCTGCTGGCTTGTCCCAGCTATCAGACAGAAGCCTGTGTCAGACAGTAAGGTGTTTTCTGTGAGACTAAGGCCATCTCCCCTTTTGGGTATCATGATCTTAAACTGCTGCTTATACCCACAGAAATCATAAAGTTTCTTAGAGTGTGAATTCAGACCCCTACCCTCAAAGCACAGCACAGAGCAGAGTGCAAGCCATCTTCCCACCCTCCACCCACCTCAGCTTCCTCTGCCACTTCTTGACTTATTCCCATTAGCCACTGCCCTTCTGTAGGGATTCCAGCTAGCCTCACCACACTGAGAAAATCTGTTAGTCTTTACATTTTGTTCATATTTCAAAGCTTAGAAAGTTGCCAAACCTTGAAAAATGTTGGGACTGAAAGGTGAGTGTCACGCTCTTCCTTTAAAGTTTTTGGGTGTTTTTTTTTGTTTTTGTTTTTGTTTTTGTTTTTTTTTCAGTTTTAGGCAATAAACATTTAATCTGTCAAGGGCTCAGGAATATGAGCTTGCAGTGGATGAGTTACCTGTGATAAAACTTCATTTGCCAGGAGGGGTAATTCTCAAATTCCCCTCTTAGTTTTCTTTGATCAAATACTCTGGAAATGAATCTAGGGATTCTTTTAATTCCAGTTATTGACTTCTAGGTACTAAATGAACACTAATTAGATAAGATTATCCCTTGAGGTAAAATAATAATGTGAGGGGGGAAAATACTTGAAGTGTTTCACTGAAGATCAGAAAGGGGTATTATATTTTTTTCTTTCTTCAAAGTTCAGTCTCATTAATTTGATCCATTAATCCACCTTTCAGCATTCTTCTGAATAGGAATTCTGTTTCTAATATATTCACACCAGCAAATTGATTATCTAAAATTTGATCAAAAATGTCTCCTGTGTTTTCATTCCGTTTACTATTGTCCTGTGCATGACCCCTCACATACACTCAGGGTCTCCCTTCTCACTGGACCACTTAAGCATCCACACAACTGCACTATAATGCAGTCTACATTTCTCTTTTCTGTCCATTATATTGCTATAAGAGACTTTGCAAAATACCATGCCAAAATCCAGGTAGATTGTTTACACAGATTTGCCTGATAAAACAAGGTATTTGTATTAAGGAAGAAATTCCTGATGTTCAAATTGGTTTTAGAAAAGGCAGAGGAACCAGAGATCAAATTGCCAATATCCGCTGGATCATGGAAAAAGCAAGAGAGTTCCAGAAAAGCACCTGTTTCTGCTTTATTGACTATGCCAAAGCCTTTGACTGTGTGGATCACAAGAAACTGTGGAAAATTCTGAAAGAGATGGGAATACCAGACCACCTGATCTGCCTCTTGAGAAATTTGTACGCAGGTCAGGAAGCAACAGTTAGAACTGGACATGGAACAACAGACTGGTTCCAAATAGGAAAAGGAGTACGTCAAGGCTGTATATTGTCACCCTGATTATTTAACTTCTATGCAGAGTACATCATGAGAAACACTGGACTGGAAGAAACACAAGCTGGAATCAAGATTGCCGGGAGAAATATCAATAACCTCAGATATGCAGATGACACCACCCTTATGGCAGAAAGTGAAGAGGAACTCAAAAGCCTCTTGATGAAGGTGAAAGTCGAGAGTGAAAAAGTTGGCTTAAAGCTCAACATTCAGAAAACAAAGATCATGGCATCCAGTCCCACCACTTCATGGGAAATAGATGGGGAAACAGTGGAAACAGTGTCAGACTTTATTTTTCTGGGCTCCAAAATCACTGCAGATGGTGACTACAGCCATGAAATTAAAAGACGCTTACTCCTTGGAAGGAAAGTTATGACCAACCTAGATAGCATGTTCAAAAGCAGAGACATTACTTTGCCAACAAAGGTTCGTCTAGTCAAGGCTATGGTTTTTCCTGTGGTCATGTATGGATGTGAGAGTTGGACTGTGAAGAAGGCTGAGCGGCGAAGAATTGATGCTTTTGAAGTGTTGGAGAAGACTCTTGAGAGTCCCTTGGACTACAAGGAGATCCAACCAGTCCATTCTGAAGGAGATCAGCCCTGGGATTTCTTTGGAAGGAATGATGCTAAAGCTGAAACTCCAGTACTTTGGCCACCTCATGCGAAGAGTTGACTCATTGGAAAAGACTCTGATGCTGGGAGGGATTGAGAGCAAGAGGAGAAGGGGACGACAGAGGATGAGATGGCTGGATGGCATCACTGACTCAATGGATGTGAGTCTGAGTGAACTCCGGGAGTTGGTGATGGACAGGGAGGCCTGGCATGCTGCGATTCATGGGGTCGCAAAGAGTCGGACACGACTGAGAGACTGATCTGATCTGATGATATCCCTAGCGACTTCACTTTCACTTTTCACTTTCATGCATTGGAGAAGGAAATGGCAACCCACTCCAGTGTTCTTGCCTGGAGAATCCCAGGGATGGGGGAGCCTGGTGGGCTGCCGTCTGTGGGGTCGCACGGAGTCGGACACGACTCAAGCAACTTAGCAGCAGCAGCAAGGATTTTATGATATGTGTTTGATTTTTTTTCTTAATTATATTTCTCTTCCGTATGCACAAGGTAAATCTGATATGGGATATCCCTAGGTGGCTATGAACTTTGTTCCATCCTAGTAGTTCCTGCAGGTTTCAGAAGTAAGGCTATCTACTCCTAAGGTCCCTCACGTTATATTTTCCCAAAGTTTCCCTAAGTCTGATAACTTTTCTCAGGAGGAGACATTAAAAACTTCAGAAAGTGGAATTTGAAATTACTTTATTGGGTTCATCAGATATTTCTTGATCACAAGATTTGAATAAAATAGTTCTCCAGTAGTATTATATTAATATCTAGACAGCTGATTTATTATAGTCATCAAGAAATAGAAATTTTTTGAGCAGAATAGTATGGGTGCTTTTCCTCATAAAAAATCATTTTGTTTTCACAATTCAGCTATTGTCATTATTTATAAAGATAGAATTCTTCCCACTTTATCCCAGATGGCTTTTATCTTCATACAAAAAGCCCTCACCACTTCTAGTCTATCATTTCATTAACCTTTTTAAAGTTGATTTCAAGCAAAACTGGAAGCGCAAAGTTCCAGGTACACTTAACTAACAGTTCAGTGTTCTAATCACTTACAAAATTCAATTTCTGCCTCAGATGTTATTTTGTATTACAAAATGATTTTTCAATGACATTTATTTTTCAATAAATGTTGCATTTATATGAAAGTTGTTTTACAGCCACTATCTTAAAATTTGGAATGAAAGTCCTAAAATAATTACATGTAAAAGATGTCCATCCTAGCCAATGTTAACTCTAGCAACAGGGCAAGCATAATAGAAATGAGATCCTTATGAAAATCTTAACATTTTTTCTTGTTCTAGGGATTTTCTTGTGTGTGTGTATGCTCAGTTGTGCCTGACTCTTTTCAACCCTATGGACTGTAGCCTGCCCGGCTCCTCCGTCCATGGGATTTTCCAGGCAAAATACTGGAGCGGGTTGCCATTTCCTACTCCAGATCTTCCCAACCCGGGTTAAACCCACATCTCCTGCATTGCAGGTGGATTATTTACCACTGGGCCACCAGGGAAGCCCATGGATCTTCTTAGCTGAATGCATATACATACATGCTTTTAAATTAGTGCTTTCCCTTGGCGAATTCTTATACTTTTCTCTAGTGTCCCAGAGCTAGAACTGTTAGTTTAACTCCTCACCATTCTGAAAAGAGAGTCTAATAGAAATTTCTATTTTTAGGCTTATAGTTTTAGAGCAAATTTACTTTACTGGTCCTGACTTTTGGTAATCTCTCATTCCAGAGACCAAGGCAATTCATACATTTTGTAATTAAGAAATGAATGAACACCCCAATGAATACTGGCTGCTGGGCTGCTGCTAAGTCACTTCAGTTGTGTCCGACTCTGTGCGACCCCATAGATGGCAGCCCACCAGGCTCCTCTGTCCCCAGGATTCTCCAGGCAAGAACACTGGAGTGCGTTGCCATTTCCTTCTCCACCAGTGAATACTACAAAGTATAAAATGCAAAAGCTAGTACTAGTGTTGATTTCTTAAACACAGTATTGGGTTTCTTTTTCAATGACTCATTGGCAACACTAACTGAGCAACTGTTTCCCACTATTAAAGGCATCCTTTTCCTGTAATGTGTCATCCAAAGAAACAGGTTCAAAACCTACTCTTTCAGCTTTAACTATCAAGCACTATTTTGTTTGTGTGTTTTGTGTACCTAATATGTGGAATCCCAACTTTTCCTTCAAAATCCAATCATAAAAATTAACAGGCAATATATATATGGCTACATCTGTAGTCACATACATTGGAGCTCAGTTTAGGAAGGTTTTGTAAATGGGCAATTAGCACCTTTGCATATTTAGTTAAAGAGCTAGTTTAATTGTGATGTTAATTATCTACCTTTTGTCTTGATCTGTTCCATTTTAATGTAGGCATCAAGCAAAGAAATAAAACGAGAATCTGTAGTCAAAAAGATATTTGTGGATACTTAGAAAACATTCACGTCTTTATTTATATATAATACAGGGTAATGAGTGCAATGGAAAGTGTTAAATTCCTGTGTAGTGATGAGTCAGTTTTGCCCTGTGGCAATACCAATAACTGAATAAAGCAAATTTGCCCTTTTCTCTGGCTGACGCAATTACCACGTGTTCAGGCACCATAATTAGTGACACTCCACACTCTCAGAAATCTTAAAGTGTGGAAAGCAAATGGAAAAAGAGTATTATCTAATGCACCAACAATTCAAATGTGCATGTGATAAAACGGTTGCTTTTAGTACAGCATGCATGGAATGAGGTCTTCGGAATTTCTCAGTAGCAGGTGTTGGTATATAAATATACATCCTTAACGGTACATCTGGCCTCTCTCTGTTCCCCCTTCTCTGTTTCTTCTCTTTGTTAAGCCACTGACCTTATTGCTCATTCAAGAATAACTCACCAGAAGTGACTGTCATGTTCTTCAGATTAGGATAACAAATGTGTATTATTTTGTGCTATCATGAAATTCATTTAGAACACCTCTTTTAAGATGGATGAATTGTTTATTCTGAAATAAATGGCTTTTTTAAAGCTATAACAGCTCCATTATTTGATTATGCTAAATACAGAATTAATGCCTAATATACAATCTTCTGATTAAAAGCTCTGAGAAAAATATGTTGTGTTCAGTATACTTTTAACAAATTTACTTATTGTTACTTGCCTGAGGGTTATCATCTGCTCCTAAATGAGAGATTTTTCCAAGGTTGGAGAAATGACATTTATTTAGTCAAATGTCCAGTCTTCTAGCTTCCAAGACTAACTTTAAGTCCTTGATATTACACTATGTTTCAGGGTAATTTACCAAGCATTTAGGGGCAAGTTTTTACCCTTGGACTTCTTCGGTTCTAGAAGGGACATGACTCATCTTGACTATAATTGACATATATTCTAGGTAGTGACCTCTTTCCTGATTGCAGAATTCAGCCAAATACACAACCCAAGGGCTTACAAAATGTTTGCTCCATGCACATAGGCTAAATAACTGAATAGACTTTCCCTCATTTGTTTCATTTTGAAAAACTGGAATATCACTTTATAATCCGTTCTGTTATACCACATGCTTACTGATTGATGAGACACTTCAAAGATGTAACCCTGCACAGAAACTTCCAAATAAATTTTGACTAACAATCTCAGCTAGGTTGCTAATGCCACAAGAGCAGGGTCGGAACTATTTGCTTACTGCACATGCAACATCTGGGCTAGAGTCTAGCGATATCAGGAAAGGCATTTGGTTTGTCCACTAGATGAAGTTGATGGACTGGCCAATTGTAGTTATGACTGAACCACTCATAAATCCTATCATTAGAGGTTCTTCCAAGACTAGTGAGAATCTTCACTGGCCTAAAAAAGGCAAGAACCAAGGGTTCCACCTGACATTCCACCTCAGATAGAAGGGAAACCGTATAATTTATTCATGCCTTTAACTGTTTTCTGAATGGTCCAGTCACCTATTAATGATATGGTAAGTCAGATCAGATTATAGAAGAACCCTCGGTTCTGACAAAACTACTTCTACATCAACCTGTACTAAACTGGCTTGTTACTAAGCTCAGAAAGCAAAAAGGTCTCTACCAGCTCAACAATAATACTATTTATGATTATCAAAATGATATTTACAAACCTTTGTTAATGATTTATAGGAAAATATTCTCATTTCAAGTAACATAGGAAAATTAAGATATCATACAATCACAGCATTTTTTTTTTAATTATTAGAAAAATAAACTGGAAAGAAAGACACCAAAATAACAAGTGATTATCTCTGGTGATAGAATTATTGGTATTTTCTTATTTCTATTTTCCCATATATTCCAGTTTTTCTACAATAAACAGATACTATATGTATAATTCTAAAACTTTTATGTTTAAAATCTCACCAACTCAGTATTCAAGTTTCATTTATTTCATTTCTAGATAATTGTTCAGAGGACCTCTGCAGCTTAATTAAGATCTGTATTTTCACAAATGTCTAGGATAAGAACATAATTTTATTTGAATAAATGTGTGTCAATGCTTTTCTGAAAATAGAAAGCCTGAGCTAGAACTTGTCATCACACAGAGAAAGATAATGTACACTTAGAGGAACTTCCTTGGAGGGCCAGTGGCTAAGACTGCACCCAATGCAGGGGACGTGGGTTCAATCCCTGGTCAGATAACTAGATCCTACATGCCACAACTAAGAGTTCACATGCCATAAGTAAAGATCCCACACACTGCAGCTAAGACCTGAAGAAGCCAAATAAATACATAAGCAAATATTCTTTAAATGAATGAATGAACATTTAGAAATGTCAATCTCTTTTTGTTATTTCTTTTTAAAAGAAAGGCATATAGGTATCTCATCTGTGTTCTGTTTCTCCACGCTAACCTGAATTCACAGTGGACAGTAACTGTAACTTACTGTGTGGTATTTAAGGGAGAATCATAAGAATTGCTTTTATTATTATTTTTAGAAAAGGAATTTCCAGCTGAGGTTGCTGAAAGTTTCAGTTCCTAGAGTTGAATATATCAGATAAGTGTGGTAACAAATTCCCTTTGTTCCTGGAAATTCACCAGGATGGAACCTTTATTTACATAAAAATACCTCCCATTGTTCCTGGAGAGTTTTGGGAAGTCACCATAAATGTAGTCTCTATGGAATGCATCCTGTTCATTCCCAGTGCCTTAGCAGGAATATGTGAGGAGAGGAGTCCTAGGAAAGAGACTGCAGACTTCAAAGGTCTGGGCAAGTAGTCATCAATTGTTATGGCTAGAATAGTAAGATAAATGTGACTCCAAGCTAGGGAAAAGAGGTGTCTTGCTTATGCATAAATAATCTAGTCTTTATAGTGTATCGAATTACAGAGCTTGAGATGTTTGGTCAATTCGATGATCCATTTTGATTTCTCAGTTTCACCTGTTAAAATGTGTCTAGCAAATGCTTCTCTTAAAAAAAAAAAAAAAAAAGTGTTCCATATTGTGCTTTCAATTCTACCTAATTGCTGATACTTTCCTCTGTGGCTTACCTAAGAAATTGTCATTCCATTCTTGTAAGTCTCTTATCGTTAGAAAGTTCTTTCAATACCTTCCTCTCCGCCAGGCTAACATTCCTCTCCTATCTATAAGTAGAGAATTGTGCCCTCTACTGCAAAGAACACAACAAATTGCTTCAGAAAATAAGATGGAATAAGCCAGCCTTACATTCTTGATGGGCTGTCGGAGGAGTTCATAAACGATCAAAATCCTATTAAAAGATAGTACACTTCCGAGGAAAGCGGCCTGAATCACTTCTCAGGCTCCTACCGCGTGGTTTTTGTGAAAATGATCTGGTTTACCACCTGCAGGAGAGTATAGCCCTGACGTGGAGCCAAGGCAAACAGCGGCAAGTGATCAAGAACCACTGAGCCAGAGGAAGCATTGGGACTGCCTGTTTATGTTTGGCTAGGCTGGCTTCTCCTACTTCTTGAAGAGCAGAGGCAGGCTCTTTCACTATTATCCACCAGCGGCTAGGAGCTATTTCTTTGCATCATCTGTCAGGTGCGGACCAGGAACAGTCTCCACCTTATCCTCAGACTAGGCAGGTGGGAGAGTCTGGTGTGCTGCTATTATTTGGGTATGGGAGGCATACAGGGAAGCAGCTTTCTCTCTTGGGGCATTATGGATGAGACAGGAGCTGTCAGAGGTCTGTAGGAGCCCTCTGTCCTGCCCTTGCCTTGTGGCCCCAGAGACTATGGCTTTCCTCAGAACATCTAGTCCATCCTCTTAAGGCCCGAGTATGGCTCCAAATTGTCAGAGTGCTGTTCACCAATGGGAGTCTGGGACTGGGCCAAGGGACACAGAGATCAGTGACCTCTTAGCAGCCCAAGATGAGGAGAAATTCAAGTCCAAGCTGAGGACCAAGGCAGGTGAATTGAGAACCAGGAGCCATGTTGGGCAGAATGGCTGAAAAGTGAGAGGGAATAGAACAGGTGAGAGGGAGCCTGATGGGCAGAGTGCACGGTAGGAGTGCAACTATGAGCCCCCTTGGCTTGGACCATTGCACCCACAAGTCTTGAAAATGCATGACTCTACCTGACATGACTTATCCAAAATAGGGGGTAGTGACTGAATGTGTGAACCTCTGAGGCTTTCTAAAGTCCCTCAAGTGCACACTGCTGGAACCCCTCTTCCCCAGAATACAAGGGTGGCTGCCATAGCAATTCATAGCCCAAGGATGCACTTCCTTCTAGGAGCAGGGATGAGCGCTGGTGCCGCATAGGTAGGGACTGTCACGGTTTCCTGCTCTGTGAAGTCTGGGGCTTCACTTCTTCAGATGTAAGGAGACTTCCTGTGTGGAAAGAGCCTGGTGTTTGTGTGTCACCCCAATGGTACACTTTCTTTTCTCTTTCGAGACCCACTCAGTTACTTCACATTCATTTTCCTTTCCCTCTGCCCCTCACCTTCACTTCCTGATCATTTTTTCTCTATCTTACATGCTTTCCTTCTTGGTCTGTTCCTTTCATCTTGTCAAGATGCATTTTATTCCTTCTAATAAATGGATGGATGCTAGTCTGAATTTAGAGCAAAAATTCAGACCCAAACCCCATGCTCAGAGGATACCTGTACCCTCTCCTCTGTGGCTCCATGCTTCCTGAACCCCAGTCTCTGGGGATGGGATTGAGGTATTTCCTTGGAAGCAAAACCACTAGGTGAGTCTTATGAAACCCTTGCATCAACACTGGCTCCTTCTAGAGCAGGGGCTCTGTTCTTTTCATCTTTGTCACTTGGTGGAATAGTGTTTAAAGAAAAGTAGGTACTCAGTAACTTCTTGTTGAATGAAGAACTGAACTCATGAAGAACTAAACTCATGGCCAAACTGAATAAATAATGAAGTACCAGCCCTGGGCAAAACAGTAAAAATATATTTAGCTTTTCAGCCTTATCATGTTTATCAAATTTTTTCTGACTTCCCAAAGCATCCCTGGTAACTCAGCAGTAAAGAATCCACTTGTAATGCAGGAGACACAGATTTGGTCCCTGGGTCTGGGAGACCCCCTGGAGAAGGAAATATGTAGCCCACTCTGTATTCTTGCCTGGGGAATCCCATTGACAGAGAAGCCAGGTGGACTACAGTCTATGAGGTCCCAAGAGTGAGACGCAATTTAGCAACTAAACCACCACCACACCCAAAACACCACCTTTCATTATACCTTTGACCTCAGTGATCCTAATAAGAGGTTAAATTTTACTAAAACTTACTTGCTTATTTTATCTTCATCCTTTTATGATGACAGCTCCCTAATATGATAAATAAATATGTGCATTTGGTAATTGTAAATGGGTAAAGAGCTTCCTAGGAGCATTCTCCCTCTCCTTTTACGTCTTATGAATTAATTTGTACAGTTTCTTCAGAAAACATGAATATCCAATATCTTTGTCCTCATCTCCAGGTGAAACCCACATAACAAAGGCTGCAGGCTTCCAGGGAGGAAACCTCAGCAGAAAAGCATTGGGAAAATTTATTGGATAAAATTAAGCATTTTATCTGTAGCACCTGCTATACATAAGAAACTAGCCTTTGCATCTTCTGCTATTGTTGTTTTTTAAATAAGATACTAGTTATTCTCTATATTTTCTTAAATATTTTTATATTTAAAACTAAGCATACTTTTCACATTATGGTTTATAAAATAAATTTTAAGCCAGAAAGAAAAAATCTTTTAATTTTGAAAAAACAACTATTAAAATCTTATTAATTATGAAGTAAATTTTTATCTTTTATTTTAGCCATCAAAAGATTTTCAATATGACTTATAATTTTTAAATTCTACAAGTATCTAATATTTTACATAGGCCTGACTATTACACCACTTTTACCAATAGGACAAAAAATGTGTTTTTTTAAAAATATGAACCCATTTAAATAAATATAAACTAAAATTTATCCTTGACAAAAATCACTGTGAAATAAGTGAGCCAGATTTTTTTTTTTTTAATTTTAGATTACTGAAATTCAAAAGGTAGGCTGAAAAATAAGATAGTAAGGAAATTAGAAAGCTGATAACATATTGAGGCCTGGTGTGCTGCAATCCATGGGGTCACAAAGAGTTGGACACGACTGGGCGACTGAACAACAACATGCTGAGACAGAAGTTTGGGATTATGAGTGGATCCCAGTAGAATAACCAACCAAGAGAGCTTATGGTCATGAAAAGATGCTCAACATCATTAATGATCAGGGACATGCAAATCAAAACCACAGTGAGATATTGTCCACACGTGTCGGAATGGCTATTATTAAAAAACATAAATGACAAATGCTGGTGAGGATGTGGAGAAAAGAAAACCCTCCTACATTGTTGGTGGGAATGTAAATTGGTGCAGCCACTGTGGAAAACAGTACGGAGAGTTCTCAAAAAACTAAAAATAGAACTAGCATGAAGTGTCAGTCACTCAGTTGTGTCCAACTCTTTACAACCCCATGGACTGTAGCCCACCACCCTCCTCTGTCCATGGAATTCTCCAGGCATGAACACTAGAGTGGGTAGCTATGCCCTTCTCCAGGGGATCTTCCTGACCCAGGGATTGAAACTGCGTCTCCTGCAGTACAGGCAGTTTCTTTACCATCTGAGCCACCAAACCATATGATACTCAATTCACTCCTAGATATATAGATATAGATATAGATATAAATATACACACACACACACCCCAGAAACACTAATTTGAAAAGATACATATATCCCAATGTTCATAGCAGCACTATTTACAATTGCCAAGATATGGAAGCAGCCTATATGTCCGTCAACAGATGAATGGATAAAGAAGTTGTGGAGTACTACCATATATGGAATACAACTCAGCCATAAAAAACAATGAGATTTTTCCATTTGCAACAACATGGAAGGATATGAAGGGTATTATTCTAAGTGAAATAAATCAGACAAAAAGAAATACTGTACGATATCACTTATATGTAGAATCTAAACACAACAAACTGGTGACGATAACAAAAGAAAAACAGACTCACAGATATAGAGAGCAAACTAGTGGTTACTAGTGAGGAGACAGAAGTGGGGAAGCGTAATATAGGGGTAGGAGATTAAGACGCATAAAATATCAATACTATGTATAAAATCAATAAGCTACAAGGACATACTGTACAACATGAGGAATATAGCAAATATTTTCTACTAACTATAAATGCATATAACCTTTGAAAATCACTGTCATACACCTGAACCTTATATAACATTGCACAACAAATATACCTCAACAAAAAAAGAGAGAGCTTATGGAATTCATTTCTCAAGTCTTCATAGAAAGAAGAGATTTACTCTAGTGTGGAATGACTTACATGGGTTGTTGCCAGAAGGCAGGAGGATGTTCTAGATAAATATTCAATTACCTTCAGTCCAATGGTCCTTTCTTCTGCTCTAATCTTCCTATTCATATGGTCCTGGTCTTTCAAACTTGATTTTTTCTGTAATACAAAAACATACATTTAAATTTAGTTTCTAAGCTTTGGTGATTTTCAACTAAATTTAAATCAATAATTTATTTTACTTGGAATAGGAACACATGATGCTTGGTTTTTCTGAGCATGGTTTGAGGGGTTTGGTTTCTGACCATGTGACAGTGTTGGTGGACACTGGTTTGTTTTCTTCTTTCTTTTCAACCCAGTAGAAATGCAATGTAATGGAACATTACATTTTTTTTCCGGCTCCTAACCCTTATAGCAGAAAGTGAAGAAGAACTAAAGAGCCTCTTGATGAAAGTGAAACAGGAGAGTGAAAAGGTTGGCTTAAAGCTCAACATTCAGAAAACTAAGATCATGGCATCCAGTCCCATCACTTCATGGCAAATAGATGGGGAAATAGTGGAAACAATGGCTGACTTTATTTTTCTGGGGTCCAAAATCACTGCAGATGGTGACTGCAGCCATGAAATTAAAAGACACTTACTCCTTGGAAGAAAAGCTATGCCCAACCTAGACAGCATATTAAAAAGCAGATACATTACTTTGCCAACAAAGGTCTGTCTAGTCAAGGCTATGGTTTTTCCAGTGGTCATGTATGGATGTGAGAGTTGGACTGTGAAGAAGGCCAAGTGCCGAAGAATTGATGCTTTTGAGCTGTGGAGTTGGAGAAGACTCTTGAGAGTCCCTTGGACTGCAAGGAGATCCAACCAGTCCATCCTAAAGGAGATCAGTCCTGGGTGTTCATTGGAAGGACTGATGTTGAAGCTGAAACTCCAATACTTTGGCCACCTGATGCAAAGAGCTGACTCATTTGAAAGGACCCTGATGCTGGGAAAGATTGAGGGCAGGAGGAGAACGGGACAACAGAGGATAAGATGGTTGAATGGCATCACCGACTTGATGGACATGGGTTTGGGTGGACTCCGGGAGTTGGTGATGGACAGGGAGGCCTGGTGTGCTGCAGTTCATGGGGTTGCAAAGAGTTGGACAAGACTGAACTGATACTGATAGAGATAACTCCTAAGAAGCAGTCAACACTCAATAATAAAAAGACTAGAAAAATGGACTCCTGGTTCACATATAGGAAATATACACAACATTCAAGGCTGAATATGTCCAATACAAATGAAAGGTACATATCTTTTATTTCATTGAATAAAAAAGAAAATAAATTAGAGAGCAGAAATATACACTTGACTGTTTCCATGACAAGCATGGTGTACAGTCTCTTCTATTCACTAGCCCAGCTCAGAAAAGAAAGGATTTTCAAGGGCAGCAGTTGGGCTACCCTGGAAGAGCACTGCAATCTTTGTCTCCTTGTCACACAATGTTCCCCACAAAGCATTTCAGTGAGAAGGCAGTGAATTATAGAAAGCACTAATGCAGAAGTATGCGGGGACTTTCCTGGTGCTCCAGTGGTTAAGACTCCATGTTTCCACTGCAGGGGGCACAGGTTAGATCTTGGGTCAGGAAACTAAGACCTAATCTGTTGTGAGGCATGGCCAAAACAACAACAAAAATTTTAATAGAAAAAAGAAGTATGTGTAGGATATTATGGAACTATGGAAACTGGGCATCCAATCAGTTTGTGAAGGCAAAGAGGCAGGGCCCGGGGTCTCAAATGTCCTACTTGAATAAGCTCTGCTGAGAATTTGAACTTAATCCTAATGGTACAGAGAATTCTGTGGAGAGTTTTAAATAGAAGAGTCTGATCAGAGCTCTCTTCTAGAAAAATCACTTTGGCAACCATGCAGAGGATGGATTTGAGAGGAGTGAAGGTAGAAAGAGCGAGAGGAGTTAGGAGGCTCTAGAGGAGAGAAATGGCGAGGGCCAGGGGCTGTGAGCCACCCTGGAGGCTGTGAAGTTGGTGGGGGGCAGCTCCCACCCCGCCCCTCTGGCCCCTCTCTGGTCTGGGTGGCTTCATCCTCTTCTATGTGGTCCTGATGCTGCTGCTCTATGTCATCTACACTTGGCTCCTGGCTTCCTAGGATCTGGAGTCACTCCCCTCCCTACCTCCTTGCCCTATTTCTATTTAGACTCCCATGCCGCCTCCATCCTCAGCAGTGGTGCCTTCAGCCCCCACCAAAAACACTGGTGAACCCCCTCACCTCATAAACAATGACCTCAGAAGCCCTACTCTGGTGCCCCCAGACCCTGAGCCCCCAACCACTGGCTGCCCTCTTGTAACCCCTCAAATAATGACCTTCTACCCCATGCCAAGCGCTAGGGATGTAGGAATGAACAAGGCTGATGTTAGACAACATGCCAGTCATATGGCTTAAGGTCTATAAGGGGAAACAGAAATTAAATAATTACACAAACAGTTATTTACTTACTGTTGCAAAAAGGACTGGGAAGGCAAATATAATGTGCAGTAAGAATCTAAGAACGGGATAGTTTGGACGGTGGGGGGCGGGGGTGGTCAGCTGGTTGGAAAGTGGGTCAAACAAAAGTGCGGTTTGGGAAATGGTTACAGGAAGAGAGGAATGCTTGTGGGAAAGCAACTGGTACTAGAAGGGAACTGAAATAAATCCAGCGTGGCTCAGGCATTGTAAGCAACAGAAAGAGGCAGAGGGCTGGAAGTTGAGACCGGAATAGATTACAGGTGCTGCCACAAAACAAATAAAGGAGATTGTTATGCTCAAAGCAGCCTAAGGAGTGATTGAAGTTTTAGGCGGGAAAATGATCTCATCCATATAGATATACAGACATATGAGGGCTGCCCAGAGGGAAACTTATAAGAGGAATTATCAATGTATCGGACACAATAGTGGCTCATTCATCTTCAAGGGTTTTTTGTGTTTGTTTGCTTCAGTATATGCCATGTGGGATCTTAGCTACCCAACCAGGGCTCAAACATACACCCTGCATTGAAAGCACAGAGTCTTAATCACTCTAGTGCCAGGGAAGTTCCATCCTTTGAGTCTCTACTCAAGTGTCCCTCTTCCATGAACCCTGATCTTTGGCATCCTTTCTCAGGTTACACCACCACTCCTCACTCATTAAATTCCAGACCCCACACACTCTTCACTCTTGCATAGAACTTTTCCTTGACTAACATTTTGATAGTTTGCTTATTTGTTAACTTACTTTCTGTCTCCTCTTGCTAAAGTGTAAGCTCCACTGGGGAAAGGACATTTTTTTTTCCCTAGAAAGTGCCTGCCATATGGATTCTCAACAGATATTTGTTGAATTAATGGTGTATCACATCATTATTTAAAGTTATAACAAATGATGGCTGTTTACGTGTGCGTGATAAGTTGCTTTGGTCATGTCTGACTCTTTGCAGCCCTATGGACTGTAGCCCTCCAGGTGCCTCTGTCAACGGGATTCTCCAGGCAAGAATGGTGGAGTGGATTTCCAGCCTTCCATCGGGGTATCTTCCTGACCCAGGGATTGAACTCAAGACTCTTACGTCTCCTGTTGGCAGGCAGGGTTTTTACCACCAGCACCACCTGGGAAGCCCCATCAGTGTTTATACTAACTTTCATAACTAGGCAAAGCATATATGGTGATTTAATTCTTAAAAATGAAAATTCCTGCTGCAGCAGAAATTCATTGTCTCCTTATTCAAGTTTATGGACAGATGTTTTTAGTTGATAAAGTATCAAAACACTGAGTAAATTTTAGAAAGGAAAGAGTATGAAACGTGGTCAGGAATCATGAGTCACCATGACACCTTAGCTATTTCACAATGTTGGTACATATACCAGTCAAAATTGTTCTGCTGTGCTAACAAAATTATAGTATTTTCACAACACTGCAATGATTAACCTTTTAAAACTACTTTTGAAGAACGACTGAAGCCTTACTTGAAGGTGTTTGAAGAACTAATATGCAGTTGGCAAATTATAGCTTGTGACAATGTCTAGAATTCTTTGGAGAAAATCCAGTTGAACTGCAAAAAGTGCTGAAAAGTCTCCCTTTAATTTTCCTGTGTATCTGACCTCATATAATCAGAGGGATCTGAAATGTTTCCAAGTTTATTTCATAAAAAAAATTTTCCAGAAATAAAATCATTTCTACTGTCAATGTCATTACTACCCATGATTTCCCGTTCATTTTTTTTTTTATTAAACTCATTTATTGTTTTCAGTACCATGGTAGGTATCCGTCCCTTCGTTTATTAGCTCATGCATCGAACATTTATTTATCTGTACTGAGGAGAGACACAGATTTTATGAGGTAAAATGGGACAATTACATAGTCAGGAAATTTATCTGTAGAAACAATAAGAAGGCTTATATAAATAGAGGATGATATATTTCATTTTATAAAAGGAAAACACATTTAATTAGCTCCAGTTTTAAGTTACTTTGGCTGAAAGTAAGACAATGAGATTATAATTGAAAATCTTTATATTTAAGCATATGTAGATCTAGTAAACCAAATACAAACACCAAAATAATTGTTACTTCATTTCTATGTCTAGCGCTATAAAGAAATATGATTACATATGTATACTTTCTAAACCGCTTGAAGACAGCTTTCACATGACACTGTAGTGCACAATAATATGACTAAAACAAGGCAGAGTTCTTGCCGAGCTTTGTTTCTTGCCTCTGTGCCCATTTTGTGAAAGGAAGAAGAGTTAGTTGATCATTCATGTCCGACTCTTTACAACCCCATAGACTGTAGTCCATTAGTTTCCTCTGTCTGTGGAGTTCTCCAGGCAAGAATACTGGAGTGGGTTGCCATGCTCTTCTCCAGGGGATCTTCCCGACCCAGGGATTGAACCCAGCTCTCCTTCACCGCAGGCAGATTCTTTACTGCCTGAGCCACCAGGGAAGTCCCGTTTTTGGAAGCGGGGCTCTTTTATTCATCCTTGCAGAATCAGAGCTATTCCAAGTATGAACTAGCCAGGTAATATATTTTTTTAAATTTTAATTGGAGGCTAATTACTTTGCAATATTCTGTTGGTTTTTGCCATACATTAACATGAATCAGACATGGGTGTACATGTGTTCCCCATCCTGAATCCCCCTCCCATCTCCCTCCCCATCCCATCCCTCAGGGTCATCCCAGTGCATCAGCCCAGAGCACCCTGCCTCATGCATTGAACTTGGACTGGTGACCTATTTCACATATGATGATATACATGTTTCAATGCTATTCTCTCAAATCATCCCACCCTCGCTTTCTCCCACAGAGTCCAACAGTCTGTTCTTTACATCTGTGTCTCTTTTGCTGTCTCACATATAGGGTCATTATTACCATCTTTCTAAATTCCATATATATGTGTTAATATACTGTATTGGTGTTCTTCTTTCTGACTTAATTTGCTCTGTATAATAGGCTCCAGTTTCATCCACCTCATTAGAACTGATTCAAATGCATTCTTTTTAATAGCTGAGTCCTCCATGTTCAAGGTCAGGAGGGGCAGCTGTGAGGAGATACTCCTCTTCCAAGGTAAAGAGCAGTGGCTGTGCTTTGCTGGAGCAGCCGTGAAGAGATACCCCACGTCCAAGATAAGAGAAATCCAAGTAAGATGGTAGGTGTAGTGACAGGGCATCACAGGGCAGACACATCAACACCATAATCACAGAAAACTAGTCAATCTAATCACACTAGGACCACAGCCTTCTCTAACTCAATGAAACTAAGCCATGCCGTGTGCGGCCACCCAAGATGGGCGGGTCATGGTGGAGAGGTCTGACAGAATGTGGTCCACTGGAGAAGGGAATGGCAAACCACTTCAGTATTCTTGCCTTGAGAACCCCATGAATGGTATGAAAAGGCAAAATGATAGGATACTGAAAGAGAAACTCCCCGGGTCAGTAGGTGCCCAATATGTTATTGGATATCAGTGGAGAAATAACTCCAGAAAGAATGAAGGGATGGAGCCAAAGCAAAACAATACCCAGTTGTAGATGTGACTGGTGATAGAAGCAAGGTCTGATGCTGTAAAGAGCAAGATTGCATAGGAACCTGGAATGTTAGGTCCATGAATCAAGGCAAATTGGAAGTAGTCAAACAGGAGATGGCAAGAGTAAACGTTGACATTCTAGGAATTGGTGAACTAAAATGGACTGGAATGGTTGAATTTAACTCAGATGACCATTATATCTACTACTGTGGGCAGGAATCCCTTAGAAGAAATGGGTCGCCATCATGGTCAACAAAAGAGTCTGAAATGCAGTACTTGGAAGCAATCTCAAAAATGACAGAATGATCTCTGTTCATTTCCAAGGCAAACCATTCGATATCATAGTAATCCAAGTCTATGCCCCGACCAGTAATGCTGAAGAAGCTGAAGATGAATGGTTCTATGAAGACCTACAAGTGCTTTTAGAACTAACACCCAAAAAAGATGTCCTTTTCATTATAGGGGACTGGAATGCAAAAGTAGGAAGTCAAGAAACACCTGGGGTAACCGGCAAATTTGGCCTTGGAATACGGAATGAAGCAGGGAAAAGACTAATAGTTTTGCCAAGAAAACGCACTGGTCATAGCAAACACCCTCTTCCAACAGCACAAGAGAAGACTCTACAGATGGACATCCTCAGATGGTCAACTTTGAAATCAGATTGATTATATTCTTTGCAGCCAAAGATGGAGAAGCTCTATACAGTCAACAAAAACAAGACCAGGAGCTAACTGTGGCTCAGATCATGAACTCCTTATTGCCAAATTCAGACTTAAATTGAAGAAAGTAGGGGAAACCACTAGACCATTCAAGTATGACCTAAATCAAATCCCTTATGTTTATACAGTGGAAGTGAGAAATAGATTTAAGGGACTAGATCTGATAGATAGAGTGCCTGATGAACTATGGACAGAGGTTCATGACATTGTACAGGAGACAGGGATCAAGACCATCCCCATGGAAAAGAAATGCAAAAAAGCAAAATGGCTGTCTGGGGAGGCCTTACAAATAGCTGTGAAAAGAAGAGAAGCCAAAAGCAAAGGAGAAAAGGAAAGATATAAGCATCTGAATGCAGAGTTCCAAAGAATAGCAAGGAGAGATAAGAAAGCCTTCCTCAGCAATCAATGCAAAGAAATAGAGGAAAACAACAGAATGGGAAAGACTAGAGATCTCTTCAAGAATATTAGAGATACTAAGGGAAACTTTCATGCAAAGATGGGCTCGATAAAGGACAGAAATGGTATGGACCTAACAGAAGCAGAAGATATTAAGAAGAGGTGGCAAGAATACACAGAAGAACTGTACAAAAAAGATCTTCACGACCCAGATTATCACGATGGTGTGATCACTCACCTAGAGCTAGACATCCTGGAATGTGAAGTCAAGTGGGCCTTAGAAAGCATCACTATGAACAAAGCTAGTGGAGGTGATGGAATTCCAGTTGAGCTATTTCAAATCCTGAAAGATGATGCTGTGAAAGTGCTGCACTCAATATGCCAGCAAATTTGGAAAACTCAGCAGTGGCCACAGGACTGGAAAAGGTCAGTTTTCATTCCAATCCCAAAGAAAGGCAATGCCAAAGAGTGCTCAAACTACCGCACAATTGCACTCATCTCACATGCTAGTAAAGTAATGCTCAAAATTCTCCAAGCCAGGCTTCAGCAATACATGAACTGTGAACTTCCAGATGTTCAAGCTGGTTTTGGAAAAGGCAGAGGAACCAGAGATCAAATTGCCAACATCTGCTGGATCATCGAAAAAGCAAGAGAGTTCCAGAAAAACATCTATTTCTGCTTTATTGACTATGCCAAAGCCTTTGACTGTGTGGATCACAAGAAACTGTGGAAAATTCTGAAAGAGATGGGAATACCACACCACCTGACCTGCCTCTTGAGAAATCTATATGCAGGTCAGGAAGCAACAGTTAGAACTGAACATGGAACAACAGACTGGTTCCAAATAGGAAAAGGAGTATGTCAAGGCTGTATATTGTCACCCTGCTTATTTAACATATATGCAGAGTACATCATGAGAAACGCTGGGCTGGAAGAAGCACAAGCTGGAATCAAGATTGCTGGGAGAAATATCAATAACCTCAGATATGCAGATGACACTACCCTTATGGCAGAAAGTGAAGAGGAATTAAAAAGTCTCTTGATGAAAGTGAAAGAGGAGAGTGAAAAGGTTGGCTTAAAGCTCAACATTCAGAAAACAAAGATCATGGCATCCAGTCCCATCACTTCATGGGAAATAGATGGGTAAACAGTGGAAACAGTGTCAGACTTTATTTTGGGGGGCTCCAAAATCACTACAGATGGTGATTGCAGCCATGAAATTAAAAGACGCTTACTCCTTGGAAGAAAAGCTATGACCAACCTAGACGCATATTCAAAAGCAGAGACATTACTTTGCCAACAAAGGTCTGTCTAGTCAAGGCTATGGCTTTTCCACTGGTCATGTATGGATGTGAGAGTTGGACTGTGAAGAAGGCCAAGTGCCGAAGAATTGATGCTTTTGAACTGTGGTGTTGGAGAAGACTCTTGAGAGTCCCTTGGACTGCAAAGAGATCCAACCAGTCCATTCTAAAGGAGATCAGTCCTGGGTGTTCATTGGAAGGAATGATACTAAAGCTGAAACTCCAATACTTTGGCCACCTCATGCAAAGAGTTGACTCATTGGAAAAGACTCTGATGCTGGGAGGGATTGGGGGCAGGAGGAGAAGGCAACAACAGAGAATGAGATGGCTGGATGGCATCACTGACTCGATGGACAAGAGTTTGGGTGAACTCCGGGAGTTGGTGATGGACAGGGAGGCGTGGTGTGCTGCAATTCATGGGGTCACAAAGAGTCAGACAGACTGAATATTCAATTGTGTATATGTACCACAAGTTTCTTATCCATTCTTCTGCCGATAGACATCTAGGTTGCTTCCATGACCTGGCTATTGTAAACAGTGCTGTGATGAACATCGGGTACATATGTCTCTTTCAGTTCTGGTTTCCTAGGTGTGTATGCCCAGCACTGGGATTGCTGGGTCATATAGAGCCAGGTAATATTAAAGAATAACTTTTAATCCCTGTTCTAGAATTTCTCTTACAATCACTCCAACTATGTTGGAACTCTGACCCTGCCCTTGACCTGCTAACTGGGCTCTTCTTTCTTACTTGCTTGCCAAGGTATTGCTTGCTTCATCCTCAGGTCACCAGGGGTAATGAACACCAAGCGTTTTCTGGCATGTTGAATGTTACCCTAATATGTGCAATTTAGGCTTAGGCACTTACACTTCAAACCCTAGAGGTGAGCTGAGGTTCAGATCCTATTTTTTCATACTTCTGTAATGGCAACCCACTCCAGTGTTCTTGCCTGGAGAATCCCAGGGACGGGGGAGCCTGGTGGGCTGCCATCTATGGGGTCGCACAGAGTCGGACACAACTGAAGCGACTTAGCAGCAGCAGCAGCAGTACTTACATCCACCTGAAGAAAGCATGCAAGTACATGTTTTCATTAAATTAAATAATCTATTATTATTAATAGATTAAAATTAAACAAATTGTTTAGATTTGTTAATAGACAAAATTAAACAAACAATTAAAATAATCTATTCTGCATAAACTTGTTCACAATTGATAAAAATAGACATCACTTGTGTCAGAACATTCTTTCATGCATGTAAAAAAACCATTTGTTCCATTAGCCCAAGATATTTCACATAATTATGAAAGTAGCTTGTGTTATTTTATTTCTCAGATAATCCTGCTAATTGCTATTCTTCTTGAAGTTTCCATGCAAATAGGAAGGAATTTGCTGGCCATGGAGTGAACACATCTCTACTGCCCTGATCTCAGTAGAGCCTCTGTGAGGCCAAAACCGCAATCAGGATCTTTCATCTACTCTGTGGAGCCAGAGGCCATAGGGCATTGTTTAACAATAGATGCTTTGGTTTCATGAATCAAGAAGGCCAAGATGAAGCAGGCCAAGTGAAGAATCGGTGAAGTATCAAACTCCAGAGGTATAGGTCTAAACTTCCAGATGACACTTAAACCTATCTTAAAAGTCATCCAGTCTTTGAGATAGTCACTAGGGAGAAAAAAGAGGGCAACAGAAACTCCACAGCAATGAGTACCTTGACTGTGGGCAGACCCCTGACATTAAATGATTCTGATACACACAACTGTATGAATTGAAAGTAGATGGGGATGAGGACTTAGAAATGCCTCCATGATGGCCAGCTGAAGCTCAGACAATCGCAACTAGAGAAAGTGCCAGGTTTTTAGGACTTATTTATTATGCCAAGTAAGGTCTTCCCTGGTGGCTCAGTGGTAAAGAACTTGCATGCCATTGCAGGAGATACAGGTTTGATCCCTGGGTTGGGAAGATTTCCTAGAGGAGGAAATGGCAACCCATTTCAGTGTTGTTGCATGGAGAATCCCTTGGACAGAGGAGCCTGGTGGGCTACAGTCTGTGGTGCAAAAGAGTTGTACACGACTGAGCAACTGAACAACGGTGCCTAGTAAGTGGCAAGGCTGTAGCCCTGAGGGGATTATAGCCCATGAAGGATGATGTACTTAAGTGAATACAATCACCATTAAGGGTTTATAAGCAAAAGATAGTGCATCTGAGACAGGTCTCAAATAGAAACAGCCATGCCAACTATGAGTATAGTTGGAAATCAATCAACAATATTTATATATGCAGTTCAGAAAGGGCTCTGGCTCCCTAATAAAGGCTGGGTGGTAATGACAATCAATAATACCTCCAAATGCAAAGAACAGCATCCAGCGATAAACCACGCAGCTGCCAAATAATGTTCCTCACTGGATAGCACCAGGCTAGGGGTTAAAGCCCCCAACAAAACTTCAAAAGCCAAATAATAGTATGTGTTACCTGGGAGATATGCACATCTTCAAAATTTTGTGGCTGACTAGTGAGAAACATTTCGATGTCCCCAGGAAACAAAACTGCATAAATACTAAGTTTATTGACTTCCTTCTTTGATTCCTATTTAATTGCTTTTGCCCATGAAATGGAAGCTTTAGGGTTTTCTTGTAATGCCAACGTTCATTCTTTCTTATCAGCAATATCCTGAGTGAACTTGACAAGGGCTGTAGAATAAACTGAGTAACAATGGAAACGAGTTGGCTGTCTTATCGCATCTAGCAGAAATAAAAGATGCTCCAGTGACACTGACTCAGGTGTCATTAAATCACATCTCTGATGGTACCGTTCTAGAAGCATCTGATACAGAGCCGCAACAAGTCTCCATGTCAGTGAGTGATGAGTAGTGATGCCAGAGAATTTCAAGTTTGCTTTTTTTTTTAAATTTTATTTTATTTTTAAACTTTACATAATTGTATTAGTTTTGCCAAATATCCAAATGAATAAAATCATTCACAATGACGATAGAATCAATCCAGTTTTAGGTTGAATAAGACAAAATTTTAAGGGCAAGACATCCACTGATCAAGTCAAAAATGGCCCACTCTTTCCATAGGGAAGAGCAGGCACTTTGGCATTATTATTATTTGTTTTTTATCTATGTTCCTCTTTAGACATGAAAATGTGATCCTCCATTGAAAATTCATTTGTCCAAACCAACATTTTCTTAAAAAGGAAATTATCTATTTTGTTTCATTATCTTTGTATTAATTTGGGAACTTTCTAACATGAGGCTAACATAAGTATTTGAATAAAGTATAAATGTAGAGACTTGTAATTTTCTAAAGCTCGCATGACAATCCTCTCTCTTATGTAAGGATACCTAAATGCCTGAAGCATAAGCCCTTAGACAAAGGAAAGCACCTGAGGCAAGTTGAAACGAAATTCGATATTGTTAAATGCATTATGTGCTATAAAGAGTAAGGCCTTACTTGTTCCAGCCAAAATTAGTTTAAACATTAACAGAGCAGTTCATTCTCTTCTGGTTATACTGAACATCAAATAGCCTAAACTTTACATTTCTCTTTAATGTTCTCCTTACTGGAGAAACAGAAGTGGTAGACTGATATAATAATTATATAATTATAGCTGATATATGTAATTATTTTTGCACGAGAACTTTTGAAATGGCCCAGCAATGTGTGTGGGCTCCAGTTGCACAATTAGAGAGGGTGAAAAACCTCAGGTCTTCTCCTAGTGCACTGTCGTGGTCCAGCAGCTGGAAAAAGACAAATGTACAGCCTTCTATAATACCCGTTATCAAGAGCAGCCTGAGTCACCTGCCCTAAGCAGTTCAGAATACAAACTGCACACAAATACAAACAACAACGGAAAATACAGAAAGGAAAAATAACTTGATGGAGGTGAAAGAGGAGACTGAAAAAACTGACTTAAAAGTCAACATTCAAAAAACTTACGATCATGGCATCCGGTCCCTTCACTTCATGGCAAATAGATAGGGAAAAAGTGGAAACCATGACAGATTTTATTTTCTTGGGCTCCAAAATCACTGTGGATAATGACTGCAGCCATGAAATTAAAAGACACTTGCTCCTTAGAAGGAAAGCTATGACAAACCTAGATAGTGTATTAAAAAGCAGAGATATCACTTTGCTGACAAAGGTCTGTATAGTCAAAACTTTGGTTTTTTCCAGTAGTCATGTACAGAGGCTTCCATGGTGGCTCAAAGGATAAAGAATCTGCCTGCAGTGCAGGAGACCCAGGTTCAATCCCTGAGTCAGAAAGACCTCCTGGAGAAGGAAATGGCAACCCACCCCCATATTCTTGCCTGGAGAATCCCATGGACAGAGGAGCCTGGTGGGCCTCAGTCCATGGAGACACAAAGAGTTGGACATGACTAAGTGACTTTCACATTCATGTACAGATATGAGTTGGACCATAAAGAAGGCTGAGCACCAAAGAACTGATCCTTTTGAACTGTGGTGCTGGAGAAGACCCTTGAGAGTCCCTTGGACTGCAAGGAGATCCAAGCAGTCCATCCTAAAGGAAATCAGTCCTGAGTGTTCATTGGAAGGACTGATGCTGAAGCTGAAGCTTCAGTACTTTGGCCACCTGATGTGAAGAGCTGACTCATTGGAAAAGACATGATACTGGGAAAGATTGAAGGCAGGAGGAGAAGGAGGCGACAGAGGATGAGATGGTTGGATGACATCACTGACTTAATGGACATAAGTTTGAGCAAGCTCCAGGAGATAGTGAAGGACAGGGAGGCCTGGCGTGCTGCAGTCCATGGGGTTGCAAAGAGTGGGCAACAACTTAGCAACTGAACAACAACAAAATAACAAGAAGAAAACTTAGGGGAATACACACTGGAAGGTGAAGTCCACAGGCTCAGCCCTCACTTGCTTTTAAGTTACAAGTTTATTTGGGGAACTTCCTTCTCCAGACAAATTTTTCTCCTTAATCCTCTTGTTTTCCCAAAGAAAAATCTCCTCACTTCCAAGAATTCCCTTGAAATCATCTCTTTAGATTGGAAAAAAATGGGGGAAAAAACTGCTGTTTGGAACACCATTATTCTACAATGACTGTGTATGCATGTGTTTTCTACTCTAGTTTACTGGGAGCTCAGTCTGACCTATGATTTGAAGTAATCTGCTTTCACATCTCAGGAACTAGGTACAAGTAATAGTAGAAGAGAGTATTTACCAGAGAACTGTATGGATTTGAATTTTAGTTCCAAATTATTAAAACAAGATAATAAAAATATACTGTAACATAATCATATATTATGAAATAATGAAATCCATTACTCCATGAACGATTCTGAGTACTATTAATCACATTTATTGGGCTTTTAATGTGCACCATACTCTGTGCTATTGCCTTTATATGCCATTGTCTCCTTTGATCGTAATAACAATTTTTTGATGTGTATGTTATGATCATACTCATTTTACAAATGAGGAGACTAAGGCTTAAAGACTACAGAATTTGCCCAAAATCATACAGCAAATAAGGGCCAATGCTAGGGATCCAAAGCAGTTCTACCACCTAAGATATCAGCTACCACACTTTCCAGCCCTTAAATTTCCAAAAAGGACTTTGCTGACTAAGAGCTTATGAATATTCTGACATGAGAGTCTATCACAATACTAATTATATCTTTTATCAGAAGATGGTTGCCTAGTGGTTAAGAATCCAGCTTCAATGCAGGGCATGTAGGTTCACTCTCTTGTCAGGGAACTAAGATCCCACATGCCATGGGTCAACTAAGCCCCAGCACAGCAACTGGAGAAAGCTCTCACACCACAATGAAGACCCAGCACAGCCAGGAAAAAAAAAAAAGAGCAGTGAATAAAATGGAAAAAACATTGGATTGGAAGTTGGACATGTAGTATTTAGGATTGGTTATGCCAAGATCTCCCTGTGTGATAGCGGGAAAGTCACTTAAACTCTCCAGTATTAAATCTCCTTATGTGTGAAAAGAAAAGGCTCATGCAGAGGATTTGGGAAAGATTTGCAGATCATGTACAACTCAACCTGGGTCTTGAAGGATGAGTAGGAGTTTGCCTGGTATGTGAGAAAGAATATTCCAACCAGAGAAAATGCTTCACTGTGTTATTTTAATTTAGGCCCAAGTATTTTTTTTTTTATTTTATTTTATTTTTAAAGTTTACATAACTGTATTAGTTTTGCCAAATGTCAAAATGAATCCACCACAGGTATACATGTGTTCCCCATCCTGAACCCTCCTCCCTCCTCCCTCCCCATTCCATCCCTCTGGGTCGTCCCAGTGCACCAGCCCCAAGCATCCAGTATCGTGCATCGAACCTAGTTCTCAATAAGTCAAGTGAATCACTTAACCTCATACTTCTGAGATGATAGGTTTCTCATAGATTCTTCACAAGGGCTTATTTTTATGTGTCACTGTGGTAGTTGGTCCTCGAATGAAGCTCCTAGTAATAGTCTCCTCCCCTTTAAACCTGGGCTGTCTGCGTAGGTTGCTTTTGATCAATAGAATACAAGGGAACTGATGCTACATGACCTTGGATTCAGGTTACAAGAAAATTTATAGCTTCCACCTAGGTTTCTTGGAATACTCATCTTGGGATGCTCCCTTTTGGAAGCCAGGCTGCATGTAAGAAATGCGACTGCCCTGGGCCACTTTCCCATGAGGAGCCCAAGCCACATAAAGATGCCCTGTGTTGGTACTCTGGTAGAAACATCAGCTGAGCTCTCAGTGAGCGGCTAGCATCAAGTGCCAGGCATGTGAGTGAATAACCCATCTCAGGCAGCCCAGCAGGGACTTCCGATGACCGCAGCCCTGGCTGTCATCTGATTGCAACCACATGAAAGACTTCAAAGGAGAACGACCCAGCAGAGCCCTGTTCATTTACAGAACTGTAAGAGAAAATAAGAAGTTGCTTTTTAAGCCAAGGATGGTTGTACAACAATAACTAGAATGTGTACCAGAATAGCTACATGAGATTTAAATCAGGGAAGCAAAATGGAAAGACCATTTAAAAATTGTTCTAATTCTTATCATGCATTAAAATGTACATATTCCTTCAAATATGCCAATTGTCATGGAATTCATTTCTAGCCTGAAGGAGAAGCAGAACAAAACTTAATAAATATGTTTGTCCTGTCTTGGAATACACTTTCTGTTCATTTACTTTCATTCTTAAATAACTTTAATGCCTTCACAGATAAAACGTTACACTTCCTAAGATGATCCAGTTGCTTGAATCTCAATCTCACTGATATTTTGTGCAACCTGCTATTTTCTTGCTACTTTAGGATGCTCATCATTTTCATGGTCTCTTTCACTTGCCATCTCATAAAAGAGAAGCAATCTTTTTGTCTCCATACAAATGCGTTCAGGATATAAAAATTTGCTTTTTGTTTCCAGTTACTTTTGAGGTTGGATAAACATGTCACATTTGAGGGTGGGGGTGGATATATCCCAATATAGTTACATTTGCACCTCAGATTTTTTTTTAATTTTATTTTATTTTTAAACTTTACATAATTGTATTAGTTTTGCCAAATATCAAAATGAATCTGCCACAGGTATACATGTGTTCCCCATCCTGAACCCTCCTCCCTCCTCCCTCCCCATTCCATCCCTCTGGGTCGTCCCAGTGCACCAGCCCCCAAGCATCCAGTATCATGCATCGAACCTGGACTGGCAACTCGTTTCATACATGATATTTTACAAGTTTCAATGCCATTCTCCCAAATCTTCCCACCCTCTCCCTCTCTCACAGAGTCCATAAGACTGTTCTATACATCAGTGTCTCTTTTGCTGTCTCGTACACAGGGTTATTGTTACCATCTTTCTAAATTCCATATATATGCGTTAGTATACTGTATTGGTGTTTTTCTTTCTGGCTTACTTCACTCTGTATAATAGGCTCCAGTTTCATCCACCTCATTAGAACTGATTCAAATGTACTCTTTTTAATGGCTGAGTAATACTCCATTGTGTATATGTACCACTGCTTTCTTATCCATTCATCTGCTGATGGACATCTAGGTTGCTTCCATGTCCTGGCTATTATAAACAGTGCTGCGATGAACATTGGGGTACACGTGTCTCTTTCCCTTCTGGTTTCCTCAGTGTGTATGCCCAGCAGTGGGATTGCTGGGTCATAAGGCAGTTCTATTTCCAGTTTTTTAAGGAATCTCCACACTGTTCTCCATAGTGGCTATACTAGTTTGCATTCCCACCAACAGTGTAAGAGGGTTCCCTTTTCTCCACACCCTCTCCAGCATTTATTACTTGTAGACTTTACTACAAAGCCACAGTTATCAAGACAGTATGGTACTGGCACAAAGACAGAAATATAGATCAATGGAACAAAATAGAAAGCCCAGAGATAAATCCAGGCACATATGGACACCTTATCTTTGACAAAGGAGGCAAGAATATACAATGGATTAAAAACAATCTCTTTAACAAGTGGTGCTGGGAAATCTGGTCAACCACTTGTAAAAGAATGAAACTAGAACAGTTTCTAACACCATACACAAAAATAAACTCAAAATGGATTAAAGATCTAAACATAAGACCAGAAACTATAAAACTCCTAGAGGAGAACATAGGCAAAACACTCTCTGACATACATCACAGCAGGATCCTCTATGACCCACCTCCCAGAATATTGGAAATAAAAGCAAAAATAAACAAATGGGACCTAATTAACTTTAAAAGCTTCTGCACATCAAAGGAAACTATTAGCAAGGTGAAAAGACAGCCTTCAGAATGGGAGAAGATAATAGCAAATGAAGCAACTGACAAACAACTAATCTCGAGAATATACAAGCAACTCCTACAGCTCAACTCCAGAAAAATAAATGACCCAATCAAAAAATGGGCCAAAGAACTAAATAGACATTTCTCCAAATAAGACATACAGATGGCTAACAAACACATGAAAAGGTGCTCAACATCACTCATTAACAGAGAAATGCAAATCAAAACCACTATGAGGTACCATTCACACCAGTCAGAATGGCTGCGATCCAAAAGTCTACAAGATTTTTTTTATACCTTGACAGAAAAGCATCCTTGGAATAAAATCTCCCTATAGTTTTACCTGCAGAAAGATATTAAGTTTTTAGAGAAAAATATAAATTCCACTTCCACTGCAGATTGTTACTTGCGGCCATCAGATTTAGCTTTAGTTTCTTGTCCTCTTGTTGTATCTACTCTTGTATTTTGAAGACATTTGCCCTCACATGCTGGCAAACATTGTCTGTCTACACGTAACTATTGATGGTTTGGTTTTCCTTTATTAAATATGATTCTTATATGAAAATGTGTACTAAATCAGAGATGCAGAAAAAAATTTACAGGGTGACATGTATATATATATATTGGCTCAGAAAATCTGAGTTCAATTTACTTTCTAAAAACATGTTTTGCATATCTACTGTATTCCACTTCTTTTCTGACCACTGAGAGAGGTCAAAGACTCTATCAATTTGTAAAAATATTGAATGTCAATGCTTATTCTTGCCTCAGATTGCTGAATATTATTTATTATGTCCTTGGGCCTGCAGAGGGAATATTTTGGTAAGCAATCATTTTTCTTTCTCTCAATGTATACCTTTTAGTCAATTTTCTCTTTCAACTTTCATGATTGAAATTTCTAGGTTTTCCTGGAGATAAGAACCTGGCATTTCTTTATTATTACTATTATTTTAAATTGGAGGATAACTGCTTTACCATGCTGTGTTAGTTTCTGTTGTACAACAATGTGAATCAGCTATAAGCATACATGTAACTCTTCCCTCTTGACCCTCCCTCCCAGCCCCTCATCCCACTCCTTTAGGTTATTACAGAGCACTGAGCTGAGTTTCCTGTACCACACAGCAGCTTCCCACTAGCTATCTATTTTGCACATGATAGTGTAAATATGTCAATGTTACCCTCTCAATTCGTCCCACCATCTCCTACCCCACTGTGTCCACAGGGCCTTTCTCATCATTTTTCTAGATTCTGTATATATATGTGTCAATATCCAATATTTGTTTTTCTCTTTCTGACTTACTTCATTCTGTATGACAGACTCTAGGTTCATCCACCTCACTACAACTGACTCAATTTCATTCCTTTTAATGGCTGAGTAATATTCCATCACATATACGTATCACTTCTTTATCTATTCATCTGTCATTGGACATCTAGATTGGTTTCATGCCCTGGTTCTTGCAAATAATGCTGCAATGGACACTGGGGTGCATGTAGAATTTGGTGTTTCTTAATCTTTACCACTGGAAATATGCTGCTATTTTCAAAGCTTAGTAAGATTTTCTTCCAAAACAACCAATAATATTCAAAAATTGGTTCTACCATTAACATGATTCACTAATTTTCATGACATTTCCATAGTTAGATTTTCAGACATTTTTCTGCTACAACCCGTGACAGAGAGATGTTCATGTATAAATTTCCCTCTAATTTCTGCTTTTACCTACATCCAACAAATTTTGATATGTAGTATTTTCATTATCATTTAATTCAAACTAATCCAAATTTCCTGTAGGAAAATCAGATCCATGGGTTATTTAGACTGTATTAATTAACAAACATGCAGGGATTTCTAGATATCTCTGTAATTGATTTTTAGTTAAATTCAACAGTTGTAAGAGAATGCAATTTGTATAATTAAAATCCTTTTAAATTTATGAGACAAGTCTCAGAATGTGGTAACTATTCTATGAGCACTTAGAAAGAATGTTTGAGTGTAGCTCTTTGTAATTGTCAATTAAGTCAAATTGACTGACATGGTTATTTCAAGTCATCTAAAATCTTACTGGTTTTCTACCTGTCTTATCAATAGAATAGTGTTGAAATCATGAAGTATAATGGTGGATTTGCCTATTTCTCTTTACAATGATATTAGTTTTTGCTTCAGCCCATTTTGAAGCTCTTCTTTTCAATATATAAATATGTAAGATTGTTACATAGGCTCAAGGAATTTTATCTTTATGAAATGTGCTTTTTTAAAATTAATTTATTTTTTATTGAAGGATAATTGCTGTACAGAATTTTGCTGTTTTCTGTCAAACCTCAACATGAATCAACCATAGGTATACATATATCCCCTCCCTTTTGAAGCTCCCTCCCATCTCCCTCCGCATCCCACCCCTCTAGGTTGATACAGAGCCCCTGTTTGAGTTTCCTGAGCAACACAGCAAATTCCTGTTGGCTATCTATTTTACATATGGTGATGTAAGTTTCTATGTTACCCTTTCCATGCGTCTCACCCTTTCCTCCCCTCTCCCCATGTCCATAAGTCTATTCTCTATGTCTGTTTTTCCACTGTTGTCCTGTAAATAAATTCTTCAGTACCATTTTTCTAGATTCCGCATATGTGTGTTATAGTACAGTATTTATCTTTCTCTTTCTGACTCACTGTATAATAGGTTCTAGGTTCATCCACCTCATTAGAACTGACTCAAAAGCATTCCTTTTTAGGACTGAGTAATAGTCCATTGAGGAGAAGGCAATGGCACCCCACTCCAGTACTCTTGCCTGGAAAATCCCATGGACAGAGGAGCCTGGTGGGCTGCAGTCCATGGGGTCGCTGAGGGTCAGACACGACAGAGCGACTTCACTTTCACTTTTAACTTTCATCTATTGGAGAAGGAAATGGAAACCCACTCCAGTGTTCTTGCCTGGAGAATCCCAGGGATGGGGGAGCCTGGTAGGCTGCCCTCTATGGGGTCGCAGAGTCAGACACGACTGAAGCAACTTCACAGCAGCAGCAATAGTCCATTGTGTATATACATCACAACTTCTTTATCCATTCACCTATTGATGGACATCTAGATTGCTTCCATGCTCTCAGTTCAGTTTAGTCGCTCAGTTGTGTCTGACTCTTTGCGACCCCATGAATTGCAGCACACCAGGCCACCCTGTCCATCACCAACACCCTGAGTTTACCCAAACTCATGTCCATCGAGTCGGTGATGCCATCCAGCCATCTCATCCTCTGTCGTCCCCTTTTCCTCCTGCCCCCAATCCCTCCCAGCATCAGGGTCTTTTCCAATGAGTCAACTCTTCGTATGAGGTGGCCAAAGTATTGGAGTTTCAGCTTCAGCATCAGTCCTTCCAATGAACACCCAGGACCGATCTCCTTTAGGATGGACTGGTTGGATCTCCTTGCAGTCCAAGGGACTCTCAAGAGTCTTCTCCAACACCACAGTTCAAAAGCATCAATTCTTCGGTGCTCAGCCTTCTTCACAGTCCAACTCTCACAACCATACATGACCACTGGAAAAACCATAGCCTTGACTAGATGGATCTTTGTTGGCAAAGTAATGTCTCTGCTCTTTAATATGCTATCTAGGTTGGTCATAGCTTTCCTTCCAAGGGGTAAGTGTCTTTCAATTTCATGGCTGCAATCACCATCTGCAGTGATTTTTGAGCCCCCCAAAAATAAAGTCTGACACTGTTTCTACTGTTTCCCCATCTATTTCACTTCAGATGCCATGCTCTAGCTATTGTAAATAGTGCTGCAAAAATTTTGGTTTCCTCAGGGTATGTGCCTAGGAGTGGGATTTATGGGTCATGTGGTGGTTTTATTCCTAGTTTTTAAGGAATCTCCATACTGTCTTCCATGGTGGTTGTATCAGTTTACATTCTCAACAGCAGTTCAAGAGGGTTCCCTTTTCTCCACACCCTCTCCAGCATTTATTGTTTGTAGACTTTTTGATGATGGCCATTCTGACAAGTGTGAGGTGATATCTCACTGTAGCTTTGATTTGCATTTCTCTAACATTGAGCAAGGTTGAGCGTCTTTTCATGTGTTTGTTAGCCATCTGTATGTCTTCTTTGGAGAAATGTCTGTTTAGGTCTTTTTCCCACTTTTTGATTGGGTTGTTTGTTTTTCTAGTCTTGAGTTGTATGAGCTGTTTGTATATTTTGGAAATTAGTCCTTTGTCAGTTGTTTCATTTGCTATTATTTTCTCCCATTCTGAGGGTGTCTTTTCACCTTGCTTATAGTTTCCTTTGCTGTGCAAAAGCTTTTAAGTTTAATCAGGTCACACTTGTTTACTTTTGTTTTTATTTTCATTACTCTAGGGGGGGGGGTCATAGAGGATCTTGCTTTATGTCATCGAGGGTTCTGCCTATGTTTTCTTCTACGAGTTTTATCGTTTCTGGTCTTACATTTAGGTCTTTAATCCATTTTTAGTTTATTTGTGTGTGTGGTGTTAGGAAGTGATTTAATTTCATTTTTTTACATGCAGCTGTCCAGTTTTCCCAGCACCATTTGTTGAAGAGGCTGTCTTTGCCCCATTGTATATTCTTGCCTCTTATGTCAAATATAAGGTACCCATAGGTGCATGAGTTTATTTCTGGGCTTTTTATCTTGTTCCACTGGTCTATGTTTCTGTTTTTGTGCCAGTACCACACTGTCTTGGTGACTGTAGCTTTGTAGTATAACCTGACGTCAGGAAGGTTGGCTCCTCCAGCTCCATTCTTCTTTCTCAAGACTGCTTTGGCTATTCGGGGTCTTTTGTGTTTCTACATGAATTGTGAAATTTTTTGCTCTAGTTCTGTGAAAAATGTCATTAGTAATTTGATATGGATTGCATTAAACCTGTAGATTGCATTTGGTAGTATAGTCATTTTCACAATATTGATTCTTCCTACCCAGGAGCATGGAATATCTCTCCATCTGTTTATGTCATCTTTGATTTCTTTCATTAGTGTCTTCTAATTTTCTGTGTACAGTTCTTTTGTCTCCTTAGGTAAGTTTATTCCTAGATATTTAATTCTTTTTGTTGCAATGCTGAATGGAATTGATTCCTTAATTTTTCTTTCTGATTTTTCATTGTTAGTGTATAGAAATGCAAGTGATTTCTGTGTATTGATTTTGTATCCTGCAACTTTGCTAAATTCACTGATTAGCTCTAGTAATTTCCTGATACTATCTTTAGGGTTTTCTATGTAGATTATCATGTCATCTGTAAACAGCTGCAAAAGAGCTTTACTTATTTTCTGATCTGGATTTCTTGTATTTCTTTTTCTTCTCTGATTGCTGTAGCTAGGACTTCCAAAACTCTGTTGAACAACAGTGGGGAAAGTGGACACTCTTGTCTTGTTCCTGATCTTAGGGGGAATACCTTTGGTTTTTTACCATTAAGAATAATGTTTTCTGTAGGTTTATCATATATGGCCTTTACTATGTTGAGGTAGGTTCCTTCTATGCCCATTTTTTCAAGAGTTTTAATCATAAGTGGGTGCTGAAATTTGTCAAAGGCTTTTTCTGCATCTATTGAGATGATCATATAGTTTTTATCTTTTAATTTGTTAACATGGTGTATCACATTGATTGATTTGCATATATTAAAGAATCCTTGCATCCCTGGAAGAAACCCAAGTTGATCATGGTGTATGAGCTTTCTGATGTGTTGCTGAATTCTGTTTGCTAAAATTTTGTTGAGGAGTTTTCCATCTATGTTCATCAGTGATTTTGGCCTGTAGTTTTCTTTGTCTGGTTTTGGTATCAAGGTGATGGTGGCCTGGTAGAATGAGTTTGGAAGTGTTCCTTCCTCTGTAATTTTTTGAAAGAGTTTTAGAAGGCTAGGCATTAGCTCTTCTCTAAATGTTTGATAGAATTCTCCTGTGAAGCCACCTGGTCCTGCTGCTGCTGCTGCTAAGTCGCTTCAGTTGAGTCCGACTGTGCAACCCCATAGAAGGCAACCCACCAGGCTCCACCGTTCCTGGGATTCTCCAGGCAAGAACACTGGAGTGTGTTACCATTTCCTTCTCCAATGCATGAAAGTAAAAAGTGAAAGTGAAGTCGCTCAGTCGTGTCCAACTCTTTGTGATCCCCATGGACTGCAGCCTACCAGGCTCCTCTGTCCATGGGATTTTCCAGGCAAGAGTACTGGAGTGGGTTGCCATTGCCTTCTCCGCATCTGGTCCTGGGCTTTTGTTTTTTGGGAGATTTTTTTTTTAATCACAGCTCCAATTTCAGTGCTTGTAATTGGGTTGTTCATAATCTCTATTTCTTCTTGCTTCAGTCTTGGAAGATTGAACTGATCTAAGAATTTGTCCATTTCTTCCAGGTTATCTATTTTATTGCCATATAGTTGTTCATAAAAGTCTCTTAGAATCTTTTGTATTTCTGCATTGTCTGTTGTAACCTTTCCTTTTTCATGAAATGTGCATTTTAAATCTTACTAATATTTCTTATTATGCAGCCTGCTCTGTCTGATGATATTGCCATTCTAGTTCTTTTTATCAGACTTATTGAGGTATAATTTACATACAATAAATTCACCAATTGTTGGAGTACAAACTGGTAAGCTTTGAGTAATATATGCAGTTGTGTAACTATTATCGCAATCATGATATAGAGCATTTTCATCACTCCAAAAATGTTAACTTCTGCCCCTTTGCAGTCTCTCTCTTCCCCTACCCCTGGCATCTGACATGCTCTGTCTCTATAATTTTGCCTTTTTCAGAATGTTGTATAGTCACGACATAAGCAGCGTGTGGGGTTGGGCTTCTTTGATGTAGCATAGTACACCTGAGACTCATTTATGTTCTTTGTTCCCTGTTATTGCTTAATAATATTTCACGTGTGGTTATACCACACTTTGTTTATCCTCTTACCACTAGAATGACATTCTTCCAGTTTGGTGCCACCATATAAAGCTGCTACAAAATTTGAGGACAAGGTTTTGAATGGAAGTTTTTTTTTTTTTTTTTCTTATTTAAATATCTAGGTGTGGCACTGCTAGGTACGGGAAGACCAGCATTTAGAACCTGACAAAGGTAGTCTTGAGTTGTCTTTCTTCAGTCTTCACGCTTACAATTACTGCTAGAATCAGTCCCAACAGTTACAAAATCACGCCTTTGCGTACTCGACCCTTTACCAAATGAAAGAAAGCATAAACAAAGCCAGGAACAATGGCAAGAAAATTCACAAGTGAAGTTCTGATCTCGATTCTACCGCGAGAATTTAAAAGATTTTTTAGTTTAAGGTAAACAACAATCTCAGAAACTGTCAGCACGTGAAACCATTAACGTTGCCAAATCCCTGTTTAGAAATCCATGTATAGAATTCAAATACACTTAACACAGTCAAAAACTATATTCAAGTGGGAAAAATTTAAAGTGCAAAAGAGTTTTCCTTACGCACCTAAAATACTACTCTGCATATGATCTGGAACGGGATCGATAGTCTTGTTAATTATGCGTCCTTGTAGTAGACTTCAGTATGCGTTTAAGACCAAAGTGGCGAGAGAATTAACTGCCCACGCGAGCTCCCAACTAAAACAGACAAGTGGAGGCGCTCCAAGGAGTTGAGGACACACAGGTAACGGCCCTGTCGGCCAACAGAATTTGACATTTTTAAATCGTCCTGCCCATCGAGGCCTCTGCTGCCTTTGGCCGGCGGGAGAATCAGATGTAGGGGAGGAAGGGCTGGGTTCTTCCAGGCAGCGCGCGACGACGCCCCAGCCCGGGCGTGCACGGAGCAGAACTCGCGGACCTCACTAGCCGGGCTGCGCCAACGCCCCCGCCGCCCGGGCGCATCCTGCAGACGGCCGGCAGGTGTGCGCGGTGCGCGCGCGCGCAGTGCGTGCCGGGTGCGGGTCCAGGGAGCAGACGGGCTGCCGGGCGCCTCGCGGAGGGTGGTTGGCTGGGCGGGTGTCGGCCTCCCCGCCTCCCTTCTTTCTGCTCGCGCCTGCCGGGGATGCTCGCGCGCGGCCCCCTTGCCTGGAAGCTCGCGGCCCCGGGGGGGCGGCGTGTGTGAGTAGCTGGGAGGGGGCCGCGAGGCGCTGCGTGGAGAGCTCGCCCGGGTTTGTCCGCCGCCGTCACCTGACTCGTCGGAGCAACCACAGCTGAGGTGGGGGCGGGGATGGGGCCGCAGCGCGGAGGGCTGGGGAGACGCGGCAGCGGCGGGTGCGGCTGGCTCCTGGGGCCACGGCGGCGGGCGCAGGGACCGCGGAGCCGAGGGCGGGGGCTGGGCCGGGGCTCGAGGCATCGCGCCCCGGGGCACCGGGTCCGCGCGCGGCCGCACACACCCACCCGGCGCGACTTCCTTCGGCGACCCGGGCTCCGCTCATCCTGCGGCGGGCAGCGCCGCTCCTGGGGCGGGGTGAGTACCGGGGCGCCGGCTCGGGCCTCTCTGCGCGCTCGGGCCGCGCGGGGAGCGGGAGGGGATAATCCTAGGGCGCGAGGAAGGGCAGCGGCCGGGTGACAGCTCCCCGGCGCGCTCGAGGGCGGCCGGGGGGCTGGGCTGGGGCTGTCAGCCCTTCTGTACTCCGCTGTCAGGAGGGGCGAGGCGCTCCGAGACTCGGGCGCCTCCGCAGAGCCCCGGGGCGGCCCTTGCGGTGGGGCTTTGGGAACGAGGGGAGGGGGCTCCGGGCTGAGGGCCTCGGCTGGGCCCCGGAGACGGCGGCGAGGAGGGAAGGGGAGGCGGACGCGTAACATGGCGCAACGATAGGATAATCGCCGCCGCTACCGAGCGGGGCCGAGCCGGTTGCTGCAGCGGCGCGGGGAGGAGGAGGGAGGCGGCCACGGCTAGGGTATCCGGTCCATTCTCCGAAGCCTGTGGGCTGCTCGGAGGAGACGCTGCGGCGGGGAGGCGAGAGGTGGGCGCAGGGCGGGCGCTGCGCCTAGGGAATAACCCGCACGCACACGGTGGCTGGTCTGGCACCGGAGATCAGGTTGCGGGGAAAGTGCTGTTGGACAGAGGGGCGCGGAGGGGTGAGGCGGGCAGCATGTGGGTGGGGTAGGGGAGGGAAGTGGAGGGTCGTTCGGGGACATTGTCATGATGCTGGCGCCGGATCCGCGCTGAGGTTCCTGGAGGGGACCTTGTCTCGCTCAAGGCCTTCCCCCTCCCCCAGCCCCCACCAGACCGCGTCGCCGGTGCGGGGCTTAGCTCGCTGCTGGCTCCGGCAAGGTGGTACCAGGGCGGGGACGGAGAAGAGAGCCTCCGTGCGGCTGGAGGAGGCAAGGCCTGGGTGCTCCAAGGGTCAAGTCTGCGGCTTAAAGCAGGACCATCTCCCCCCTCCCCCCGCTCCCCCCTCTTTCCCCGCAGAAGAGGAGGCGGTAGACGCGGCCGGAGAAGATGTCGGGCCAAACGCTCACGGATCGGATCGCCGCGGCTCAGTACAGCGTGACAGGCTCCGCTGTAGCCAGAGCGGTCTGCAAAGCCACTACTCATGAAGTGATGGGCCCCAAGAAAAAGCACCTGGACTGTAAGCCTCTTTATATAAGTGGGACATGCGCACGGCCGAGGCGCTCTGGACGCGTGCGGCGCGGCCTGGGCTCGCTGGCGGCTTATGCTGCAGCCATGCGACCTCGGAGCCGGGCTGCCCCTCACTGAGCTCAGAATCTCCCACCGTCGAGGTGTCGCCGTGGGTCAGCCCTGAAATCTTGTCTTTGAGCCATTTTTTTTTCTCCTGCTGACCTCCAAGGTTTTAGTGGAGAAAAGAAAGAAATATATGTATATATTTACAAACACACTTTAAGATACCAAGAAATTGTGTATTATGGTTAAGGCGCTTTTCACCTCTTTTTTTTTAAACCCCCTTTCCACCCCGCCCCCCTTCTCCAGTCCACATTAGAAGAAACCAGGGGTTGCACACTCGTAACCGAAATAACCACGAAAATGGATTCGTGGAAGGTCAAATCTATCACCCGAGTTGTTTCTTACATTTGGGGTAGTTTTTAAAATAGTGTCATCTCTTTCAGTGCTGCTGAGGTTCAGTGCGTGTGTGGTGTATGTCACCACAGCAAACTGAAATAAAGTTAAGCTCCTGAATGAGGAAATTGCACTTCACAGATAATGGAGATTTCATTTTCCACATCCTGGCACACTTCTTTGTCCCATTCTCAGGAACTGCTGGGCGGAATGGCCATGCTGTGGCACAAAATGGTTGTGCTTTGCCAGCATTTGAGATGGTGCAATTTTAGATGAAAACATTCAGTTCATATTTTGTTTTAAAAAAAACTTGGTTATTTGATGGGAAAGGCTTTAATCTAGTTTGGAATCTGTTTCTAAAGTAAAGGTTTCATTGGATTAGCGTAGTAAATGTTTTGTTATTGAAGGGCTATTAGGGACCCTTAGAAAAAGGCTTTCACCTGCTTTGAGTAGTGAGGCTCCTTACCAGTAATAATATATTCTGTAGTTACTGTTCGGTCTTTTGGACCTGCTTAGAATCTATCCTCCTGTGTTGTTTGTTGGTAAAGGTCAGTGTTGGCATGAGAGACACGGTCTAGCTGTACCCACTTCCCATCTGGCTTCCTTTGCCCATTTTCAGATTTTCTTATGCTTTAGGCCTTCCCCAGTGTCTGCCTTGTGCAGCTGAGAAAATGAAAGCACTGTAAGAATTGACTCTGGTCCTGCTACAAGCAAAGCTTGATGAAGCTTGTAGCTGGATGATGTAAGGATTCTCCAGGCTTGCAAACCTGTTGTCTCATAAAAATGAATAATTTTGCTTCTAGAAGCTTGTCTGAGGGGGACACACCATTACTCTCTTCCAGAGAGAATCTTCTACAAAACGTGATTATGGTATTGTATGTTATCCATGCAGTGTGGGGTAAGAGGTCAGCTGGGCCAGGACCCCTAACACAAGTGGAAATTATAAATTCATGACCAGCTCGTTTTGCTGCAGTGTGCTGAATCATTTAGCCATGTTTCCATCAGTTTCCCCAACTCTGAAAGGATGACTCATGTCTGAAAGGTAGGTGTCAGTGTAGCCAATCCTCATACAGAAAAAGCTATAGGTTGTGGATTTGCTAAATGGTTTGAAAATGATAGATCCATATATTGATACCTTTCAGAGAACATTCAAAGGTTTGAGACTTTCCTTAAATATGTTTCAGAGAAAGACTGACTCTTCCATAGTCACCTAAATCTTTTGATCTTGGAAAATCTTTTATAAATTTTTCAGGTGGCAGGTTTTTCAGTATCGCCCTCATATGTTAGTGAGTGAGGTGATTCTGAAGATGTGGAATATAGGGGGAAGATTCCATATTTAAAGAATTCAGCTGAAGAAGGAACTTGTATCAGATTATTAAGATGAGGAATCATAAGAGCTAAACATTTATAAACATTTATTGAGCAGTTTCTATGTGCCAGGCACTGAGCTTTACATTTCTAATTTATCTTTGCTTAATAGGTTCAGAGAAGGTAACTAATATTCATAGCTTTTAACCACTGCACTTAACTACCATGTGTGTTTTTTTTTTAGTAATATTCTCTAGTGAGAGGGGGGAAAGGAACCATATGAACTAGAATGGTATAATCTTCAGAATACCCATCCTGTTTGCATGGCTTTGTGTGAAATTGAGCATCACAACTACACATACTTATTGTAATTTTTATGATAGGCATGAAAAATTTTTATTCTTTCATTTTAAAAAATGAGCAAAAGCCAAGAACTGAGGAGTATTGGTCTTTCTCTTTAACATTTTACTTTTCCAATAAGGCATAAAATAGATTATTTTCATTTAAAGTCAACCTTAGGGTGGAATTTGGAAAGATATGTATCAAGTTACTGATATGACCTATTTTAATTAAACGTGATATGGAAAATCTCAACATATAAATGAATAATGTTATATGTATATGCATTGTAGGAAGGCATCTTTGTACAGAATTCTTTGTAATGTTCCTTTCAGTAACAGTAGATGACCTTAGTAATTTATTCACAGGTTTCCAGTAACACACCAGTTTTAAAAGTGAGTCACACCAGTTATTAAAACATGCAAACATATAGCTAAGTTTCTCTGTGGGCACTGAAATAATCTTAAGATTATTTGGTCATGAAAATATTAAATACTAGTTAGGAGGAAAAGAGCACAAAATACAGAGTTGAGGCAATGAAACCAAAAAAGTTTTTGCTAGTTGGATTTGTATGTAATTTTGCAGTTTGGAGTTCAGATTAGAAGGTTGTAAGAACAGAGTTAATGGTTCTATGATTTTAAAAAAAAAAAAAACAACCTTGGGTTAATTGGGCTCAGAATCTTTATGAAATGTGTACTTAATATTATTTAAAATACTGGTTTAAAAGATAATTTTTTCTCTTTGGGTTGATAGGCCACAAAAATTATTGTTAAGTATGGTAATCTATAAAATAAGGCTTAATGATACATGATTTATGCGTTTGGAGGAATGATTTGTTAACATCTGGAGGCAGAATTTCATATAATAAGAAGGCAGAGAAAAAAGGAAACTGGACAAATATTCTCAATTTTTTTTCCTTGTTTTCAATAATAGTATGTTTCTCGGGGGAAAAATATGTTCAGAAAAGTTTCTCCATAATCAGAAGTTATATATGAAATTCAAAGGATATGATTAAGGATAGAATCCTTAATAATCTAAATAAGGATTCTGTGTTTTCAGGTTCTTTTAGATTATGTAAAGCTTTTTTTCCACACTCTACTAGAATAATGTTGCCCTTTGCACATGAAAATTAAACACCTAATCAACGTTTGGAGAAGGAAATGGCAACCCACTCCAGTATTCTTGCCTGGAGAATCCCATGGACAGAGGAATCTGGTGGGCTACAGTCCCGGGGGTCGCAAAGAGTTGGACACAACTAAGCCTGAGCGACTGAACCTGCAGTCAGTGTTACTTTTACATTAGTTTTTTTGTACATCCTTTCCCTGTAACATTGTGTACCTATTTGATAGCACATAGAATATCCAGGACTTGGCAAGCTTTCACCTACTTGGTTACATTACATTACAAAATGTAGACTGTTTTACATTTCCATTGTTTTTCCATTTCTGTTTTGTAGTTGATGGCCTAAGGGATAACCCAGGTCAAATAATACAGTAACAGGATCCAGTATAACATCCAGTGCTTGCTTACCCAAACGCTGTGTCAGAGTTAAAGAACAACAACAAAATAAAGAGTTGACCCAAAGTAACACCTGCAGGGAGAATTTGGGAAGTTTTACAGCCCTTGTAGAAGATTACTTTTGATTAACTGCTTTTATGAACAATTTCTATGTATATACTATATTGTTAAAATACCCTGTTTAAGGTTGTCAAACTTTCAGTCTTAGAGATTATTATCAACATCAAGCCAAACCTTATGAAAAGCCAAATCGCTTGTCAGTAATCCTGTTTTTTTCTATTTTAAACCTCTTGAGAGTTTTTAATAATGAGCTTATTCTACTAATAAGTAAATCAAGTTCTAAAGCTTATGTTTGAGAGATATTGACATTTATAAATGATTCTTTCCCTCCAAAAATAAGAAAAAAATAAGATTGTATTTCTTATAAGAATATCAGGTAAAGGTAGTAGGAGATATAGAGTATATTTTGATTCAAGGCAAATATTGGCAAATGACCACAGAAGTCCTGCCACTTTAACTTCATTTATAAAATATTTGCTAATAAGTAAGAAATTTTATGAGTGAACAGAATGAACAATTAAATAAAAATTGTATTTGCTTTACATAGGCTTCTTTAAGATATAGCATCTAAACTATATTTTCATTTATAGAAGTGCTATTTGTATACTGATTCAGTTGATCAGTTTTCAGTTGCTCATCATATCTGTATTTGTGATAACTTAAGAGATTTCTATAGTGCTAATATCAAAAGTGTAAGCTAAGCTTACTGAGTAAAATTAATGTGCAACAGTGTATAAAAGCTTACTGAATACTAGGGTAACTTGCAATATGAGAAGTGTGCTAACTTGCTGTAAATGTATTTTATTTTGATTTCAGTTCTCATTTAACTATTTGTTATTGTCCAAAGAAACCCTCTAATTTTTTAGACCAAAGCATACTTTGTTCCTCCTCCTTGATTTCAACAGAAGCCCCAGCCCGCGTGGAAATGGTTTAGAACAGTCTATGTTATTTGTTAGATAGTCAGGAAGAGATGAGGGAAATAGACTTCTAAAGACATTCGACACTATTATCATTCACACCTTAAATCTGAAAGGGTCCAATTTGTGTGGTCCTGTGACATTCTCAGACGATGATCAGCATCCCAGGAGGGGAGAAGAGATCTTGCGAGGTGAAGAGGTTAGAAGGAGCAGAAGAAGAGTGGCAAAGAGTCTTAGGTCATATCAGGGAGCTTGCCCTAGAAATGATTTAAAATATTGGGTTGGCCAAAAAGTTCATTCATACCTCTCAGGAAGGTGGTCTGGGAAAACCCAGATGAACTTTTTGGCCAACCCAATAATTAAGTAGGCTTTATATCAGTTACTGGAACAATAAAGATCTTTTCCTGGATCTTTTTACTTCCACATTTTCAGAGAAATATTTTTTATGGTATAATGTTCAATGTCTTTGGGTCACTTTAGTTTTTTCTTTCCCTTTTGAGATCAGTGTGGTTAGCAGATACTTTCTTAGAACCAGTATAAAACTGATAAATCATTTTTTTAAAAGTTACTCTAGTGATTTAAGAGATTGTGTATATGAAAAAATATGTAAAACTATGTATGCAGTAGGTACATTCATATCGTAATTGCAAAATTAGCTTCCTGCATTTTAGATTAAAATCTAGATGTTTGGTTCATTGCCATATTAGTTTTAATGTTTAATAAATGGTTGTTGAAGTCTTAATTTGAAATTTAATCTGTGCACTTAGTTGCCATGGATCTTTCCCTTAGCTTTTCACAAGTAAGTGAGGTGAAGTGAAATAAGTCGCTCAGTCATGTCCAACTCTTTGGGACCCCATGGACTACACAGTCCTTGAAATTCTCCAAGCCAGAATACTGGAGTGGGTACCCTTTCCCTTCTCCAGGGGATCTTCCCATCCCAGGGATTCAACCCAGGTCTCCCACACTGCAGGCAGATTCTTTACCAGCTGAGCCACAAGGGAAGCCCACGAATACTGGAATGGATAGCCTATCCCTTCTACAGTCCATGGAATTCTCCAGGCCAGAATACTGGAGTGGGTAGCCTTTCCCTTCTCTGGGGGATCTTCCCAACCCAGGAATTGAACCAGGATCTCCTACATTGCAGGCGGATTCTTTCCCAACTGAGCTATGAGAGAAGCCCTTCACAAGTAAATACCCTTTTAAATATCTTACCTCCTCTCTTGAAATTGGTTGATGTTGGGATAGGGTGTTCTTTGGAGCTTATCTTGGTTTTAATAACTTGGTAAAGAAGGTCAAATGTGACATATAACCATGTTCCCTGAGGGCAGAGAATACAACTTACAGAGTTGTATTTTAGATGATTCAACTCCTGAGCCAGCAGCTCCCGAGAGAACCTTCCATATAATCTGAATGCAGTTAAATAATTTGAAAAGCCGCATTTCTTGCCATTAAAAAATGTTTATTCTCCAGTTGCACTTTGTTTGTAAATTCATTTCTCTTTACAGAGGAATACTTTGCTTGCTTGTAAGGGACAGGTTGGCTATCTGTTTTTCTTTGGTGCTAATGTAATGTGGAAGTTTCTCTATCTTGTGTTTTTCGTTAAGGGGAGAATAGTTGAATGGCGTACTCGGTGTCAATTACATGATGACCTATAAGTGAAAAATGATGGAATCTTCTTTGGAGCAGTTGAATGAAAGTGCAAACCAGAGAGAGTTATAACCTGAAGCCTGCAGCCCATCTACAGCTCTTTTTCCTGCTTTCTCTTCCATTTGTGCCAAGTGTGTGAGGATCCTCCTGTTTCCCTCCCCTGTTCTCCCATATGTCCGTAAGATTTCTCTATTATGCATCTTTAAGAAGGCTCCAATGTCTTCTAAGAGATCTTATGATGTGCCATTCCCAGGAGAAAGAAGCTAGAAGCTAGATCTTTGCTATGTGTGGTTTTTGCCTTGGGGCCTGATCATTTATTTTTTCTCCTAGGATTAGCACTTTTATTTTAAGGTATAACTCTTCTCCTTTCTGCATCAGTTATTTTGTGTCATCTGTATCTTAAACTTCTCTCTCTAGCTCTCTCATGAAATTTTCAAGTATCTCCCTTGAAAACAAACAAACAGAACCTCCTACACACAACTCTCCTTGAATTCTATGACCTTTTCCAGCAACCAACCTGTCAGCCCCTTGCTTTTCTTTCACAACCAAGCTTCTTGAAAGAGACACTCATAATTCCAAAGACAGAAAACACAGCTCAAGCCTCCTTTGTATATTCTGTCTTTTTGGCCTAATTCACACATGAAACGTTAGAATCCTTGTAGGGTGTCAGACATTGTCCACTAAATTGCCCAGACCACTCCCACAAGGGTTCTCTTCCATTCAAATACAGTGGGTGGTCAGTTCTTTTAGAACTGACCTCTCCTTCTTTAGCTGTCTTCTACTTGGTTTGATCAATAATTAGTCTTAATCTATAAAATGATTAATATTAGTATCTACCTCAATTTTGGTGAGAAATAAGAGAGAGAATGCATCTAAGATACTAGCCCAGAACTTGACACACAAACATGCAATGAGCATCAGTTATTACTACCACTGTGGTAGTTAGCATTGCTAGTGCCGTTACGGCTACTGCCAACATAACGACTGATATGTGATCCTTTCTGATTTCCCTTTACTGGGCTTGTTTTTTGTCTTCTTTCGATTGCTTTGGTTTTTACTTTAATTCCACTTCCCTCCCCTATAGTTTGGAAGCTATATATATTACTATTTCAGTCCTTTCAGTGGTTGCCCTTAAAAATTTAATATATGTACTTAGAGGCTGCCTAGACCACTGTCTCTTTTTATTCCTCCCCCCAAAAGAGAAATTTAGAAGCTTTCCATTCCAGTCATCCACTTCTTACATCCTATTATTGTCCAGGGTTTTAGTCCACTGTTGTTTTAACCTCCAAAGTGAGTGAAGTCGCTCAGTCGTGTCTGACTCTTTGCGACCCCATGGACTGTAGCCTACCAGGCTCCTCCATCCATGGGATTTTCCAGGCAAGAATACTGGAGTAGGTTGCCATTGCCTTCTCCAGGAGATCTTCCTGACCCAGGGATTGAACCCAGGTCTCCTGCATTGTAGGCAGATGCTTTACCATCTGAGCCACAAGGGAAATCTTTAACCTCCAAAGCCAAACATTACTATTTCATATAGGCAGTGCTTATGTAGCTATATCCACCTTTACTTTTTTGCTAACCATTCCTTCATTATTCCTTAGGTTTTCTTGTACTATATCCTTTTGAATCTCCTTCAGTAAGGTTCTTCAGTGGTAAACTCTGTTTTTGTCTAAAAAACATCTTTATTCTACCCACATTTTTTGAAGGATAGTTTATCTGGATATACAGTTTTAGATTGAGTTATTTTCTCTATAAAGGTAACATTTGACTTCCACTGTTGCTCTTAAGCAGTCATCTATTAGTCTGCCTACCTTCAGGTAATCTCTTTCTCTGGCTGCTTTATAAATCTTGTCTCCTCCATCTGTACTGTATATCTGTTTAGATGTAGTTTTCTTTTTATTTATCCTATTTGGAACTTGATGGGTTTCCTGAATTTGAGAATTTATGTCTTTCATCAGTTCTGGAAAATTCCCTGCCTTTCTGTTATCTTTGATTGTTCCCTACATCCATTCTCTTTCTTATCTCCTTCAAACCTGATTATGTATGTGCTGGACCTTCTCATTATATCCATCTCTAAATATACCTTTCATAGTTTCTAATACTTTCTTTACTATGCTTTCTTTTTCAGATATCTTCTAGTTCATTAATTCTCTCTTTAGCTATATCTTGTCTGCTTTTACACATCTTTAATTTTTAATTTTATTCATTTATACTTTTCATTTTTGAAGTTTTTCAGTATTACCTTGCATTGAGATAATATACATTTCTTGCTCACAGTTTGAGTTTCTCTTTTATTTCTTTACCATTTTCAACACAACTCATTTTATATTCTGTATCTCACAGATCAATTACATGAAGCTCTGCTTCTGCTATTGTTTTTGCCTGACCTTCCATAATGATTTGTTTCCTTACATGTTTTGTAATTTTGGACTCTGAGATCATGTTGTCTAGGACTTCATCTGTGGGAGTCCTAGAAAGCCTAACTGTATTTCGAGAGGATTTGTGTTTGCTTCTATAAGGTCCCACATGGACTACCATCCTGGGAGTACCTTAAGTTAATTTCTGTTCTTGGAGCTTCCCATCTAATGCAGGTCAAGGTCCATAATTCTTATTCATAATTTGAAAATCCAAAAAGCTCAGAAGAACAAAATTCTTTTGGAAATCATTCATTGACAAAACATGATCAATCATAGCCATTTTACTACCTACCTTGAAGGTTCATATATTGAGCTACAGAAAGACTGTTGTATGTATGTTGCCCAGATTATACTAGGTTACTTAGTTTATGGGTGTGTGCCTCATACTACTTTTGGAAAATCTGGAAAATCCTAAATTCTGAAACATATATGGCTCAAGGGTCTTGGATAGAGGAGTGTGAATCTGTAATAAAAATTTGAATCACAAACTCCAGGAGGGTGACAAGCTATGTTTACAAATGCCCCAGAGATTTTTCCCCTACCACAACTACCAAAGACCTAGGTCAAGTGAATTGTTTTCCTGTGATCTTCCTTTGCTTGAAGGTGTTGTTAGTTTTTTTTTTTTTCTCCTAATTTTAGTAAGGAAGTAACTCGAGGGTCCCAGCTGTGTGAGGAGGTCTTGGTTCCAATTAGCTGTCTTGCTTAGTCCCCACCGCCTGGTCTTTTGTTCTTCAAAGGGCTGTTAAAATCTAAGCTTCTGGCTACTCAAGACTAGCACACGGCCTCAGCTCAGCTCTCAAGTATCAGTTTACCTACCATGTGGTTTTCTGCATCTTCTTTCATTTCTGGCCTTAGGGATTGCTTTTACCTCTTCATGAATACAGCCAAATAAGTGGAAGGTGCCTATAATTTTTATCTAAATTATCAGGTGTTTTCCTTCTTGCTAGTTTACCTGTATGCTAGAAATGCAATCCACCTGTTTTCCCATCCTCTGCCCCCCCATCCTCTTTGCTGCTGCTGCTAAGTCACTTTAGTTGTGTCCGACTCTGTGCGACCCCATAGACGGAAGCCCACCAGGCTCCACCGTCCCTAGGATTCTCCAGGCAAGAACACTGGAGTGGGTTGCCATTTCCTTCTCCAATGCATGAAAGGGAAAAGTCAAAGTGAAGTTGCTCAGTTGTGTCCGACTCTTAGCTACCTCATGGACTGCACCCTACCAGGCTCCTCTGTCCATGGGATCCCAGGCAAGAGTACTGGAGTGGGGTGCCATTGCCTTCTCCACCCATCCTCTTTACACAACTCCATAGTTCATTCCAGAGCAACTCTGACATTCATCAGGTTCGTTATACTCTGCATTATTTGGGGGCCTTTGTACATGCTGCTTCTGTGTCTTCATATATTTTCAAATCTCATTTCTGAAACCTACTGAAAAGGTATGAGTGAAGCTAGGTTTCAGAAATGAGATTTTAAATTTGGTTAAAATTATAGCCTTGATAGGAAAAGTGTTTTGGTTATGGATTTAATAAAGCATATGTGTGCTTCTCTTGGTGTATATCATTATTGATGAGGTAGTGGATGACTGGATGTTAATATCAAGAAAACTCTTCACTAGCATCTTGTGGGTGTAGATGTGTGTACCATTTGCTTGGTTTGTTTTGAGTTGGATACAGTTGGGTAGCATTGTTTTTCACTAGCCATTTTATAATTTATAACTACCTACATTATTAATGGTAAGGATAGTTATAAAAGAAAAATGTTATTTCAAAAATAGCTACATGCTGTTAATTTTCACTGAAATGATTATTATTCACTATATGTATAGTGATATAATATTACCATTAACAACTTGAGGGTTTTAGGGAAACAGTGAGGAAAGGAGACAGCTTAACTGAAAGCTTTGGATTCTTTTACCTTTGTAAAGAGAACAGTGAATATCAGCATATTTAACTTGGCTTTTCATGACCTGTTTGGAGAAACTAGAAGTTACTTTTAGTATTGAGTCTTTTAGTAGCTTTATTAAACACAATCCCATCATTTATTCATTTAACAAATATTTGAGTATTTACTAAATTCCAGGAATTGTTCCAGGCTTCCCAGGTGGCACAGTATAAAGAATCCACCTGCCAGTGCAGGAGGTGATAGAGACACAGGTTCAATCCCTGGTTCAGGAAGATCCCTGGAGAAGGAAACGGCAACCCACTCCAGTATTCAAGCCTGGGAAATCCCATGGACAGAGGAGCCTGGTGGGCTACAGTTCACATGCTTGTAAACAGTCGGACATTACTGAGCACACACATAGAACCACCAATAATTGTTCCAGAAGGCATGGGGTGCTAGAGTGAGCAAGATACGCAACTCTTGGCATCAGAGAGCTTGCAGGTTACTTGGGTAGACAGAAAATGAAAAAAGCTAATTGCATGTTGTTCTAAAAGAAGTTTTAACAAAGGAGGTGAAGTCCTCCATGGAGGTGCATTGCAGCGGAGGTGATGTTTAAGTCTAGCTTTAAAGAATAAGCGTGACTGACCTGGGTAAGGGGTGGACCAGGGCTGTTGCAGACTTTTATCTTGGAAAAGGCTTGGGGCGAGTGAGACACATTTTGGGAATTGAAAGAAGTTAAATAAGGGCTGCTGAAAGACCGAGGTTAAGAAGACTGAGAAGGCTGTGAGACAAGACCTGAGTTGTGGGTAGGGCCAGATCTGGAGGGTCTTCTAGGCTCCCGAGTATATTAGAAGTTGTCCAAGTTTTTCATTTTTACGGATGAGTCCCAAAGAGGTGAAAATCACACATTCTTTGTGTGTTAATACTGAATACTTCTTTATCTATCTGCCTTGAGCAGTTGCCCTAATGGATCATTGCTTTGTTCACCTAATTCTGATTGCTGTGCCTTTGCCAGATAATAATCTCTGTGTGGGGTCATGTGGGAAATGTAACATACATGCACATGTGTTTAAGAGTGTGAATTCAAATTCAGTTCACCATAAATGCAGACGTAACCCTGGGCACTTGTGACACAGGGATTACCGTGCAGCTGCCCCTGGTGACCGTTCCTGCCGGTCTGACCCCTACTTACCTTTTGCCTCTCCTTGTCTTTTGCTTGGTTCTTGGGTCCTGGTGTTGACACCAGAGAATGCTCCCTGTGCCATTGGTGACAAGACTGTAAAGATTACAGACACATGTCATTTAGTTGAAAGTCTTCTAAAAATGACGTGTTAAACTTTTAAGGTCTCTTAGTTTGATCTTCTTGTGGTGACATAATTTATAACATTCCTTAACTATCATGACTGAAATAACAGAATTTTGTAAAATCAGGTTCCCAACTATTAAAAATCTAAAAAACCCCAAAATATAAACCCCCCCAAGCCCACCCCAAATCACCATATATATTAAATATGTCTAAGTATGTTTGCACCATACTTCATTGGGTTGGTCTGTTAGCCTGTTAACACCAAAGAAAAAATACAAAGGTTGTTAAAATTTAGGTTAAGAAAATATCCACATGAAGAATATTTCCTTTCTCCTATTCTTTCCGAAGCCAGTTGCTTTCATATCACCGTCCTTTGTAATTTTTCCTGAGGTAAATATTAAAAAGATATCAGAAAATATCCTATTGATTCTTCCCTAATAGAAATTTTAAAAATTTCATATAATCTCATTATCAACTTAATTAGCATCAAATTGTACAGCTTACAGATCTGTCATCTAGCTAAACACTTCAGTTAGACCATGGCATAATGAAGTTTTGTTTTTTGTGGTCTTCCTATCCCAGTAGAATTGCAGTGTGTTCATGTTTTTCTGGTTTCTTTGTTAAGAATTTTAACACTTAGCACTCTGGTTTTGGCTACCCTTGACTGAGCATGAGTGTAGTCATTTAAGGTACATGGAAGAGTGATTTGAGCCTGTGCTAATGGACAGGCTACACCATTTTTAACACCTGCATCTCCTCTTTGCTTTGTGTTTCTCTGTTTGTTCTCCACCCCCCCCCCCCAAGAATTCTCATCATGGTTCCAAAGAAGTCATTTAATTTTTAGTTATACTTTGCTTTTTTTTTATTTTTGAAGAAAAGTGCATTGTAGTAACATTACTATGTCAAGAGTTGGTTCTGTGTATGTATGTGTGTGTATATATGGAGTGGCAGAGCAAAGGTTTGACTTTGGTTTTTCTTGTGGATCATACTAATCATTTCATGCAGTTACACTGTGAATTCATCAAAAGATGCTTCTTTAATTGAGTTCAGTATTACTTTTTCAGGTGGAAAAATAAGAGTGTAAGTTGGGCACTCAGTTGGCAGGGGTGTAAATTGATACAGACTTTGGGAGGACAGATTGGCAGTACTAGTCAAAACTCTTGAAAATCCTTTGGCTCAGGAATTTGTTATAAATTTGTCTCAGATAAATAATTGGAAAAATAAAGAAAAGTTTGTATTTAAGGGTATTTGTTGCAGCAGTCTATAGGAATACAAGATAATACACCTAAATACTTGATGGTGTGTGCCAATAAGCAACTGAGCAACCTTTAAAAATGAGTTTCTTATAGCTGACATGGAAAGACAGGTGATGAGATATAATTCAGTTTTCCTTTTTAAAGAAAGTATGTGTATGCCCATAGTATTTATTTTGGTAGAATATATGCAAAAATGTTATCTGTGGATGGAAGGATGTTTACTTTCTGCTTCATACTCATATTAATCATGACTGTTTTGAATGTGAATTACAAGAATATAGACTAAACTATTTTGACAAACAATTTCACCAAAAGAAAGGGACAGTCTTCTTAGAGCTGAGTTTTAGACAAGCTTAAGGAAAAACACTCATTTACTTTGCCCAGGGCCTGGTTGACCTGTGTGAATATATGGCATGATGCTAACAGTTTCTAGTCCAACCAGAGCTACTTAGTGGGGAGCCCTAAGAGCTCGTGGCTTGATACAAGTTTTGTTTCTTGATCACATCACAGTTTACTACAGATAGTTCATCCCATCTTGGTGAATTCATCACCTAGTGTTTCAGAGCCCTCCAGGATTCTATGCATCTGTCTGATGGAGGAAGGAAGACAGAAAGGGGAGTAAGTATTGCAGGAAAGATTGAGGTGATGATGCCTGGGCGTCATTTCCACCTATTTTCCATTGGCAAGATTTCAGTGGCCTCACCAAAGTGTAAGAGAAAGTAGGAAATGAAGTCTAGCTATGAATCCAAGAGGAGAAGGAAATGGGATGTGAACACACAATTGTTGGTTCCACCATGCCCATGGAAAAAGAAATTGGATTATAGCTTGTCACCTGTATCTTAAAAACACTTATTTTATGCCACTGAGATCTCCAGAGATTTCATTGCTATACTAATGTCATTATTATCTAGCAATAAGCTACATGTGTGCTAAGTCACATCAGTCAGGCCTGAGTCTTTGCAACCCCATGGACTCTAGCCCGCCAGGCTCCTCTGTCCATGGGATTCTCCAGGCAAGAATACTGGAGTGGGTTACCATTTCCTTCTCCAGGAGATCTTCCCAACCCAGGGGTTGACCCTGCATCTCATGTCTCCGGCATCGGCAGGCAGGTTCTTTACCACTAGCGCCACCTGGGAAGCCATGCTAGTTGCCTTTTTTTTTTTCTTCCCTGTGAGGCCAGATAATTCTGGAAATGGATGACAAACGGCTGGTCAATAGCCTCACTGCATATTCCTCCATCCTTGGCAGACATTGCAGATTGATTCTGGCACTCTTTTTTCAGAGCCATTGATTTGGCCTCAGAATGCACCCATATACAATGTTTTAGATTTCTACTGTCAATCATAGTTGACATTTAAGATGAAACAAATTTGCTGTCTCTTGTCTAGGCAGTTTATCTATGCTGGCTACTGAGGCATACTGCCCACTAGATTTATTTATCTGGATTTATTTATTTATCCAGAATTGACATTCATCTTGATTGGTTCCAAGCCTGAGGTTCATATGCCAGTGGTCTTGTCTTTAAAAGCTAATAATAGAGTAATTTGTATGGTTAGGCCTTGGGGGTGCAGGGGGAAGTTCTTCCTTGCTCCATTTAATAGCAAAACAAAAAGATTTTTTGTTTTGTGTTAACACAGTTACAGCAATTGTGAGACAGGGAAAGGATGCTTTGAATTTTTACACTTCAAAATCTACACTTTCTCTAGGCATGGAGTCTGGTATTAATCAATTGCCTTTAAGTTTTACAAAGCATAATAGAATTTTTGTACCAAGGAATTTTCTTTGAGCTGCTACTTAAGTGTCTACAGGGATATGATTTTTTTTTTTTAATATGAGATGATTCTTGATTTACTTATTCAATGTCTAATATATTAGTCCCTTTTTCCCTGTAAGATTTAAATGAAGAAAAAGAAAGGAACCTCCTCTGCCCCCACCCAGGGCTGAAGGGGGTGAGCATTGTACTTGGCGTGTGTATAGGATCAGTTGCTGTTATCTCCACAAACCCCCGTGAAGTAAATTCTCTTATCCTAGGGAGGTGGGGACACTCACCTAAAGTCCAACATCTATTGCAGGAAGGAGCCAGGGGTTCTAACCGCAAGACAAAGGATTTTTTTCCCCCTTGTATTGTGTTTTTTTGCTTGTTGTCTGAGTCTCTAGTATCACAGGTAACAATAATCCAAAGGAAACAAAGCCAATTAAAATACCATGTGATTGTTGTAGGGAGGAAAAGTCAGGGTGAGCTCTAATGCCAGTCCACTAGCTAATTAGCTTGATGGGCAAAACCCCTGTGCCTATTCTCTTCTGGCTAAGGGGAAAAAAGGTGGATGGGGGTAGTTTCAAATGACTATCCTTAACCCAGTCTCACTCCTCTCAACAGTTACATCTCTTGATGATTTGCTACCGAAGCCTTGATTTGAACATATTTATTAATTAAGGAGTTTGGGCAGTGCTGGGAGGTGCAACAGGAGAACTGATTTGTGATCAGAGGCATATGTGCATGCTTAGTTGTGTCTGACTCTGTGACCCCATGAACTATAGCTCCCCAGGCTCCTCTGTCCATGAGAGATTTCCCAGGTTAGAATACTAGAATGGGTTGCCATGTCCTTATTCAGGGGCTTTCCCTGACCCAGAGATCGAGCCTGCGTCTCTGGCGTCTCCTGCATTGGCAGGCAGATTCTTTACTACTGAGCCCCCCGGGAAGCCCTGTGATAAGAGGCCCTACGGTAACTCCAGGCTCTTTTGCTCTCTGGCTATGATGTCGGCCAGGTGAACTTCATTTCTTTGCACTTCACTCTCCTTTTTTCCAGGGCATCACGGGGTTATGTAATATTTAAATGAATAGATTTGTTAAAAACAATAAACTTCAACCCTAAAGGGTGGGTTAGTCGCTAAGTTGTGTCCGACTCTTGCAACCCCATGGACTATAGCTTGCCAGGTTCAACTGCCCATGGGATTCTCCAGGCAAGAATACTGGAATGGGTTACATGTCCTTCTCCAGGGGATCGTCCTGACCTAGGAATCGAACCTGGGTCTCCTGCATTGCAGGCAGATTCTTTACCGACTGAGAGCTATGAGGGAAGCCCCAACCCTAAATGACTCGACAAATGATTGTTAATAGAGAAAAAAAGCCTTGGAAGAATAGGCCTTCCAAGCCCCAACAGTTATCATCCTAGGAAATCTTTCAGGTACGCTATGTGGCACTAAATATACATAAAAAAGCCCAGCTTCAGCTGCTCTCCACTTATCTTTGGCATCTGCTGGAGAGATGATAGTTTATTCCTGGAAGATAAGAGAATTGGGCAATTAAACCCTCACTCTATGGTTTTCATGATCTTGTTTTTATTCTGTTGACAGATGTTAGTACTGATTATCAAAATACAAGTGTAACTCGTGTTTGATTAAAATCAGCTACTAAAATAGATTGTTGAGACTTGATGTATAGGCTTAAGCTTTGCATTTTAAGTATTAAGCTTTTCAAACGTCGAGTTTTTTAGTAAAAGAAGGTTGTTGCTTCTTTAAGAAAAATAATGGTAGTTCACTGAAATGTTTGACAAGACATGTAGGCAGTGATAAAACTGAAACATATGGAGTGACTTTATTGTTGGATCTAGATACTTCATGGTTAGCATTTTGTACTATTGTCGGTTTATATTTGAACACATGAATAGAAATGGAGAGACACTAAATATACTGATTTGCATTAAGCATTATTGAATTGAAAGATTCTTAAAATATTTACAAAAAATTTTTGAAGTGGAGTAAAATTGATTTTAAAGTTAAGTCAGTTTCATGATGAATCTCAATTTATATTTTATATACTAATAGTGAAATATATTTGAAGGATTTAATGATTTTTAGGGCTAATAGAAAGGTAAACAAGGCTTTGTAGAACCACATAACAAAATGCAGTCGATAAGTAATGTTAAGGATACTGATGTTCATTGTTTGTGTTGAAAACATTTAAAAAAACTATTGACAGAATAATTGAATCCTTAAAAATTTTACATGTGAAAATTTAGTCCTTATAGCTAACAGTAGGTTTTGTAGTTGTAGTTAAGAGTTCATAACATTTAATAAACTGGTTGCTGCTGCTGCTGCTGCTGCTGCTAAGTCGCTTCAGTCACTAAGTCCGACTCTGTGCGACCCCATAGACAGCAGCCCACCAGGCTCCGCCGTCCCTGGGATTCTCCAGGCAAGAACACTGGAGTGGGTTGCCATTTCCTTCTCCAATGCATGAAAGCGAAAAGTGAAAGTGAAGTCGCTCAGTCTTGTCTGACTCTTAGCGACCCCATGGACCGTAGCCCACCAGGCTCCTCTGTCCATGGGATTTTCCAGGCAAGAGTACTGGAGTGGGGTGCCAGTGCCTTCTCCGAATAAACTGATTGGCCAGATGCAATATAACTTTGCGAGCGTGCTAAGTTGCTTCAGTCTTGTCTGACTCTTTGCAACCCTGTGGACTGTAGCCTGCCAGGCTTCTCTGTCCTTGGGATTTCCCAGGCAAGAATGCTGGAGTGGGTTGCCATGCCCTGCTCCAAAAAGTCTTCCCGACCCAGGGATCAAACCTGAGTCTCTTAACATCTCTTGCATTGGGGGATGGGTTCTTTACCACTAGTGCCACCTGGAAAGCCCCTATAACAATAGGAAGGTTACAGTATGTAGAGCTTGTCAAAATCATAATTAGCTCATAATTATGAACTATTTCATTTTCAAACATTGTGTGTTTTTTGTTACGTATTTCTAAAAATGTCTAAACTTGGCTGACCTCTGTTAACAGTGTGAAAAGGGGAAGCATTTGTCTTGATGTGGGAGTACCATTTTTTGAGTTAAAATTTTAATTTAAAAACCCAGGAATTAATTATTGGTAGTAGAGCATTGGAGTTGAAATGCATAAGAAATGGTATATTAGCAATGTTTGCACCATGTATATCAGATCTTGGATATTTTCTATAAAATCGTGTTGTATGGTAGTTTAAATAATTTTCTTTATATTATATGATGGGTCTTAGAAAAATTAATACCTTTCCCATTCTAATATAATAATTATTTTTGGACTGTTAGTTAATGTAGGAGCCAAACTAATCCTGCCCATCTCATTTCTTATAGTGCATAGCAGAAGAGATAAAATTGAAGGGTATTAGGGAATGAGATGGAAAAGCAGAAATTGCCATAGTTGTAAGACTTAACCTGTTTCTCTTGAGCTGAAGATTCACCATTCCTGTTTCTAGACTTACTCCTATGAAAAGGCATAAGGTTTTGTCCTGTCAGCCTTCTCTTCCCTTGCAGGCCATGTCAGTTTTGTTACAACCAACCAATCAAAACAACTTGTTCAGTGTATCTGTTGCTTTAACAGAGAATTGAGTATTTTATTATTAATATGTAACTGAGCTGAATTGTGTTTTCCTAGACCTACAAACCTTCTTCCAACAAGTGCTTTGTAACTAATTTTGACATCTTAAAATATAATTTATTCAGCAAAAGAAGGTTAATGAGACCACAGTTTTTTCAAAAGCTATGCTGAAGGAGGGGTACTTCAGAAATGTGTTCCATATCATAGCATATTCCTCAAGGAGAGGTTTGTTTATCATAGTAGTATTAGGAGGTAATTCCTGGAAAAAATATAAATACTCAAGTTCAGTTATTGCTCTAGGTTCATTATCATTAGGAAAACCTTCAATATGTGATGTTCCCTTTAATGCTTATGTTCAAGAAAATTTACCTGAGAGTGTTTTTTTATATTAAAATGAATGCAAAGGAAATTTTAATTAATTGTTCAGAGATAGGGTGGCGTAGAAAGAAGTTAAGATGAATAAAAGTTTTTTTCAAAATTAGGAGCCTCATTCTTTTTGGTCCTCTTTCTTGATCTTTAGATGATAAGTGAGTACTTAAATGATAGAGTACCATCATAGTGAAATTGAGTTAATGTTTCCCATTTTAAAAATATTTATCCCAAAGTTTCCATTTTTTAGCACTTGTTTTCTGTATGATTTTACTTACAATCTACCTTTTTTAAACCATTCCTTGTATGAACAAAATGTATTTGGGTTCATTTGCCATTGATATGTTCAACATGTGTCTGTTGAGGACCATATTCTGCTAGGTGTTGGGTTTCTTGCTCTTATGGCTTTGTAATTTGGTAAGAGAGCCAAAATAGAGCTTTTAATTCCAAGAAATTAATTGGATGCTTGTTTGAAAGCTGTGCTATGTTGTTCCATAGGCATGTTATAAAGACTTCAGTATATTCAAATACACAGGATGCCTGACAATTCAGTTACTATGAAGGCTGCTCTGTCATCAAACTGTCTTGGCCCCTCACCTACTTCCCTTTTTCTGGATGGTTCTAAATGTTCTTGTCCCTAATGTTGCAGATATGATGGGGGAGGCTGTTCTGAGACCTACTCTGAATCTTGATGGGTGGCTCATCTGAAGGATGAAAGATTTTGAATCACAGGTACCTTTACTACCTCTGAGTGACACATAGTTTCACTGAAGGGTGGGGTGGGGACTCGGTTTAGCAGAGACTTTTCCATGAACCTACTGCTTAGTGAAATGCTGTGAAAACGCAAGTAAGACAGAGCAGCTTCTATTTAGTCCTCATAGGGTGGATGTGTAAATAGACCAATAATAATATGCCATTATAGGGATGTGGAGCAGGTATAACCAATATACTGGGAGAGCACAGAGGAGGGATGGTCAGTTTTGCTAGAAGCGAGTCAGGAAAGGTTTACTGAGCTGGCGATGTTTGGCTGCACATAGGGAGACTAATAGGAGTTTGCCAGGTAAAGAGGTGTGACTAGGCACAACATACTTAGTGTGTAGTGAAAAGGAAAGAGAGGTAGAGTGGGACTGCGTAGTAAAGGATGATAGGGCCACTGCTAAGTTTCATTTTATAACATTGGAAGTGAGAAGCCAATGCAGAGTTTTAAGCAGGGGAGTTCCATTATGAGATTTAATTTTTAGGAATATGTTAATATATCTGGTTACATAGTAGATGTCTACATTTAGGGAGAATGGAGACTGAATAGGGATACTGGAGTGAGTCAAGTGAGAATGAGGGTCTGAACAAGAAAATTGCCAAGGAGACCAAGTGAAGAGGCTAGATTTGCAAGGATATTCTGCCACAGAAGCAGTGGGACTGTGTTTGAAGGGTAAGGGGGAAAGGTTAGAGACCAGAGAAACCTAAGCTTTTAATTTGGTTAACTATGGAAGCAGAATTAATGAGTTTGAAAACATCTAGACTCTTACTCTCTTGAAACATCCAAAACTGAACCATCTGTTTTCCCCTCACACCCATTTTATCTCATGTCAGTCATCTGAATGTCGAAGATAGCAGCTTCATCCATTCCATAGCTTGTCGTCAAGATCTTCCTTTTTCTCCTTTCTTTCTCTCCTCTTCTTTATTCTGTCAGCCGGGAAAACCTGTTGGCTCTGCTTATCTGCAAGCGTGTAGTGATCCAGCCACTTGTCACCACCTCCTCTGCCAATCCCAGCCACCACCATCTCTTACCAGGAGCACTGCAGTAGCGGCATAACTCTGCAGCTTGAGCGATCCTTTTTAGTGTCCTTCTAGTCTGTGGCTCTGCTCTGCTCCAAACCTCCACTCCACTCATCCTCAGATGGAAAGGCTTTATAATGACCTCCAAAGTCTGTAGGATCTCCGCCCCCTCACCCCAGGCTGCAGACACCTTGGCCTCTTACTGTTTCTGAGCGAGTCGGGCTGGCCTCCACCCTGGTACCAGCTGTTTCTTCTGCCTCAAATGCCCTTTCCTGCAAGTGAGATGGCCTCTGTCTCCTACAATATAGTAGGAGAGAATGAAATGTATGTAGAAAGAAGATATTATTTATTAATCACATTATTAATTTTATTTAAGTTCTCAGGTGAATTGTGATGCAGGGATAGTTTGGAAGTTCTAGCCACAGTTGTATGTTAGCTGAACTTCAGGTGAACTTCATCACAAACATGGGGCCCATGTAGGATTAGTTTCCTGAAGGGCATGGAATAATTTGCTATTTTTGTTCTTAAAACAGGGGTTTTCGTTGTCACAGTGCTAGGTAAGAACAACTATATCCATACAGTAAACATTTACATAGCAAATGAGTGATTAACCCCAAATCCCCCACACCCCTTACTCGGCCTACATTGTTAGCGAGTTCATCAAACCCTAGGATGAGCTTGAAGAGCTTCAATGAGGCATAGAATTCCTGGCTAACTGCAATTTACCCAATCATGTTAAATTTTATATCATGTCCATTTCTAACTACAAAAACTTGATAAACTGGACCTTTATCATAAGGACTGAAATTTTTGTATAAAAATTATTTTCTAAGAAAGCCAAACCCTGGTGGATATAACTTTTTCTTAAAGCAAAGACCAAAAGGGTCTAAATGGACTTGAAGCCCATTATTATTGTTTTTTTTTTAATATTTATTTATTCGGCTGTGCCGGCTGCTAGCTGCATCACGTGGGATCTTTAGTTGCAGCACGCAAACTCTTAGTTGCAGCATGTGGGATCTAGTGTCCCGACCAGGGACCAGACCCAGGCCCCCTGCTTGGGAAGTTCAGAGTCGTAGCCCAGGACCGCTAGGGAAAGTCCTCCATCATTATTGTTAGTTAGCAAAACTGTGCAATTATCAGTAGACTCTCAAACCGTTTTTTTTTTTTTAACGTGTTAGGAGTTGACATCAACTTCTTTACTCTCATCCCTTCTTTACTTTCATTCCTTCTTTACTCAGTTGTACCTTTGTATGAAACAGCATTGAATAAAAATTTAAGTTGTACTAATCGAAATTAGAATTGATAAATTTAGTGCCAGTTGTATGATTCCATTAATTCAAGTGGATGTAGCCATTGGCCTAAAGTATATTTAGGCTCAATATATTATACTTGAAATCCCTCTAGGTTGCCTAGATAATAACTGGAGTATAAAAAACTAAAGTATGAAAGTGATTTTACCCCCATATAGTGGCCTGGGCCAAAACTGAGCTTCACTTTAAGTAATCTGCTGAATTTGTCAAGAGAGAGTCTTTAATATTTAAATTTCAGAAAATTCAGTACAGTCTACTCCCTGCTTGTTGTTAAATACCTCTGTGGCCAGTAACTCTTAAAAAAACAAAATGGTGAATTTTATTAGGTAAATATGACCAACCTATTCTGAAGAATATTCGATGTAATAAAAATAGGGCTTAACTAAGGGGCCAACTTACACCTGAGAGACTTCAACTAATTTTATTTGTTTTGCAGGCCTGGAACAGGAAGAACCCAGATAAAATTTTGAGGAAAAAAATCAGGGCTGACTATATGATATGAAGGAAGGCTAGACTTGGCAGTTGAGATAAAGGCAGGGTGCATGCCAGTTTAACAGTAAGTATCAGTGAATAGATCTCCTGTTCACCAGGTCCTGTTCTGGATACTTGGGGCTGCATCAGTGAACCAAATAGATGAAAATACTTCCCTGGTAGAGTTTACCTTAAAGGTGGGTAAGACTGTCAATAAACAATAAACATAAATAAATTGAGTTAGATGTTGAAGGCAAAAAGTGGGATAGAAAAAAATAGAGATGAAAGCACAGATGTAGAAATTCATTCAGTGGGACCTTGAGATAAAAATGACTGGATTTTATGTGATAGACCCTTGAAATTGATGTTTATTGTAACAATAATCATCATGGTTTTCCCCCTCCATCTCTTCTTCCTTTAAGAAAGATGAGTCATTGTATCATGGCTCAGAGGTTTCTTGTAAGAGAAGAATCAGCTCAAAGAGATGATTTTGAGAACCTCAGTCTTGTTGAATGTAGAGAGGGTGGGAGGAATGGGAATCTCCTTGGTAGAATTGTCTCAGAAAACCAGGTTCTGAAGGGTTGATAGGTGGTGTTTACAAGGAAATTGGGAAGAGTGGATAGAATAAAAGGCTTGAGGACGTTTGCAGCACTTAATGCTGTGATCAGGAAAGAGAAATGCCAGGGCTCCCAATTCTAGTTTAGTCCCAGAATGGTTGAATAAGAAGTTGAGCAGTTAACAAAGTTAGGGATGATCCCTCTTGGTGTTGAACCTCACTTTAATTCTCTTGAATCACAATGAGGTGAATGTTTTGGACAGGAAAAATCAAAGTAATTATGATTTCCTCGATTCTTTCTTGGTCTGTGCCAAACAACACATTAGGCATTGCTCCTCCTGCTCCTGCCCTTTGCCAGAAAAGAGATGTCTTCTCACGTGGAAGGACGCCTGAACTTCCAAGCTGGTGCACCCACTGTGCTTGTGGAGGGTGCAGAAGGGTTTCACCAGTCATGTTTTAAGGGCACAACCAGGCAACTGTGTCCGTGCGGGGTGTGTTCCAGCCCTTATTATTAATACATCTTTCTCTGATGCGTAAATGTTGGGTCTTAGGCACCCAATCATTTTTTGCCTTGTTTACACACTGAGGCACAAATTTGGTTTCTTTTTCTACCAGAAACTTAGAGCAGCAAACAAGTATGGTGTTTAAAAAGAATTTTAACAAGGTCTTCATGGATATTTCTCATTGTCCTTCTGGGGATTTTTTTTTTTTTTTGGTCACATGTTGGTTATCTTCTGGGGTGGAGTTATAGATCTTAGTATAGCTCATTGTATCAGTAGTCATCATGGCTTTCCCCCTCATTCTCCTCCTTTAAGAAAGAGGAGTCTTTACATCTTGGCTTGAGGGTTTCTTGTGATTAATGTCCGTGTGATGTTACATAGTTTCTGATTTTGTTAATGAGTGGATAGAGCCCCAAGAATTGGAGTTACTACTGCAGGATTATGGAAGAAGAAAAGTTACTATCATTCTCTCCAAAAAATTTTATGGCATATCCACTGTTTCAGGGATTTTGCTGGTGAAACAGAGTTCACATTCTCATAAAGCCTACAGATAGATGAATTACCTACATAGTATTGTGAGATGAGCTCGGAATGTGTGTCCAGAGTTGAAAGGACTGTGTTTTGCAAAGTCCAAGGAAGCTGATAGAGAAAGCATTACGTGAACACCCAGGATGCATTGGAGCCCTTGAGTGTTCAAGTGCAAGAAGAGAATGTCAGGTCAGGGAACCACATGTGCAATGCACACAGGCGTGCAGGATCGTGGGGGTCCTGTTTGGAGGCAGGTGTGTGTGAAGAAGTAGCAGGACATGATGGAAGTCAAGCAGTGGGAGGTCTGTGCTAGTCTTTCTCAACTTGGGTGACTCATCTGAACCACAGAACAGAGAACATGATTTAAGTGACTTCTTTCCTCAGTTCTCCCAGTGGTGGTTTATAGCTAACAGTGTTCCAGATCCACGCAAGAGCTGTTAATTTGTTACATACAGTGGCTACCCTAGGGTATTGGGGAACTCAGGTTGAAAAGGACAGTATTATATGAAGATATTCATCAATAGGATAGCATCACATTTGTATTTAGAAATACACTTTTGAGAGCTGGTTAAAAATCAAACAAGAAAAGGAGAGGGAAACAAGTTAGGAGGTAATTGTGAGAGTGATCCTAGTAGAAGATAATAAGATGATTAAGCAGAGCAGAAAAACAGTTTCAGAGATATGTAGGCGGGAGGATCTGTATGACTTGGTGATTAAATACAAAAGACAAGAGAGAAGACAAAGAGGATGCCGAGCTAGAAAGTGAGGTGCCTTGTGGCTGGTGGCCCCATTGTCTGGGTGAGACAAAGTAGGTTTGAAGAAAAGGTAATGATTTGTGTCATGTTGGTCCATTTTAGATAATCCAGGTCTAGTAGAAGTCCAGGCATGGAAGAGAGAGTTTAAAAGAGAGTCTTGACTGTGACAAGAAAGGTAATCTTAGGAATATCTAGTATTTAAGGGGTTGGAGGAAGAAGTAATGGAGACTGAGAAGGAAAGGTAGAGATAAGAAAAGGGCCAGATTTCTCCAAAGAAGACATACAGATGGCTAACACACACATGAAAAGAAGCTCACCATCACTCATTATCAGAGAAATGCAAATCAGAACCACAATGAGGTACCATTTCATGCCGGTCAGAGTGGCTGCTATCCAAAAGTCTACAAACGATAAATGCTGGAGAGGGTGTGGAGAAAAGGGAACCCTCTTTCATTGTTGGTGGGAATACAAACTAGTACAGCCACTATGGAGAACAGTGTGGAGATTCCTTAAAAAACTGGAAATAGAACTGCCTTATGACCCAGCAATCCCACTGCTGGGCATACACACCGAGGAAACCAGAATTGAAAGAGACACGTGTACCCCAATGTTCATCGCAGCACTGTTTATAATAGCCAGGACATGGAAGCAACCTAGATGTCCATCAGCAGATGAATGGATAAGAAAGCTGTGGTACATGTACACAATGGAGTATTACTTAGCTATTTGAAAGAACGCATTTGAGTCAGTTCTAATGAGGTGGCTGAAATTGGAGCCTACCAATGGCACCCCACTCCAGTACTCTTGCCTGGAAAATCCCATGGACGGAGGAGCCTGGTAGGCTGCAGTCCATAGGGTCGCTAAAAGTCAGACACGACTGAGCGACTTCACTTTTACTTTTCACTTTCATGCATTGGAGAAGGAAATGGCAACCCACTCCAGTGTTCTTGCCTGGAGAATCCCAGGGACCGGGGAGCCTGATGGGCTGCCATCTATGGGGTCGCACAGAGTCGGACACGACTGAAGCAACTTAGCAGCAGCATACAGAGTGAAATAAGTCAGAAAGGAAAACACCAATACAGTATATTAACACATTTGTGTGGAATTTAGAAAGGTGGTAATGATGACCCTATATGCCAGACAGCAGAAGAGACACAGATATAAAGAACAGACTGTTGGACTCTGTGGGAGAAGGCAAGGGTGGCATGATTTGAGAGAGTAGCATTGAAGCATGTATATTACCAAATGTGAAATTGCCAGTCCTAGTTCGGTTCATGAAACAGGCCACTCAAAGCCAGTGTACTGGGACAACCAAGAGGGATGTGGTGGGAAGGAAGGTGGGAGGGGGTTTTGGGATGGGGGACACATGTACACCCATAGCTGATTCATGTCAATGTACAGCAAAAGCCACCACAATATTGTGAAGTAATTTGCCTCCAATTAAAATAAATTAATTAATTGTTTTTTTAAAAAATGAAAAGGGCCAGAAATAGCTGAGTAACAGCTGAGTAACTGCTATAAAAAGGAACGCATTTGAGTCAGTTCTAGTGATGTGGACGAACCTAGAGCCTGTTATACAGAGTGGAGTAAGTCAGAAAGAGAAAGACAAATATCGTATATTAACGCATATATATGGAATCTAGAAAGACAGTACTGACGATCCTACTTGCAGGGCAGCAAAGTAGACACAGACATTTTGGACTTAGGGAAAGGAGAGAGTGGGATGATAGAAGAAAATAGCTTTGAAACATATATATTACCATATGTAAAATAGATAGCCAGTGGGAATTTACTGTACAATGCAGGGAACCCAAAGTTGGTGCTGTATGACAACCTAGAGGGGTGACGATGGGGAGGGAAGTTGGAGGAGGGTTCAAGAGGGAGGGGACACATGCATATCTAATGCTGATTCATGTTGATGTATGACAAAACCCATTACAATATTGTATAATAATTATCCTCTAAGAAAAATTTAAAAAAGAAAAAGAAAAGGACCAAAATGGGTGGTTTCCCTAAATCCCACATAATGACTTTAAAAACAAATTTTTGGAAAAAAGTTATTCAGTGGCACATGGAATGGAATAGAATGGGAACCAGAGGATGTGCATTGGTGTTGGCAGCTTAGGAGCCACTGCTGACCCCAGAGCAGATTGAGTAGCATGATAGGGGACGATTGTCATGACGATTGTCATGTAGAGGCTCCTGTGATTGGGTTCTAGTGGATTCCAGAGGCTTGACTGAAGAAATGGTGAGAGAGAAAAGTGCGAGTTCAGGAAATCTAGAGTATAACCCAGGGTCAAGAGAGGGATTGCTTGTTTGTTCACCCTCCGAGAGGGGTTATGTTGACCTTGTATTTAGAAGACACAGAGGAGGGGATCTGATGGAAAGGAGAGAGAGATGGAGTGAGCAGAGAGGCCTGGGGGCATGAGAGCCCAGACTGAGGCGTGGCTGTAGTAAGGAGGGAGGGACTCATCAGTTCTCCCAGGTGGAGGAGAGAATGCAGAGACTGTCAGGCCACCAGTGGAAGGGAGCTTCAGAGGGATTCAGCAGAAATTGATGGAGCTTTCATTATCCTGTGACTCCAAAGAACATTCCCAAGTGCGGGTTGCCCCCCGACTTCTGTGACTTGATCATGGGAGCTCTGTCCCAGAGAGCTGGAAGGTTGACTCCTGCGTTTCTGCACACTGGTTTTGAGTCAGGATTACTGGCATCACTCCCCATTTCAGAACGCTCGGTAGGAATGGCAGAACACGATGAGTCATCTTCAGTACAAATTATCATGTGCAGAGTTGATTGCTGCTTAATGACTAACCCTCCAGCCTACATGTCAACCCTTGCTCTCATCCACGATGCAGAATTGCTCCTCACCGTACTCAGCTTTAGTTACCTGTGTTCTCTAGTGTTCTTAACTTGCAACAAGTTCAGTTCTCTCTCTTTCCTCATCTGTTCTTTGACGTTTTCCAGCTTTTGCTTTTGCCTCTGAGCTGGCTAGTCATCTTTGTCATTTTGCCAACTGTAGATCAATTCTGAAGTGGACGTTTGTCGATACCAAGGTGTATGATTTGTGTTTATCTTGGGGATCTAGATCAATGGGAGGAAAGAGCTGAAGAGAAACAGAGGAAACTGACATATCTCTCAGTCTCTGGACTGCTGGGTCTTAGAAGAGCTGAGAGGCAGTGCATTTTTCCACAGAGTCTGGAAAGGTGGAAAACCTCATCAGAGGTGGGGACCGTGCTCGGTGAAAATGAAAATACGAGTCAGTAGTACCTGAGGACCTTGAGATGAAGGGGTAGCAGGAGTAGAATCATTATATAGGTTTGTGTGGGGACTCACTGTTCCTACAGAAGGAAATGGTTAGGTTGAATGATGTGAAATTGCACATGTTGTTAAACCATTTTTTTGATTGATGAAAATGGTAATTTCGGTAGCTCAACTGCATGTGTTCCTGATTCTAAGTACAATTGTAAACTTTAAAATCATTACAGTCATACACTTTTGAAAGCTTGGAGCTGCTTTCGATTATGTGTGAGAGTTCCTGTCGTGTAAATCTTTAGTTACAAAAGCACATGTTCTCGGTGTATGTTCAGTTCTTACAACCTGTTATTTATGCTGTGTTGTCCTTCGTTCATGACTATAGCTGGAGAAGATACTGGTCACGGGCTGGGACTGCTTCCCTGGGGACCTCATCTAGCTTAACTTCAGCTCTCAAGATCTCCAGACTCTTACTCCAGACAAGCAGTTCTTACTTGGGGCAAATGCCCCATGGGGAAACTTAATAATGTCTGGAGATGTGTTTGACTGTCTTGGCTTGGTGGGGGGTGGGGTGGGGAGGAGAATGCTAAACATTCTCCAGTGCATACAATGGCTCCTAACCAAGAATGGATCTGGCCCCAACTGCCGGGAGTGCCAAGACTAAGACACTTCTTCTAGACTGAGACATCAGGGAACTTAAGAAAACACACAAATCATAGTTCTTAGTGGTGAGCCTGAAAAGTGGGAAAGGAGACAGGCAGAACTTGGAAGAATAAAGTTTGGAAAATGTAACACAGCAAAACCAAGGGCTTCAATATTCTAGATTTCTGAGGTTGCTTGTCTGCAGAGTGCACTCAAAATGCTACACATGGACAGCTCTAAAGAGGAGTTTGTAGTTTGTAGGCGTTTGTAGATCTGGATTATCAGGAGTTGACGAACTGGTTTACCTTTCTGCTGCTGCCATCTGTTATGTCTGAGTTTCTGACCATCTTTCATCTTCCCATAGTTACTCATCTGTACCTGTAGTCTCAACAGCTTCTCTTCTGTGTCTCTAGAGCAATAATAAAACCTTTTTTTTAGCTTTTCCCTTATCTTTGAACTTCCCTGGTGGCTCAGATGGTAAAGCGTCTGCCTACAATGTGGGAGACCTGGGTTCAGTCCCTGGGTCGGGAAGATCTCCTGGAGAAGGCAATGGCACCCCACTCCAGTACTCTTGCCTGGAAAATCCCGTGGACGGAGAAGGCTGGTAGGCTGCAGTCCATGGGGTTGCAAAGAGTCAGACAAGACTGAGTGACTTCACTTTCACTTCCCTTTATCCCCTAGGGATTAAATATATAAATGAAGGAGAGGTCTAAATATTCCCTTCATTTCACTTAAATATTTTTCTTCTTTCTTACTGCAGTAAAGGTAAAGCAATATATATTTGTATAATATATATTATTTATGTGTTAAATAATATATATACTATTTATGTATTCAATAATACTAAATATGTATTTGCAACTTTATTCCTTGGTATTTTTGAAAGAAAATAGACAAATCTTTTGGAGGCATTTCTTTCTAGGAATTTCTGTAGAGGGTTGTGAAGAATAAAAAACATTAAGACTTTGGGTAAGGCCAAGGAGAAGGAAATGGCTACCCACTCTGGTATTCTTGCCTGGGAAATCCCATGGACAGAGGAGTGTGGTAGGCTACAGCCAAAAGGGTTGTTAAGAGTCAGACACGACTTCAGTTCAGTTCAGTTCAGTTGCTCAGTCGTGTCCGACTCTTTGCGACCCCATGAATCACAGCACGCCAGGCCTCCCTGTCCATCACCAACTCCCGGAGTTCACCCAGACTCACGTCCATCGAGTCAGTGATGCCATCCAGCCATACCAAATAACAACAACAAGGAGATGCGATAGTGCTGAGAAGTGTTGTCAAGGATCTTTGCCTAGAAGAGGCACAGGAGTTGTAGGTAGATAAGATCCAGTCCTGTACTAGCCTTGGAATGAAAAATGGCTAAGCATTTGGGAGAAACCCTGAGACGAGACTGTAGATACAGCAAAGGAGGAAAGTTCTAAATGTCTACAGCAGGAGCTGTCTTTTCTGGATACTACTTATTTTTAGGAAACATAAGCTTCACATATGTGGGTGGGGAGCTTGATTGAAATCAGAAAACTGATGCCTCATTTCTGCTCGAGTCCTCACTATGCAAGGCTGCTATTCTCTATAGCTTGAGAAGGCTCCAAAAGAAGGTGTTGAATATGAAGAGTTAACTGAGGTTGGAACAGCTCTTCTTTTCTGAGGATGGATTAAAAAGCGATGGGCTGTAGTTAGTGCATGAAGGACTCAGGCTAGACATTTAAAAAGACATGTAGAGCTGATCAGTGTTTGAAACACAGTAATTTACTAACATGGCAAATTCTTCTCCAGACACCCTTAAAATGTTGTGTGGGGATAACTTAAAATGTAAGCCCCTTAAACTTCATTTTAGTTCAAGGCTCTGTGGAAAACAAAACTGAAGGTCGCCATGTAACTAGGGCATGAGTTAGTTTACCTGACGCACTTGAAGATTAGACATAGGTAGCTCGTCGTGTGGCCGTCGCAGGAAATCAGAAACCCAAGCTGCACATATCTTCCAAAATCTCCCTGGCAACAAAGTCAGCAAAGGCCGTCCTTCCAGCGATTACTGCCAGCTTAGAGAACTGGCTTGAGATTCTTTGTGGATTGCCCAGAACACCATGATCTTCTGTTTCAGTGGTTCTGTTATAAATGTCATCTCCTACCTTTGTATTACTGTCATCTTTTTTTGTATGTTTTTAAAATTCTCTGTTTATATAAATTGTCATTTGATTCTTAAGGCACAGAGTTCTTTTGAGAACCCCATGATAATTTATAAGAAAAAAATTGGAAGAGGATAACATATAAAAAAACAATGTGGTGTTTTGGCTGGTGGACATACGTGATTACTTCTACCTCAAGGTTACATTGTTAATGCCAGAACTAGCTGTGTACAGATTCTTAAAAGGAAAAAATATAACCTTCCAATTTTTGTCCTAATAATTTTCTACTACTCTAGGGCTTCCCTGGTGGCTCAGATGGTAAAGAATCTGCCTGCAGTTCAGGAGCCACAGGAGGCTTGGGTTTGATCCCTGGGTTTGATCCCTCTGGAGAAGGAAATGGCAACCCATTCCAGTCTTCTTGCCTGGAAAATCCCATGGACAGAGGAGCCTGGTGAGCTACAGTCCATGGGGTTGCTAAGAGTCAGACGCAACTGAGTGCCTAACATACACAGGCGTTAACTGAGGGTGCAGTATTTGGTACATGGACTGCTTACCTGCTCCCCACCCCCAGTCCCAAGCAATAGTGGTCTTTGGCCCTGGATCCACAGTCATGCAGTCTGGCAGTTGAACACTTGTCCTGCTCCTTGCAGCTCTGTCAGTCACGATCCTGCATTCAGGAGGCAGCATGGGTGATACCTCCTCTACTCCAGTTGGTCAGAGGAATCACAGTCATTTAAATGTTCATTTTAAAAGTTGTCTGTGCCTGCATCTCAAATCAGCTCATGTTTACAACTCTTTTGGGTATAGGTTCCATGATGCTTAAATGATTAGCATAATACTTGGGACATCCTTTCGTGTATTCCACAAACAACAGACCTTCCGTTGGATGTAGCTCAAACAGTGCACAGGGCATAGGGTGCCGTTTGGATGGGAGTAAAGTCCCATAGGAGAGTGATAAAGTGGGTGAAAGTGAATAGAAAGAGAAACATGAACACAGATACAAGAATATGCCGGTTGAGCTTCTCTTTCCCAGAGAGTACAAGAGGCAATTCTTCCAATTCTTTAGGCGCTATAAGCTTATCATTCTTGATTCTTCTCTGTATCTCCTGCCTCCCATCAAATCCACCTGTTAATATTTGTGGCTCTACCTTTGAATTATCCAGAATGCTATCTTTTGTTTTGCTGCTTCTAGCCCATTATCACACTTATTATCACCTCTCACCTGAATTACTAAAATAGCCTCCTTTCTGTGTCTCCCTAACTCCACTCCCTCTACCCAACATAGGCTCCACCTTGCCACCAAAGTAATTCTTCAAAATATGTCAGATAATGCCATTTTCCTGATTAGAACCCTCCAGCAACTTCACACTGCATTCTAATGAAATGCCAAGTCCTTCCTGTGACCTGTCATGCTTTGTTGCCTGGGCCTGATCGATGCTCTGCCACTTGCTCATTGTTCCCCAGGCACCCTGGCTTTCTTGCTGTTTCTTGAATCCATCAGGCATGCTCTCACCTCAGGGCCTTTGCATCTGGTCTGTTCTGCACAGAACATTCCTTCCTCACTGCATCTAGGTTGCTAATGTGATTTCTGTGGAGCAGCTTTTTCTGGCCACCCTTTCTGAAACAGTACCCACTGTTACTCTGTCCCCTTATTTCTCATCACATTATTTAGCTCTACCTGGCACATGATAAGCATTCAGTAAATATTTGTTAATGAATGAATCAGTTGAATGAATTAAAGTATGCAAAGTCCTTTTTGATCAGGATAGCAGAAGGATGAATCTGATTATCATTGTATGTGTATATTCATCCCTTTAGTGTATACTGTGATATGTATACAGTAAAGTATGTGTATATATATATGTGTGTGTTTGTAAACATATACATGTGTATATGTATATATAAATAGTGTATATATGTGTGTGTGTGTATTATCATGTGTATGTACATATACACATCTCAAGCAAAGTATCTAGCACACAGCCTGAAATTATCAAAGTATCCATCCCTTATAGCATGATCAGGCTCTGTGTTAGATTTTTTCTGATATTTTTGGTTTTTATTTATTAATTTTTATTGGAGTATAGTTGCTTTATGATGTTGTGTTTCTGTTATACAGCAAAGTGAATTAGCTGTATGTTTACATATATCCTCTCTTTCTTTGGATTTCTTTCTTATTTAGGTCACGACAGAACATTGAGTAGAGTTCCCTGAGCTATACTGTAGGTTCTTATTAGTCATCTATTTTATACATAGTATCAGTAGTGTATGTATGCCAATTCCAATCTCCCAACTCATTCCACTCCACCCTTTCCCCCTGGGTACCCATAAGTTTGTTCTCTCTCTCTGTGTCTCTGTTTCTGCTTTGCAAATAAGATCATCTATACCATTTTTCTAGATTCCACATTGTGCAAGATATTTAGCTTGCATTACCTGCTCTAATGAAACAGCTCTCAGATAGGTACGATTATTATCCTCATCACAGTAATGCAGAAATGGCAATTAAGAGAGGCAACTTGGCTCAAGGTCACACAGTTTTTAAATAACAGATGGTAGTGAACAGGATGTGGTCTGGCCCCAAAACTTTAAGTGAGTGACTTGACTGTGCTATCTGTATGCTGTGTCTCCTGATTTGGAATTTGCTAGAATCCTATAGGGGAACAAATAGGATAAGGAGGAGGATTTTATAGTATGTGTTTCTGCAAAGGACTACAAAAAGTTGTAGGGTATACATAGTTTTCTTTGAGATGAAAGAAGTTCCTATAGTAGTTTAGAAATTAGATGACATTAAAGTTCACCTGTAGTAATATGAAAATACAAAGAAAGTTTTTATTTCTTGTCCACATCAGTGGCATGTGGAATCTTAGTTCCTCAAATGGGGATCGAACCCATGTCCCCAGCATTGAAAGTGCAAAGTCTTTCATCACTGGACCACCAGTGCCCCAATAAAGATTTTATTCAGCTTAGTTGACTAAATTAAGAGGCAAAATTTTAAAGATTACATTTCATACCTTCCTATTTAAAGAAGAATTTGAGGGATACCTGTTATTCTGCATCATGTGTTCATCATATTGGGCACATTTACAAACTTCTCCCCCTTCATCTCTGTAAACTGGAAGGTATTTATTCTTTTATTTCCTCCTCCGTTCATCCTTGTTATCTACACTTAACACTTGAAGGACATCACTTCTTATTCTTGCTGTCTGCTCCTTTGCTTTCATGCATGTAGCTCAGTGGGCCTTAGGAAGCACTTCTGTTAATAAGCTAGTGGATGTGATATAACTCCAGTAGAGCTATTCACAATCCTAAGGATGATGCTATCAAGTGTTGCATTCAATATGTCAGCGAATCTGGAAGATCCAGCAGTGGCCCAGGACTGGAAGAAGTCAGTCTTCATCCCAATTCCCAAGAAAATTAGTACTAAAGAATGTTCTAACCGTTGGATAATTGCACTCATCTCCCATGCTAGTAAGGTCATGCTTAAAATCTTGCATGCTAGGCTTCAGCACTGTGTGAACCAAGAACTTCCAGATGTCCAAGCTGAGTTTAGAAAGAGGAACTGGAAATCAAATTGCCAACTTTAGCAGGATCATAGAGAAAGCAAGGGAATTCCAGAAAAACATCTATCTCTGTTTCATTGACTATGCTAAAGCCTTTGTGTGGATCATAACAAACTGTGGAAAGCTCTTAAAGAGATGGGAATACCAGATCATCTTACCTGTCTCCTGAGAAACCTATATGCGGGTCAAGAAGCAACAATTAGAGCCCTGTATGGAACAACTGCAGAGAAGGCAATGGCACCCCACTAGTACTCTTGCCTGGAAAATCCCATGGACAGAGGAGCCTGGTAGGCTGCAGTCCATGGGGTCGCTAAGAGTTGCACACGACTGAGCGACTTCACTTTCCATTTTCACTTTCATGCATTGGAGAAGGAAATGGCAACCCACTCCAGTGTTCTTGCCTGGAGGATCCCAGGAATGGGGGAGCCTGGTGGGCTGCTGTCTATGGGGTCGCACGGAGTCGGACATGACTGAAGTGACTTAGCAGCAGCAGCAGCAGCATGGAACAACTGATTGGTTCAGGATTGAGAAAGGAGGTGTCTGCTGTCATCCTGTTTATTTAACCTATATGCTGAGCACATCATGAGAAATGAGTTACAAGCTGGAATCAAGATAGGGAGAGGAAACATCAACAACCTCAGACATGTGGATGATACCAGCTCTTAAGGGCAGACAGGAAGAGGAACTAAAGAAAGAGCCTCTTGATAAGGGTGAAGAAGAGGAGTTCACAAGCTGGCTAAAACTAAATATTAAAAAAACTAAGATCATGGCATCTGGCCCCATTACTTCCTGTCAAATAGGAGGGGAACAGGTAGAAACAGTGACAAATTTTCTCTTCTTGGGCTCCACAATCACTGCAGATGGTGACTGCAAGCCATGAAATCAGAGGATGATTGTTTCTTAGCAGGAAAGCTATGACAAACATAGACAGTGTGTTGAAAAACAGAGACATTACTCTGCTGACAGAAATCCATAAAATCAAGGCTATGGTCTTCCCAATGTTCATGTACAGTTGTGGGAGCTGGACTGTAAAGAAAGCAGAGCGCCAAAAGAATTCATGCCTTCAAACTGTGGTGCTGGAGAAGACTCCTGAGAGTCCCTTTGACTGCATGGAGATCAAATCAGTCAATCTTAAGGGAGATCAATCCTGAATATTCACTGGAAGGACTGATGCTGAAGCTCCAGTATTTTGGTCCTCTGATGTGAGTAGCTGACACTTTGGAAAAGTCCCTGATGCTGGGAAAGATTGTGGACAGAAGGAGAAGAGGGAGTTAGAGGATGAGATGGCTGGACGGTATCACAGATGCAATGGACATGAACTTGGGCAAACTTAGGGAGATGGTGGGCGACAGAGAGGCCTTGTGTGCTGCAGTCCATGGGGTCGCAGGGTTGGACATTACTGGTGGCTGATGACGACAATCACCACTCTCTTGATCTCTGTAAACTGGAAGATGTTTATTCTCCTATTTCCTCCTCCATTCATCCTTGTTATCTACACTTAACACTTGAAGGGCATCGTTTCTTGCTCTTGCTGTCTCCATCTTTGCTGTCATTCATGTAGCTCAGAGCACAGTGACTTCCCCTCTAAGCCCTTACTGTTGTTCTGTCATGTTGACTTCTTGTGACCCCATGAATTGAGGCACACCAGAATTCCCTGTCCTTCACTGTCTCCCCAAGTTTGCTCAAACTCATGTCCATTGAGTCAGCCAACCATCTCATCTTTGTCACCTCCTTCTCCTCCTGCCCTCAATCTTTCCCAACACCCGGGTCTTTTCCAGTGAGTCTTTGCATCATGTGGCCAGAGTATTGGAGTTTCAGCATCAGTCCTTCCAGTGAATATTCAGGGTTCCTTTAGGGTTGACTGGTTTGATTTCCTTGCTGTCCAAGGGACTCTCAAGAGTCTTCTTCAGCACCACAGTTCACAACCATCAATTCGTCATCACTCAGCCTTCTTTATGGTCCAACTCTCACATCCAAACATGACTACTGGAAAAACCATAGCTTGGACTAGACAGACCTTAGTTGGCAAGGTGATGTCTCTGCTTTTTAACACACTGTCTAGGTTCGTCACAGCTTTTCTTACATGAAGCAAGTGTCTTTTAATTTCATGGCTGCAGTCACCATCCACAGTGATTTTGGAGCCCCAAATATAAAGTCTGTCACTGTTTCTGTTTCATTTTACATGCTAGCCCTACCCAGACTTCCCAAGGTTCTCCTGGTACTTCCCCCTCAACTTCTTTCAGGGATGTGCATGCAATATCTGAACAACTCTTTTATATTTTTGTTTTGATTATTGTCTAGTCTCCACCATGTTACCTCAGAGCTGCTATATGCAAAATGTATATTTTATAAAATTATTTCACATTGTTAGGGTCTTTCTGTAGGGTACAGACACTCTCCTTCCCCAAATATAATTCTTTGAACTACTTCACCTGAAACAGAACTTCTGTGCAGTGGGTGCTTATCTCAAGAGAAAGCATTAAGGGGATGTTGAATACTCTGTAAAAGTCCAGAAGCAGTGTGATTTTGGGACCAGTGAGATCCTCAAAGGATGTTACAGCTGGAAAGCACTGTGGAGGTCACAGGCCTGGTTCCTGTTGTTGTGGTGTGTTTTGCATAGGTTGTATCACTTCGGATGCTTTTGGCTGCGAATAGCAGAATACCCCAAGTAAAGAATTAACAAGATTACCTACTGTCTTCCTTAACAAGATGCCCGGAGAGGGGGCAGTTCCTACGTTTGATTAGAAGCTCATCATCAACACTGAACCAGGTGCTTCCCATGGGTCCCCCATTGTCTTCAGCTTGTTGATGTATTAGTTTCAGGTGTATAGCGAGTCAATTCAATTATTTTTTTCAGATTATATTCCATTACAGGTTATCTCAAGCTGTGCTATACAGTAAATCCTTGTTGCTTATCTATTTTCTTAGGTTGGTGCAAAAGTAATTGAGGTTTTGGATCTTGAATTTTTTTTTTTTATGTGAGATGTTTTTATTTTTTAATTTATTTTTTTAATTTTATTTTATTTTTAAACCTCAAACACTGTATTAGTTTTGCCAAACATCATCATCATAACTAGGCTCAAACACATCTTTATGGATCAAAATAGGAACCATTATGATCAACACATTGAAGCATTGATTGTGGGATGTATGGTCTGGCGTTGTCATGGAGAACATGGGCCCTTTTTGTTGAACAGTGCCAGCTGCAGGCATCTCATCAGTTTGCTGAGCATACTTCTCAGATGCTGAGCATATTTCTCATACTTCTAAATATCAAAATAATGGTTTTGCCAGGATTCAGAAAACTGTAATGGATCAGACGGGCAGCGGACTACCCAACAGTGACCATGACACTTTTTTGGTGGACATTTGGCTTTGGGAAGTGCTTTGGAGCTTCATATCAGTCCAACCACTGAGGTTGTCACTAGTTGTCACATAAAATCTACTTTTTGTCCCATGTCACAATCCAATCAAGAAATGGTTCGTTGTTGTTTAGAATAAGAGAAGACATTTCAAAATGACGATTTTTTTTTGATTTGCGATCATCTCCTGAGGCCACTCACTTGTCAAGCTTTTTCATCTTTCCAATTTGCTTCAAATGCCAAATGACCGTAGAATGGTCAACGTTGAGTTCTTCAGTAACTTCTTGTGTCGTTGTAAGAGGATCAGCTTCGAAGATGCCCTTCACTGGTCTTTGTCAGCTTCTGATGGCTGGCTACTGCACTCCTCATCTTCAAGGCGCTCGTCTCCTTTGCAAAACTTCTTGAACCACCACTGCACTGCACATTCATTAGCAGTTCCTGGGCCAGATGCATTTTTTTTTTTTTTAGATGCATTGTTGATGTTATGAGGTGTGTCTGCTGCTTTGTTACCCATTTTGCACTGAAATAAAATCACTTGAATTTGCTTTTTGTCTAACATAATTTCTGTAAATATAAAATAAACTGCAAGTAATAAGTCATTAGCAAAAAACATAAAATGAGAAATGTGCATTAAAATGATGTACAACATAACCACATTTATTAAGAATGTATTCCAATATCAAACAGTGAGGTTCAATATTGCAAAAAACCACAATATGATTGCACCAACCGAATATCTATAGTAGTCTATATCTATTAATCCCATACTTCTCTAATTTGTTTCTTGTGCTTTCCCTCCCTCTCCCCTTTGGTAACCATAAGTTTGTTTTCTGTGTCTGTGAATCCATTTCTGTTGTGTATACAGATTCTTTAGTATTGTTTTTAGACTTCCCATATAAGTAATACATATTAGTCTTTTTCTGTCTGTCTTCACTCAGTAAAATATTCTCTAGGCCCATCCATGTTGCTGCAAAATGGAAATATTTCATTCTTTTTTTTTTAATAATATTCATACACACACACACACACACACACACACACACCCACATATTCTTAAGCCAGTCGTCTGTTGACAGGAACTTGGGTTGCTTCCATGTCTTGGCTATTGTAAATAATGCTGCTATGAACATTGGAGTGCATGTATCTTTTTTAATTAGAGTTTTTGTTTTTTTCTAGGTATATACCCAGGAGTGGGATTGCTAGATTATTTGGTAGCTCTATTTTTAGTTTCTTTAAGGAACCTGCATTCTGTTTTCCATAGTGGTTGTACCAACTTACATTCCCACTGTGTCCAAGGGTTCCCCTTTCCTTCACAACCTCTCCAACATTTAATTGTAGACTTTTTGATGGTGGCCAGTGTGAAGTGATACCTCATTGTGGTTTTGATTTGCATTTCGCTGATGATAAAAGATTTTGGGCATCTTTTCCTGTGCCTTTTGGTCATCTGTATGTCTTCTTTGGGAAAATGTCTATTTAGGTCCTTGGCCAGTTTTTCTTTGGGTTTTTTCCCTATACTGAGCTGCATGAATTGCTTGTATATTTTGTAGATTAATCCTTTTTCAATTTTTTCATTTGCAAATATTTTCTCCCACTCTGCAGGTTGTCTTCATTTTGTCGATGGTTTCCTTTGCTTTGCAAAAGCTTTTACATTTGATTAGGTCTCATTTGTTTCTTTTTGCTTTTATTTCATTTGCTTTGGGAGCCTGACCTAGGAAAATATTGTTGTGATTTGTATTTGACTATGTTCTTTTCTAAGAGTTTTATGTTATCATGTGTTATATTTAGGTCTTTAAACCATTTTGAGGTTTTTTTGGGGGGGGGTTTATAATGTGAGGGAGTGTTATAACTCCATTGATTTATATGTAGCTGTATAGCTTTTAGGGTGAGATTTTTAAATGGAAATTAATATGCTTTTCTAAATGTAGGCTGCTGATAAAAGTATGTGTAACAATGGAATAGAAAGTAATTCTTCTTGTCTGATTTGATGATTCACTTTTGTCCAGTAGGGGTTTATGGAAAGAAATAGCTTCTAATACCTATCAATTTTATCATGAATGTATTTTAAAGGCAGATAATGCCAAGCCAGTCACTGCCATTTTGTTTACTAAGTTTCTTTTATATGTTAGGGACTGTGTTAGGTACCAGGGATCCAAAGATATAGATATGGCCTCATTCCTACCTGTCAGATCTCTTGAGCTTCAATGGGGCAGATCCCTATGTCAACACACAATTACAGTTCTAGGAACTAAGGACTACAACAGAGATGTGTAAAGAAAGGATTAGCACAAAGGACAGTGTCTGTCCTGTAAGCTAATTAATATTATCCTCATCTCTAGGTCAAAAAACAGAGCCACAGGGTAGTCAAAGTAACTTGTCCATCAATAGCAGAGTCAGGTTGTGAACTGGATCATTGGCTTCAAGTCCCGTGTCCTTCGTCCCACTCTGCATGGAAAGAAAAATCTAGCCTTTCTTTAATTTGAGGGTGATGTCAGAAAAAACCTCCTGGGGGCCACAATATTGATTGGCTCTGAGAGATGAGACATCAGAAGGGTGAGGGCAGAGACATTCTTCCCATCAGAAGAGCATGGAAGGCTTCAGTGCTATATTGTTGGTGCGTGATTTGTAGCAGAGAAAAAATTAGGGAGGGAACTGAACCTTTTAATGAAAGACCTTCTGAGTTGACATATTGAATTCAATGAACAGCAAGAGGACCCAGGGGGTTTTGAGCAGGTGACTTCTGTAACCAGAAGGATGCACTTAGGCAGTTATTTTTCCACAGACATATCTAGCTGGGCTGGAGGTGATCCAGAGAACAAGCTAGAGGTCCAAGTAAGAGATAACAAGGACCCTGTCATGTGCTAACTTTCCATGTGGCTCAGGTGGATGAGAGGCTCAGGTAGTCATGGAACAAGAAGCAGGTGATCCCAAAATTGAGAGCCATCTGGGTTTGTTCCTATTTTCTTCTTTTAGTGAATAATCATTTACAATTTCTAAAAATTGAAGATTTCTGCCCCCCCCATCCCATCTATTTTCTTTCTAAGACATTTTTAGTTGCAGTTAAGACTACCAAAAAGAGACACTGATACTTAGTGGCAAGATAGAGTAGCAGGGTATCTTCCCTCCTACCTGAAACAGCTGAGAAACTGGACAAAGCATATGAAATAACTCTTTTCAATATGTTGCATATTTGGCAGTAAAAGACAGTAATACCTGAGAGATGGGGAATAAACACAGTTAGCTGTAGGATTGTCCAAGTTCACAGCCACAAGAGGGTCTCCATGCCGTAGCACAGGATGCTGTGACCCAGCTGGATCCTGAATGGTGGAGATGGAGCTAGTTTTTTGAGAACATGGACACAATTTAAATGCCTTTACCCAGGCTGATCAGAAAAGATGTAAATTATTAATACCAGGTAATTAAGAGAGGGGGGTGACATTACTACTGATCTGTAGGTATTAAAAGGACAATAAAGGAATGCTGCTGTGACTTGATGCCAATAAATTCAGCAACTTATATGAAGATGAGAAATTTGTTAAAAACCACGAACTACCAGGCTCATTCAAAAATAAGTTTAAAACCTGAAAAACCTTGTATCTATTAAAGAAATTGAGATCATGATTAAAAACCTTCTAACAAAAAAAACTCCAGGCAAAGATGACTTAATTGTTGGATTCTATCAAACATTTATAAAAGAAATAATCCCAAACCCTTTCAAGAAGAATACACAGACTCTTCCAGAAAATTGAAAACAAGAGAACACTTCTTATTCTCTGAAGACAGCTTGCCAGAGATGTTACAAGAAAGAAAAACTATAGATCAATATCCCCCATGAACATAGATGTAAAAATTCTTCAAAATTTTAGCAAATCAAATCCAACAACATTTAGATAAAATACCATGACCAAAGAAAGGTGTTTATCCCAGGAATGCAAAGTTGGTTTAACGTTTGAAAATTAGTCAATATAATTCACCATAATAATGGTCTGAAAAAGAAAATTGATTATGATCAGTATTTGACAAAGTTCAATATTCATTCATAAGAAAAAAATCTCAGCAACCTAGGAATAGAAGGGAGCTTTCTCAACTTGACATAGGACATTTATGAAAAACCTACAGCTAACATTGTGCTTACTAGTGAAAGACTGAAGGCTTTCACTCTGAAGCCAGGAAAAAAAAGACAGGAATATCTTCTCTTACCATTTGTATTCAGATTACACTGGAGATTCTAGCCATTGCCGTCAAGTTAAAAAGAAAGAGAAGGAAAGGTATTGAGATTGCAAAGAAGTAAAAACTGACTTTTATTACAGACCAAATGTTCACCTATGCAGAAAATGTGATGGAATTTACCAAAAAGAACTATTAAGTGACTTTAACAAACTCGTAGGATACAGAGCCAATAATACAAAATAAGTTGTTATTTCTCAATATTGGCACCGAACAATTAGGAATTGAAATGGAAAATAATATCATTTACCATATCAAAAATGTGAAATACTTTGGAATGCATTTGATAAAATATGTGTGAGACTTGTATACTGAAAACTACAAAATATTGCTGAGAGAAGTTAAAGCAGATCTAAATAAATCGAGAGACAGGCTATATATACATGGATTGGAAAACTCTATATTGTTAAGATGTCAGTTCATTCCCAACTGATCAATAGATTTAATATAATCTACATCAGTATCCCAACAGACATTTTTTGTCAAAGTTGATCAGCTCTGTCTAAAACTCAAAAGGAAGTACAAAGGATTAAAAAGTTAAAACAACTTTGGAAAAGAACAAAGTTGGAAAAGTAACTTTACCTGATTTCAGTTAATATAAATTTACAGTAAAGATAGTGTGATATTAGTATAAAGTTGGGCAGATAGATTAACAGAACAAAATAAAGAATTGTTTAATAGAACCAAAGATATGTGATTAAAATTTATTTTTAACAAAGGCAATACAGTGGGGAAAGAATAGTTTTTTTCAGCAAATAGTGCTAGAACAATCTGATGTCCATCTGTAAAAAAAGAAAAGATCATATAACCATAGCTCACACCCTTTATGAAAACTGACAATGTTTTATAGACCTAAACATGCAACCCTAAAATTATAAAGCCTCTAGAAGATATATAGGAGAAAATATTTGTGACTGTAACTTAAACAAAGATTTCTTAAATATGACACCAAAAAGCATAATCCATGAAAGGCAAACTTGATCAGTAGGATTTCATCATAATTTCTGTTCTTTGAAAGACACTGTTAAGAGAAGGAAAAAGAAATCTGTACACTAGAGAAAGTATTTGCAAATCATGTGTCTGATCAAAGACTTTTATCTAGAATCACTCAGTAGTAAAAACAAGTCAATAAAAATGTGCAAAGAATATATACCAATGGCAAGTAAACTAATGAAAAGCCCATGAAAAACATGTTCAACATCGTCAGTCGTCAGGGAAGTGCAAAGAAAAACCACCATAAGATACCATACTACACCTGTTAGAATGGTAAAGAATAAATAAACTGAAACACACATGTACTTCTGGTAGGAATATAACATGATACAATCATTTTGGAAGTAATTTGATGATTTCTTAAATATTTATTTCCAAATGACTTGAACACTCCACTCCTGGGCAGTTACCCAAGGGAAATTAAAGCATAGTGAAGTGAAGTCACTCAGTCGTGTCCGACTCTTAGCGACCCCATGGACTGCAGCCTACCAGGCTCCGCCATCCATGGGATTTTCCAGGCAAGAGTACTGGAGTGGGGTGCCATTGCCTTCTCCAAATTAAAGCATATGTCCATACAAATACTTGTATACTAATGTTTGTAGCAGCTTTACTTGTAATAACCAAGAACTGGAGTCACCTCAGATGTCCATCCATAGATGAATGGATAGACAGTTTTGGCATGTCCATATAAGGCAGTACACCTCAGTTATCAAAAGGAATGATACATGCAACAATATGATGAGTCTCAAAATGATTATGTGAGTGAAAGAATCCTTTCCTGCCCCCATCCCCACCAAAGAAAAAAGTATGATTTTCTTTACAGAAAATTTAGAAAATACAAGCTAATGTATATTTACTGAAAATGAATTGGTGGTGCCTAAGGGACAGCAGTGGAGGCGATTGAGGAAGGGTAGGAAGGAGGATTTATGAACGAGATCGATCGAGGAAACCTTCAGGGTGATGGATACACTCATCATCATCAAATAGTGTACTTTAAATACATGCAGTTTTGTGTATCTCAATTTTACTTCAATAAAACTATTTTTTAAACTACCAGAATGACACCAGATTTGTTTCCCCAAGTTCAACCAAAACTTTGAATTCTAAGGAATTCAAATGTGATAGATATTTAGCATTTAGATTCTCATGATTTTCAAGAATTTTTTTCTGCATGTTTTATGTCTTTGTTCAATTTTTTTTACTTTCTTTGCCTGGAAACTCTTTATTTCATGAAGAAATAGAGCAGTATAAATGCATACTAACTGCTGGTGAGAATATGTACTCATGCTTAAGTCGCTAAGTCCTGTTCGACTCTTTGCGACCCTATGGACTGTGGCCTGCCAGGCCAGTCTACTCTGTCCATGGGATTTCCCAGACAAAAATGCTGGAGTGGGTTGCCATTTCCTCCTCCAGGGGATCTTCCCAACCCAGGGATCCAACTCACCTCTCCTACGTTGGCAGGCACGTCCTTTACTACTGAGCCACCAGGGAATATAAATTGGTGCAATCGCTGTGTTAAAACAGTCCTAATGTTAAATATGCATGCCCTCTACAACCTAGCAGTTCTCTTTCTAGGTATGGATCAAAAAATAGCAGCTCTTAAACTGGTCTCAGGTCATTTTTGTACCCTTTAATTACTGAGGAATTCAAAGAGCTTTTGTTTATGTGAGTTATAGCTTTAGATATTTACTTGTGTTAGAAATCAAAGCTGGGAAAAGTTAAGAATATTTTTCATTTTTAAATAATCACAGTAAACATACTAGCAGGTTAACAATACTTTTAGGGAGAATAATCATTTTTCAAAACAAGAAATAAATAAGGGTGGTATTGTTTTAAGTTTCTATAAATCTCTTTAATATCTTGCTCAGTAGAAAATGGAGACTTGTATCTGTTTCTATATTCAGTCTGTTAGAATATGTTGTCTTAGTTGAAGTGTATGAGGAAAATCTGTCCTCACACAAATAGTTGGAAAAGGAAGGACCTTTTCAGATAATTGTGGGTATTCTTCTTTGATGTGAGCTGTGCTGTTTAGTTGCTCAGTCGTGTCTGACTCTTTGCGACCCAATGGACTGTAGCCGTCAGGCTTCTTTGTCCATGGGGATTCTCCAGGCAAGAATACTGGAGTGGGTTGCTGTGCTCTTCTCCAGGGGATCTTCCCAAACCAGGGATCAAACCCAGGTCTCCTGCATTGTAGGAGGATTCTTTACCGTCTGAGCCACCAGGGAAACCCAAAAATACAAGGGCTTATCTGGGACCTGAACCCTGGACGTCTCGCGCCTGAGGCAAGAACTATCCCTCCTAGACCAAGAAGTCAGCCTGCTCTCTAAGTGGTGATTTCTTAAATTTAAGTGGCAGTGTTGAATCTGAAATCACATCAGTGAACTTTTTATACTCTGTTGTATTAAAATCCTTTGGCATTTGTTGATCTGTACTTTGAATGAATTGATTGCATTATTTTGTAATTTGCACTAGTAATTTGGAAAATACTGGCTCAGGTGACTTATTCACATCTTCTAAATGTTGACACATTTAATTTGAATAGTATCAACAAATGATGCTCATTAATATCACCAACAATTTTATCAGAAAAGTCTCGAAGTACTAGAGAGTTCCCAGGCTTGCCATGGCAGAGATCAGTTTTCTGAAATTCTAATTTTTACTGAAAGACTGAAATTTATCAATGGCAACCAGTGCTGCCATTCATTTCTTTGAAGTGACAGGTTCATTTTATTTTTGAGAAATAACTGTTGAATACCAAGTCTGAATCATGATGGTTTGAAATCTGTCAATCATACTTTTAAATGAAAACAGTAGTCTGTGACAAAAGTGGTTAGTTCAGCTCATAATTCAAACACACAATTGCTTTTTCTTGAAATAGACATTGCTATTTGTTAGACATCAGAAGTGCCTTATGCATCTTCCCGTTTAGAGACAGAACAGGGTCACCTAACATTTTCTATAAAGATTTAATGAGTAATATATTAGGCTTTGTGAACCACAGAATTGAGTTTGAGTTGAGTGTTATAATGATTCACCTACATCACTGCAGTGTGAAAGCAGTCTTAGACAATATGTAAACAAATGAGTATGATTGTGTACCAATAAAACTTCATTTACAAAAACAGGAATCACTCCCAAAAAAACAAAAGCCCAGGACCAGATGGCTTCACAGGAGAATTCTGTCCAACATTCAGAGAAGAGCTAATGCCTATCCTTCTAAAACTCTTTCAAAAAATGGCAGAGGAAGGAACACTTCCAAACTCATTCTACAAGGCCACCATCACACTGATACCAAAACCAGACAAAGACAACACGAAAAAAGAAAACTACAGGCTAATATCACTAATGAACATAGATGCAAAAATCCTCAACAGAATTTCAGCAAACAGATTCAGCAGCACATCAAAAACCTCATACACCATGGTCAAGTTGGGTTTCTTCCAGGGATGCAAGGATTCTTCAATATATGCAAATCAATCAATGTGATACACCATGTTAATACATTGAAAGATAAAAACCATATGAACATCTCAATAGATACAGAAAAAGCCTTTGACAAAATTCAGCATCCATTTATGATTAAAACTCTTCAAATAATGGGCATAGAAGAAAACTACCTCAACATAGTGAAGGCCATATATGATAAGCCTACAGCAAACATTACTCTCAATGGTGAAAAACTGAAAGCATTCCCCCTAAGATCAGGAACAAGACAAGGGTGCCCACTTTCTCCACTGTTGTTCAACATAGTTCTGAAAGTCCTAGCTAGAGCAATCAGAGAAGAAAAAGAAATACAAGAAATCCAGATCAGAAAAGAAGAAGTATAATACCATACACAAAAATAAACTCAAAATGGATTAAAGATCTAAACGTAAGACCAGAAACTATAAAGCTCCTAGAGGAGAACACAGGCAAAACACTCTCCGACATAAATCTATGACCCACCTCCCAGAATATTGGAAATAAAAGCAAAAATAAACAAATGGGGCCTAATTAAAATTAAAAGCTTCTGCACAACAAAGGAAACTCTAAGCAAGGTGAAAAGACAGCCTTCAGAATGGGAGAAAATAATAGCAAATGAAGCAACTGACAAACAACTAATCTCAAAAATATACAAGCAACTCCTGCAGCTCAATTCCAAAAAAATAAACGACCCAATCAAAAAATGGGCCAAAGAACTAAACAGACATATCTCCAAAGAAGACATACAGATGGCTAACAAACACATGAAAAGATGTTCAACATCACTCATTATCAGAGAAATGCAAATCAAAACCACAATGAGGTACCATCTCACACCAGTCAGAATGGCTGCTAACCAAAAGTCTACAAGCAATAAATGCTGGAGAAGGTGCGGAGAAAAGGGAACCCTCTTACACTGTTGGTGGGAATGCAAACTAGTACAGCCACTATGGAGAACAGTGTGGAGATTCCTTAAAAAACTGGAAATAGAACTGCCATGTGATCCAGCAATCTCACTGCTAGCATATACACCAAGGATACCAGAAGTGAAAGAGACACATGTTCCCCAGTGTTCATCGCAGCACTGTTTATAACAGCCAGGACATGGTAGCAACCTAGATGTCCATCAGCAGACGAATGGATAAGAAAGCTGTGGTACATATATACAATGAAGTATTACTCAGCCATTAAAAAGAATACATTTGAATCAGTTCTAATGAGGTGGATGAAACTGGAGCCTATTATACAGAGTGAAGTAAGCCAGAAAGAAAAACCGCAACAGGATCAGATCAGATCAGATCAGTTGCTCAGTCGTGTCCGACTCTTTGCGACCCCATGAATCGCAGCATGCCAGGCCTCCCTGTCCCTCACCAACTCCCAGAGTTCACTCAGACTCACGTCCATCGAGTCAGTGATGCCATCCACCCATATCATCCTCTGTCGTCCCCTACTCCTCCTGCCCCCAATCCCTCCCAGCATCAGAGTCTTTTCCAATGAGTCAACTCTTCACATGAGGTGGCCAAAGTACTGGAGTTTCAGCTTTAGCATCATTCCTTCCAAAGAAATCCCAGGGCTGATCTCCTTCAGAATGGACTGGTTGGATCTCCTTGCAGTCCAAGGGACTCTCAAGAGTCTTCTCCAACACCACACTTCAAAAGCATCAATTCTTCGGTGCTCAGTCTTCTTCACAGTCCAACTCTCACATCCATACATGACCACAGGAAAAACCATAGCCTTGACTAGACGGACCTTTGTTGGCAAAGTAATGTCTCTGCTTTTGAATATGCTATCTAGGTTGGTCATAACTTTCCTTCCAAGGAGTAAGCGTCTTTTAATTTCATACTAATGTGCATATATATGGAATTTAGGAAGATGGTAACGATAACCCTGTATGCGAGACCGCAAAAGAGACACAGATATATAGAGCAGTCTTTTGGACTCTGTGGGAGAGGGTGGGGTGATTTGGGATAATGGCATTGAAACATGTATAATATCATATGTGAAACAAATCTCCAGTACAGGTTCGATGCATGATACAGGATGCTTGGGGCTGGTGCACTGGGATGACCCAGAGGGATGGTACGGGGAGGGAGGTGGGAGGGGGGTTCAGGATGGGGAACATGTGTGTACCCATGGCAGATTCATGTTGATGTATGGCAAACCCAATACAATATTGTAAAGTAGTTAGCCTCCAATTAAAATAATAAATAAATTTATATTAAAAAAAATGAAGAAGTAAAGCTCTCACTGTTTGCAGATGACATGATACCGTACATCAGATCAGATCAGTTGCTCAGTCGTGTCCGAGTCTTTGTGACCCCATGAATCGCAGCACGCCAGGCCTCCCTGTGAATCACCAACTCCCGGAGTTCACTGAGACTCATGTCCATCGAGTCAGTGATGCCATAGTAAACCCTAAAGATAGTATCAGAAAATTACTCTGGCTAATCAGTGAATTTAGCAAAGTTGCAGAATACAAAATCAATAAACAGAAATCACTTGCATTTCTATGTACTAACAGTGAAAAATCAGAGAAATTAAGGAATCAATCCTATTCATCATTGCAACAAAAAGAAGTAAATATCTAGGAATAAACTTACCTAAGGAAACAGCTGATGTTCAAGCTGGTTTTAGAAAAGGCAGAGGAACCAGAGATCAAATTGCCAACATCCGTTGGATCATGGAAAAAGCAAGAGAGTTCCAGAAAAACATCTATTTCTGCTTTATTGACTATGCCAAAGCCTTTGACTGTGTGGATCACAAGAAACTGTGGAAAATTCTGAAAGAGATGGGAATACCAGAGCACCTGACCTGCCTCTTGAGAAATCTGTATGCAGGTCAGGAAGCAACAGTTAGAACTGGACATGGAACAACAGACTGGTTCCAAATAGGAAAAGGAGTACGTCAAGGCTGTATATTTTCACCCTGTTTATTTAACTTAGATGCAGAGTACATCATGAGAAATGCTGGACTGGAAGAAGCACAAGCTGGAATCAAGATTGCCAGGAGAAATATCAATAACTTCAGATATGCAGATGACACCATCCTTATGGCAGAAAGTGAAGAGGAACTCAAAAGCCTCTTGATGAAGGCGAAAGTGGAGAGTGAAAAAGTTGGCTTAAAGCTCAACATTCAGAAAACAAAGATCATGGCATCCGGTCCCATCACTTCATGGGAAATAGATGGGGAAACAGTGGAAACAGTGTCAGACTTTATTATTTTGGGCTCCAAAATCACTACAGATGATGACTGCAGCCATGAAATTAAAAGACGCTTACTCCTTGGAAGGAAAGTTATGACCAACCTAGATAGCATATTCAAAAGCAGAGACATTACTTTGCCAACAAAGGTCCGTCTAGTCAAGGCTATGGTTTTTCCTGTGGTCATGTATGGATGTGAGGGTTGGACTGTGAAGAAGACTGAGCACCGAAGAATTGATGCTTTTGAAGTGTGGTGTTGGAGAAGACTCTTGAGAGTCCCTTGGACTGCAAGGAGATCCAACCAGTCCATTCTGAAGGAGATCAGCCCTGGGATTTCTTTGGAAGGAATGATGCTAAAGCTGAAACTCCAGTACTTTGGCCACCTCATGTGAAGAGTTGACTCATTGGAAAAGACTCTGATGCTGGGAGGGATTGGGGGCAGGAGGAGAAGGGGACGACAGAGGATGAGATGGGTGAATGGCATCACTGACTCGATGGACGTGAGTCTGAGTGAACTCTGGGAGTTGGTGATGGACAAGGACGCCTGGCGTGCTGAGATTCATGGGGTCGCAAAGAGTCGGACACGACTGAGCCACTGAACCGAACTGAAGGAAACTAAAGAACTGTACACAGAAAATTACAATACACTAATGAAAGAAATCAAAGATGACATAAATGGAGAGCTATTCCATTTTCCTTGGTAGGAAAATCAATCAGTGAAAATGACTATATTCCCAAACACAATGTATAGATTCAACACGAACAGTATCAAATTACCAATGACATTTTTCACAGAACTAGGAAAAAAAAGTTCACAATTCATATGGAAATACAAAAGAGCCTGAATAGCCAAAGTAGTCTTGAGAAAGAAAAATGGAGCTGGAGGAACCAATTTTCCTGACTTCAGGTTATACTGCTGCTGCTAAGTCGCTTCAGTCGTGTCTGACTCTGTGCGACCCCACAGACGGCAGCCCACCAGGCTCCGCCGTCCCCGGGATTCTCCAGGCAAGAACACTGGAGTGGGTTGCCATTTCCTTCCCCAATACGTGAAAGTGAAAAGTGAAAGTGAAGCCGTTCAGTCCTGTCCGACCCTGAGCGACCCCATGTACTGCAGCCCACCAGGCTCCTCCGTCCATGTGATTTTCCAGGCAGAAGTACTGGAGTGGGGTGCCATTGCCTTCTCCATCAGGTTATACTACAAAGCTACAGTCATCAAGACAGTATGGTACTGGCACAAAAATAGAAATATAGACCAATGGAATAATATAAAAAGCTCATAAGGAAACCCATGCACTTATGTGTACCTTATATATGACATAGGAGGCAAGAAGATACAATCGGGTAAAGACAGCCTCTGCAATAAATGGTGCTGGGAAAACTGGACAGCTACATGTAAACGAGTGAAATTAGAATTCTTCCTAACACCATACACAAAGATAAACTCAAAACGGATTAAAGACCTAAATGTTAAGACCAGAAACTATAAAACTCTTAGAGGAAAACATAGGCAGAACCCTCGATGACAAAGCAAGATCCTCTATGACCCACTTCCTAGAGTAACAAACATAAAAACAAAAGTAAACAAGTGGGACCTGATTAAACTTAAAAGCTTTTGCACAGCAAAGGAAACTCTAAGCAGGGTGAAAAGACAACCCTTAGGATAGGAGAAAATAATAGCAAATGGAACAACTGACAAAGGATTAATTTCCAAAATATACAAGCAGCTCATACAACTCAAGACCAGAAAAACAACCCAATCAAAAAGTGGGAAAAAGACCTAAACAGACATTTTTCCAAAGAAGACATACAGCTGGCTAACACGTGAAAAAATGCTCAACATCGCTCAGTGTTAGAGAAATGCAAATCAAAGCTACAATGAGATAATCACCTCACACCGGTCAGAATGGCCATCATCAAAAAGTCTACCAACAATAAATGCTGGAGAGGGTGTGGAGAAAAGGGAACGCTCTTGTACTGTTGGTGGGAATGTAAAATGATACAGCCACTATGGAAGATGGTATGGAGATTCCTTTAAAAACTAAGACTAAAACCACCATATGACCCAGCAATCCCACTCCTAGGCATATACCCTGAGGAAACCAAAATTGAAAAAGACACATGTATCCCATTGTTCACTGCAGCACTATTTACAACAGCTAGAACATGGAAGCAACCTAGATGTCCATCAACAGATGAATGGATAAAGAAGTTGTGGTACATATACACAATGGAATATTATTCAGCCATTAAAAGGAACGCCTTTCAGTCTGTTCTAATGAGGTGGATGATCCTAGAACCTATTATACAGAGTGAAGTAAGTCAGAAAGATAAATATTGTATTCTAATGCATATGTACAGAATCTAGAAAAATGATACTGAAGAATTTACTTATAGGGCAGCAGTGGAGAAACAGACATAGAGAATAGACTTACGGACATGGGGAGAGGGGAGGAGAGAGTGAGATGCATGGAAAGAGTAACATGGAAACTTACATCACCATATGCAAGATAGACAGCCAACGGGAATTTGCTGTATGGCCAAGAAAGTCAAACAGGGGCTCTGCATCAACCTAGATTGATTGATGCTATTATTTTCTCCCATTCTAGAGGGGTGGGATGTGGAGGGAGATGGGAGGGAAGTTCCAAAGGGTGGGGATATATGTACACCTATGGCTGATTCAGGGTGAGGTTTGACAGAAAACAACAAAATTCTGTAAAGCAATTGTCCTTCAATAAAAAAAAATAAAGCAGCATGAAAAAGCAATAAATAAAGGATGATTTGAAAACCAAAAAAAAAAAAAAAAAAGGTCAAGCAGACCTGGTTTGCCCAGCAAGCTGTAGTTTGCCATTCCTGACATAGAGTATTACAAAGATGAGTATACTAAAATTATGATTTAATAAAATTAATAGCTTACTGCTTCACCAGGAACTTGCTTCTCAGTGGCCTTCTTTCTGTCATCCTTCTCCCATCTCCATTCAAGAGCACCCATCTTTACTCTCTTCATTGTGTAAACCTCTCTGAGGCTAATCCCAACGTCTGAGCCCTGGGTTCTAGGCCTTATCCTGCCTGGAGAACATCCCATAAATTACCTCTTCTCTCTTTTCAAACTCAGCTCTTTTTGATTTTTCCTTCTTGGTCTCAAACAAGCTTAAATGCCTCCTAGCTTTAAAAATGTCACATCCAGGCTGTGCTTAGGCTTTATAATTATTTCTTTTACATGGCAGCAGTCTCCTTGTCACACCTTCTGTTCTTAGGGTTCTGGTTGCTTGGACTTTCTGTAGAGTTTGATACCAGTTATCCCTAATAGCTACTTGAAATATTTGAAGCTCTCTTATTAATTGGCTCCAAAATTTAATTTTCCCGGGCTTCTCTTCACCATTCTGTCTGCTTTTTTACTCAGTTCTTTTCCAGTCATCTCTTAAATATTAGCATTAGTCACTTAGTTGTGTCTGACTCTTTGCAATCCTGTGGTCTGTCCATGGAATTCTCCAAGCAAGGATACTGGAGTAGGTTGCTGTTCCCTTCTCCATGGGATTTTCCTGACCCAGGGGTCAAACATGGGTGTCCTTCCTTGCAGGTGGATTCTTTATTATCTGAGCTACCAGGGAAGCTGTCTTAAATATTGGACTTCCTTAATTTTGCTTCTTATTTCCTTATTTATAATGAATACTTTTCATTGTTCTGTGTATGATCCATGGCTTATCTCCTCTGCACGCATGATCTCATCTCCTATATCGTTGCTGCTGTTGTTCAGTCGCTCAGTTGTGTCCAACTCTTTGTGAGCCCATGGACTGCAGCACGCCAGGCTTCCCTGTCCTTCATTATCTCTAGGAGTTTGCTCAAATGCATATCCATTGTGTGTATGATGCCATCCAACCATCTCATCCTTTGTCACCCCCTTCTCCTCCTGCCCTCATCTTTTCCCAGCATCAGGGTCTTTTCCAGTGAGTTGGCTCTTTGTATCAGGTAGCCTAAATATTTGCAGCCTCAGCTTCAGCATCAGTCCTTCCAATGAATAGTCAGGGTTGATTTCCTTTAAGAATGACTGGTTTGATCTCGTTGCTATCCAAGGGACTTCCAAGAGTCTTCTCTAGCACCACAGTTTGAAAGCATCAGTTCGTCAGTGCTCAGCCTTCTTTATGGTTCAACTCTCACATCTGTACATGACTACTGGAAAAACCAGAGCTTTGACTATACAGACCTTGGTTGGCAAAGTAATGTCTCTGCTTTTTAATATGCTATCTAGGTTAGTCACAACTTTTCTTCCAAGGAGCCAGTGTGTTTTAATTTCGTGGCTGCAGTCACCACCCACAATGATTTTGGAGCCCAAGAAAATAAAAACTCTGTCACTGTTTCCATTTTTCCCCATCTGTTTGCCATGAAGTGATGGGACCAGATGCCATGATCTTAGTTTTTTGAATATTGAGTTTTAAACCATATTTTTCTCTCTCCTCTTTCAGTCTCATCAAGAAGCTCTTTAATTCCTCTTTGCTTTCTGCCATTAGGGTGGTGTCAATCATCTGCACATCGGGGGTTATTGATATTTCTCCCTGCAGTCTTGATTCCAGCTTGTGCTTCATCCAGCCCGACACTTCATATAATGTACTCTGTATATAAATTAAATAAGCAGAGTGACAATATAGAGTCTTGACATACTCCTTTCCCAGTTTGGAACCAGTCTGTTGTTCCATGTCTGGTTCTAACTGTTGTTTATTGTTGCTGGTGGCTCCCGAAGTTGTGTCTAGGCCGTGCGTTTCTCCTAAGCTTTAGAACCAGCTTCCAGGCCCCTGAGCTTTCCTGGTGGCCCAGGTGGTAAACAGTCTGCCTGCAATACTGGAGACCTGGTTTGCTGGGTCAGATAGATCTCCTGGAGAAAGAAATGGCAACCCACTCCAGTATCCTTGCATGAAGAATCCCATGGAAGAAGAGCCTGGCAAGCCCCAGCCCGTGGGGGTCGCAAAGAGTTGCACACAACTGAGTGACTAACATTTCATTTCTTTCCAGTCCCCTGTCAGGCATCTCAACTTGAGTTCCAACAGCTACTTCATATATATCATGTCAAAAATAGTTTATATCTCCTTTGGAACCAGCTTTCCTACTGTGTCAGTAAAAAAGTATTCACTGGGCCTTAAACTAGAAATCTGTAATTAAATTTAAGATTCCTTTTCCTTTTCCTTACAATATCTGTGTGCTCACTTGCAAATCCCCATCAGCTTTACCTCCTAAATATTTTTCTGCTACTTGCATCATTTCTCTGTCTCCACTGCCTTTTCATGAGTTCAGGTTCATCTTCTCCCTGGCTCTCAGCTGGGCTTTCTAACTTGACCTTGTCTCTGTTGTATATTTTCAGACAAAGGTAATTATTTCTTATCTTGTATATCTTCTTACCTTGCAGATATTATTTAGTAGTCGGCCAAGTCATGTGGTTGCCTGTAAAAGAAAAGTTTTACTGGTACTTTTCTGCTGAAATACTCCCAGGGGTTCCCCTTGCTCCATAGGTTAAAGTTGAAACTCTTTAATGTGAGGTGTGAGATCTCTCACTGGCCTTTCCTTGGCTCTCTAGTTAAGCTCTCCTCTCCATCTGCCCACATATGCACAGCCCCAGACCACCACAGTTCTCCTAGGAGGCACTCATTTTTTAAAATTTTATTTATTTTTAAAATTTATTTAAATTGGAGGCTAATTACTTTACAATATTGTGGTGGTTTTTGCCATACATTGACATGAATCAGCCATGGGAGTACATGTGTCCCCCATCCTGAAACCCCCTCCCACCTCCCTCTGCATCCCATCCATCTGGTTTGTCCCAGTGCACCAGTTTTGGGTGCCCTGTTTCATGTATCAAACTTGGACTGGTCATCTCTTTCACATATGATAATATACATGTTTCAATGCTACTCTCTCAAATCATCCCACCCTCACCTTCTCCCACAGAGTCCAACAGTATGTTCTTTATATCTCTGTCTCTTCTTCTGTCTCAAATATAGGGTCGTCATTACCATCTTTCTAAATTCCATATAGATGTGTTAATATGCTGTATTGGTGTTTTTCTTTCTGACTTCACTCTGTATAATAGGCTCCAGTTTCATCCACCTCATTAGAACGGACTCAAGTGCGTTCTTTTTAATAACTGAGTAATATTCCATTATGTATATGTACCACAACTTTTTATCCATTCATCTACCAGTGGACATCTAGGTTGCTTCCATGTCCTAGCTATTGTAAACAGTGCTGCGATGAACATTGGGGTACATGTGTCTCTTTCAGTTCTGGTTTCCTTGATGTATATGCCCAGCAGTGGAATTTCTGGGTCGTATGGCAATTCTATTTCTAGTTTTTTAAAGAATCTCCACACTGTTCTCCATAGTAGCTGTACTAGTTTGCATTTCCACCAACAGTGTAAGAAGGTTCCCTTTTCTCCACACTCTCTCCAGCATTTATTGTTTGCAGACTTTTTGATAGCAGCCATTCTGACTGGCATGAGATGGTACCTCTTTATTTTTTAATTGGGGAATATTTATTTTTTAATTGGGGGATAATTGCTTTACAATATTGTGTTCATTTCTGCCATATATCACGTGAATCAGCCATAGGTATACGTGTGTCCCCTCCCTCTTAACCTTCCTCCCACCCCATCCCACCCCTCTTGATTCAAACCCAGTGCTCTGTCACAGCCATCATTTTTTTTTATTTTTTATTTTTTTACAGCTTTACTCTTTGCACATTTGCTAAAAATGTCCTCACTCCCCTCCCACGTCACAGCTGACTTTAGGGTCCCACTCAACTCTCCATTCCATGGCATCTTTGCTAATGCTCCACCATATTCTCAGTGCAGTGTATGGATCACAGCATTTACAAGCATTTACTTTGGGTACCTACTTTCTTCAGACCATTTGTAATCTCTGTAATAACCCCGTGCTCAGTCGCTTCGGTCACGTCCTGTACGACTCTTTATGACCCTATGGACTGTAGCCGGCCAGGTTCCTCTGTCCATGGGATTTTCCAACTAGGGATACTGGAGTGAGTTGCCATGCCCTCCTCCAGGGAATCTTCCCGACTCAGAGATCAAACCCAAGTCTCCTGCAGCTCCTGCATTGCAGGCTGAGGTTTTACTGCTGAGCCCCCAGGGAACCCTTGTGATAACTCTGAAAGGTAGTAATTATTACTGCCATTTTAAAGTTAAGGAACCAAACCACAGGTATATTAAGTGATTTCTCTGAAGTTGTACATCTAAATGGTTGCTGAGCTGGGCTCTGGACCTGGGTTCTTTCCTGCTCTGTCACCCTGCATCTCTGTATTCTTCCAGGGACTTCTTTATTATCTGAGCATGTATTCATCTACTCTGATCAGCAGTACATTTCCACATTACCAGTTCAATAAATAAAGGAATAGAAGAGCTTGTAGCTGATAATGAGTTTCAGGTATAAAGCAGTCCTATGATATAATCTTGGAAAATCATGTTAGAGCATAGCAATTTGTCTTTTTCAAAGAACTGTTTATTTAGATTCAGGGGAAAGTATTTTGGTTATTATACATTTTGTTCAACACATGTTTACTGCGTGCTATGTTCTCCAAAGCCCTGCCAGGAAACAGACATTGGTATGATTGTTTCTGTCCTCAGGGAACTATAGGAACTTATGACAGACAGACATCTGATGTGGGTGTGTGTGTGTGCGCGCGCGTGTGCATTCAGTCATGTCCGACTCTTTGCAACACCATGGACAATAGCCCGCCAGCTTTTAGGCACTAAAAATAAAATGCCTCAGGTTTTTAAGCAGAGGAACATGTGACTACATTCAAATAGGACCAGGAAAGATTTCCTGAAGAATGAGTAGAATTCCAGTAAAAGGAGACTTTATGGGATGGCTGTTCAGGGGCTAGAAGTTTAAAATAAATGTAAGAAAGAAATCTGGTTTGGTCCATTTATAATTCATATCAACGATTGATACCCTTTAATTGTAGATAAGAGCTATTTCAGTGATGGAGTATCAATTTAAAAAAATTTATTTTTTTGTAAAATAGATGCATAAGACAAATGTGGAGCTTAATGAGTCCTAAGTGTGGATTTTAAGTGAGAAACAGGATGGGTTTGTCATTGCGTTTGTTGCATGGACTAGCCTAGGCCCTGGGTGTCACATTGGTCCTCTGTAGGGTGGGGATGACCTCTGGTAGAATTCCTGCAGTTTTGTTTTGCTAAAGAGGTTACCTTGTGCTGTTAAAATAGTCTTAAGGCCACACTGCCCCAGAGTGGCTTCACTTCTGTTCCTTAGCACATAATCCTTGGCTGCCTCAGCTAACTTTTTGACAGTGCTCTATTTTCTGGTTTCTGGGCAGCCTCTTTTGGGGCTATAGACCTTTTTTTCCCTTGAGGTACAGCTAGAATCACAGCTAATATGGTAGATGTGGACAGTCAATGTGTTACAAAGATTTGCTGTCTTATAAACTCAGGTCAAATCATAGTGGTTTAATGCCTATATGATGTTCTGTAAAACCTTTAGATGGGTTTAAAGGAATTCTTCCCTGTTTTAGTGTTTACTGTCCTCTGCCACTTACATGACAAGTGTGTTCATGGCTGCTGCTGCTGCTAAGTCGCTTCAGTCGTGTCCGACTCTGTGCGACCCCATAGACGGCAGCCCACCAGGCTCCCCCGTCCCTGGGATTCTCCAGGCAAGAACACTGGAGTGGGCTGCCATTTCCTTCTCCAATGCAGGATAGTGAAAAGTGAAAATGAAGTCGCTCAGTCGTGCCGGACTCTTAGTGACCCCATGTTCATTAGCACCCATCAAAATTAAAATCCAGATGAAGTAGGCTTTTTGATATAATGTTTCAAAAAATATGCTGTTGCCTTCAGATGGTGTATAGAATAAACATCTGCATGTTTAAGACATTGTTCTAGAAGTGATAACAAAAAGGATTAACATGAAGCTTAGCATTCCTGGAGTTTGTTATTTCTAAAAAAAAATGACACTGGGGCCAGAAAATGGATTAAATTCAGAAGAGAATACAGAAGAGAATTCAATAGGAAAAAAAAGCCCAAGAAAAAGTAAATACATTGGGTAAATGTATTTATTAATATGTGCCCATGTGTGAAAATATTACATACAGTTTTTGAACATTTGTTTAGCTGTTGTCAATGCAATTTTGGACTCATACTTTTGTAAACAGGTTTAAATGTTTAAAATTTGAAATGAATTTTTTTTTTATGCAATCATTTGTGTTATTGACTGAAATCTTCTGTTCTCATAGATTTGATCCAGGCTACCAATGAGACCAATGTTAATATTCCTCAGATGGCAGACACGCTCTTTGAGCGGGCAACGAACAGTAGCTGGGTGGTTGTATTCAAAGCTTTAGTTACTACACATCATCTCATGGTGCATGGAAATGAGGTAAAGCTTGTAGACCTGAGTATTCTTTTTTTGGCAGGGGAGGGAGACTGATAAGCCTTAAGTCCCCCTACATTTACTAATTAGAAAAATAAGAGGAAGTATATAGAAAAGTCATCTGGAGTACAGTTTTGCTCTTCTGTTTACCCATGTTTCAGAAAAATGTTGTTAGACATGTGTTAAATATGTATATACCATGTAAACCTATTAATGGACAAATATGTTAGGAGAAAGAAACAGCAAGATTGTTTTTCCTATTGGAAGTACTCCTTTGTGCCCTGTGTGAAAATTGCTTACATAACAGTGTTTCATTTTGGAAAATACTGACAAACTAAAAATTAGCCACTTTATATGGGATGCCTACTGAATCCTATTAAATTCAAATGTTTCTGTTATACACAGAAATGCAAGATCATAAAACTTAATTCTGATTCAGTGAATATGGGATTCAGTTTTTATTCCCCATTAGAGAAAACCGGGAGACTAGGAAAATATACTGAGTGAAAAAAAAAAAATCACAATGAGAATGCATATTTTTAGAAATTCTATAAAAATTCCCTTTAATATCAGAAATTGTTGAAATTAATTCTTTGAGAATATTGATATTTGATTCTGATTTTTGTTTTTCAGAGATTTATTCAGTATTTGGCTTCTAGAAATACACTCTTCAATCTCAGCAATTTTTTGGACAAAAGTGGATCCCATGGTAAGAATATTATGTTTTATAATTTTCTTGCTAATGTTTTTGGTACAGAATCTTTTGATTTTTTTATTTATTCAAAATTCATTGAAAATCACTGTAACTGATAGCTCCACTTGGTATCTAAGAATAAAATATAAATGTAACTAGTTACTTTATAGTAGCTTTAAAATATTTGTTAGGTAACTCAGTATATGAATTATATATTAATTTTATTTTTTGTCTTTCAGTATTTACCTTAAAAAATAACAGTGGGTATGCTAGACCCACAGTTGTTTGTTTATGAAGGTATAGGAGGCAGTGAAGTTAAAAATACATTCCCAACTTAAAAGTACTCAGTTTTAAATGTTTTTCTAAATTAATAGGATTTGTACTACAATCATGTGTTCATTCACCATATTTTCTGCTTGTCTATTATGTATAGGCAAGCACACCAAGCATGAATAGCTCTCAGATAACTACATGTATTGAGTCTGAAATAATTAACAAAAATGCGAGGAAAAATCAGAAAAGACATTCTGTGCAAAGATGGTAGCATAACTAAATGGAATAGTCTTGGAATGTCTCATGCCAAAAGTATTTTTGCCTGAAGTAGGATTTTAAATGAGGCCTTTCTGGTACACTTATTCACCTCATCTTAGAATTATTTACATTTGAGGAGTTTAAAAAAAAAATTGGAACTAAGCAAAGCACAGTTGAACATATTTTATTTATTAGTTTTATTTCCTCTGCCCTTCCTCCAGGTTATGACATGTCTACCTTCATAAGGCGCTATAGTAGATATTTGAATGAAAAGGCTTTCTCTTACAGACAGATGGCATTTGATTTTGCCAGAGTGAAGAAAGGGTATGTTGTTTTTTTTTCTCATATTTGTTTGCACAGAGTAAGTCTTTGAGACATACATGATATATCTTCACTAAGTTAAATACCAACTAATTTTGGTCATGGAGGCCCAGTTTACAGTCACCTAAAAAAAAAAAAAAGAAACTCAACTAGTAATATTATGAAAGTTAGCCTTGAGGTTGCAATGTTACTGTGTTTTTATTTTCATGCAGAAAATCTGATTTGCTGCTCAAAGTTGACATGGTACAACAGTTTATTTTGTTAAAATCAACTCAAAATTCTTGAATACTTTTAAATACTGTTACATACTTTTAAATAATTTTAAATGGAGAGAATTTAAACAAGTTTCATTAAAAGAATGTGGCTGTAGCTGACAATAATTATTTCAGTATGTTTTGTTTGAGGTGAAACTGAACTGTGTGTATGCATGGAGATCTGTTTTTGACAGGTAATACTGTTCTACTATTATACATTGTTGTTGCTATTGACCTACTAAGTCTTGTCCCACTCTTTTGCAACCCTATGGATGTAGCCCAGCAGTCTTCTCGGTCCATGGGATTTCCCAAGCAGGACTACTGGAGTGGGTTGCCATTTTCCTCCTCCAGGGGATCTTCCTGACCCAGGGACCAAACCTGCATCTCCTGCATTGGCAGGCAGATTATTCACTACTGAGCAACCAGGGAAGCCCATACTATTATACATGCACACACATAAGCACAAATACAAACACACCATAATTGAACTGATAATACTCATGTCCATTGAGTTGATGATGCTATCTAACCATCTCTTCCTCTGCAGATCCTGTATCCATTCATAATTTGAAATAATGGCAACATATAGAAATTTTAATATTTTAGTCTCAAGAATCACCCCCAAAAGATATAGCTCTATTTTCTGATAGCTGACCTAAATTTAGCTGAAAAATATAATCTTGCCTGTTCAAAACAGATTAGTTTCTTATGGATAAGCGTTTTATAAAATTAAGATTTTGGCTTTATCCCCTTATATTAGAGATGATTCTGGTTCATATGCCTTCCTCTGGCTTCTTATGTAGCCCCGGGCAGCCTTAGCTGATGTTCTAGCTCGATCATGACCTCTCCACAATAGGGCCACAGCCTTCTTAGAAACTTCTGAACCCTGAATAGGCAAATAAGGGCACTTGGGGATGCCCTTCCTGCCCCAGAAGTGGGAGAGACCCCAAAAGCTGCCATTATCAACCCGTTCACATCACCTGGGCATTTTCCTCCACTGTTTTGGTCCTGCTGCCCCTTGACTATTTGGATACAGGGGCTCCTTGGGAGGCCTGCAGTGAGTGCTCCCTGCAGTGCTCCATGCAGTCTCATTCTCTTCAGCTGGTTATTTACACTCAGCTCTCTTTGACCAACCTGCAAATCAGAATGTCCTTTTCATCACTTGATGGTTAATAGTATAAATTCTGCTCCTAGTCTACAGGTTTTGAAGTCTTCCAAGACATGTTTTATCTCTTTCTCTCTCAAAAACAAACAAGCTGGGGTTTAGGGAACCTAGAGTGTTAATACTAGTATTAATATTTTTGTTGTAGACTTAGAAAAGTCCATTCATAAATTCAACTGGCCTCTTTCATCCAGACCACACTGAGGGTGGTGCATAGAAAGCATTGCCTGTGTATTTGAGGATTGTGAGTACATAGAGGAGAACCAACACGGCCTCTTCTATCTCAAAATCAACCTGCAGGGCTCAGATGGTAAAGAATCCGCCTGCAGTGTGGGAGACCTGGGTTTGATCCCTGGGAGGGGTTCCCCTGGAAGAGGAAACAGCAGCCCACTCCAATATTCTTACCTGGATAATCCCCGTGGACAGAGGAGCCTGAAGGGCTATCGTCCGTGGGGTCACAAAGAGTTGGACACGACTGAGCGACTGAGCACGCACAGCACAGAAGGAAAATAGCTTAGAACGATGTGCATGGTCTCAAGTTTTCCACATACAAGTAAGTTTTGCCTTTTCCTTTCTTAATTGTAGGGCTGATGGTGTCATGAGGACAATGGCTCCTGAGAAGCTGCTGAAGAGCATGCCCATACTGCAGGGGCAGATTGATGCGCTGCTGGAGTTTGATGTGCGTATCTCACCAGAAAATGCATCTTACACAGTTATGTTGCCTTTTATTGGAAAGTGGGCTGCAGATAAAGAATTTCCTTAGGAAGTATATTTAGATTCCCCTCATGTCAGTGAGGGAGAAGGCACTGGCGACCCACTCAGTACTCTTGCCTGGAAAATCCCTTGGATGGAGGAGCCTGGGAGGCTACAGTCCATGGGGTCGCTAAGAGTCGGACACGACTGAGCAACTTCACTTTCGCCTTTCACTTGCATGCATTGGAGAAGGAAATGGCAACCCACTCCAGAGTTCTTGCTTGGAGAATCCCAGGGATGGGGGAGCCTTGTGGGCTGCCGTCTATGGGATTGCACAGAGTCAGACACGACTGATGTGACTTAGCAGCAGCAATAGCATATCAGTGAGGGGCTTCCCGGGTAGCTCCGTTGGTAAAGAATCCACATGCAATGCAGGAGACCCTAGTTCAATTCCTGGGTCAGGAAGATTCCCTTGGAGAAGAGATGGGCTACCCACTCCGGTATTCTTGGGCTTCCCTGGTGGCTCAGCTGGTAAAGAATCTGTCTGCCATGTGGGAAACCTGGGTTCCATCCCTGGGTTGGGAAGATCCCCCGGGAGAAGGCAATGGCAACCCACTCCAGTGTTCTTGCCTGGAGAATTCCACAGACAGAGGTACAATCCATGGGGTTGCAAAGAGTTGGACACGACTGAGTGACTAACACTTTCATTTTCATGTCAGTGAACTGGATTAACACTTAGTTTAGGCTGTCAGTGCGGTGGAGATGATTTTGGTTGCCCAGATTGTCAGAGCAGTTTACAGGTGTTAAATAACTTTAGTCCTGGAAAACCACACAAGCAGTGCATTCTTGGATCCGTATGTTCAGAGCAGGATGGTGGCCTCCTGTTGTGTTTGACAGGATCAAGTGGCTGCAGAAGGGACGTCCGGCAGGTAAATACCCCAGCCTGCTATTAAAAGCCATTTTATACAGTCTGCTTGTGTGACACCATCCGCAGAAGAGAATTATTTTTCTTCTGTCATGGTCCTTCTTTTGGATGATACCAACATGACTTGTTTCTTAAAACCAAACCTGTGTCATGACTCTGGTGTAACTATACTAGTTTATACATGAGATAAGATTATATAGAACCAAACACATTTGCAGCAAGTAAAATTGGAGAAATCTGAATCAGATTGGTATATTGTATCAGTATCCATATCCTGATTGTGAGATTGTACTATAATTTTGTAAATAGTATGTGGAATCTCTGGTTTTTGTTTTTTTTTTAATAATTGAATGTGGACTTGTAGTAATTTCAAAATAAAAGTTCAATTAAAGAAACATATCTGATGCATGAAAATAAAATATTCTGACATAAAGGGAGAGTTATAACTCACCTTGTTAGCTTTCCTCTATTTTTGTGGTTAACTAAAACAAAGATTTTCCTCAAATACTATTATTTGAAATCTCTGTTAAGACTATTTGGGTTAGTCTATCACCAAGTCCTAGTCACAGCACCCAACTCCTGTGAAATTTCAGAAAAAGCAGCAAACCATGTTACTGTCTTATGAAAGATTTTACAGTAAGGAGTTCCCTTAGCTATATGTGGAACTACTTCCCTTAACTTTTTTGTCTTTATTCATTAATTTTTCTTAGCTTTCCTTACCTTTAATGATGGTATTGTCTTAATTAAAAGAGAAAAGAAGTCATAGAATGAGAAAGAGCAGAGCAAGGATTGGGAAATGGGGAGAAATTATTCTTCTTTTTGCTGGTGATTAGAGTGTTTGGTGGGTGGTGGGTAAATGCTATGAGTCTCAAGAATTACTTTAGGGGTAGTTGGCTAAGGTGTCTATTCCCTATGCTAGGCTTCCTCCATGACTCACTGCAGGCCCCTGGTGTCTGAACCCTTCCGAAGAGACTATTACACATGGGGAGGGAAAGAATGTACTATAACACGGTGGAAGCAGCAAGAGGACAGGTGTTCAGAAGTTGGGTTTGGTTTATCTGTGGCTCATTAATCAAATGTGTATTTTTCTTACACTTAATAGGCCAACTTCATTGACTTAAATTGAAGCAAACAATTGGCAATCCTTTTTTATATATTAGTAGGGTTACTAAAAGAGTTATATAGCATCTGTTGAATATGAGTCAATTTCTTGGTAATAATTTGAGACTTTTTAACGCGCTCTGAGAAAAATTGTCATTTGATGACTTGCAGTTAACAGATGAAATTTTCATCTTTTTTCTAGGTGCATCCAAATGAACTAACAAATGGTGTCATAAATGCTGCATTTATGCTTCTTTTCAAAGACCTTATCAAACTTTTTGCTTGTTACAACGATGGAGTAATTAATTTACTTGGTAGGTAGAATTACTGAATGGTGTCTATGAAGAGAGACTGTATCAGAATGCAGAGATTTAGATACCACAGACTTCATAAAAAATCTAAAGACATGACTCAGGTCACACTTCTGTGTGTTTTCTTACATCAAGGTTAAGTGCAGGGAATGGAAAGCACTCTAGGTATTTTCAGCAGAAAGGGATTCCATACAGGGGTTTTGGTGCTTAGAAAATTTTGGATTGACTGAAGGAACAGATTCTGGGCTTTGCCTCTTGGATTAAGACTCATAATGATTAATAACTTCCACTGTGCTGACAGCCACCTCTGAAACCACCCCTGACATGCTCCTATTTTGAAGTAATTCCATACGTCTCACCATCTTTCCTTCCACATAAAGTGAAAATGAGATAGAGATACTGCTTGACGATTGGCCTACAATAAAAGATTTCTTTCTACTGACAAGTCACCCCTTCCTGGGATGTAATGATTCAGCAAACCTCTTCCAGCTGGTGCCAGTTTGAGAAAACATCTCTAAGTCAAGCTTGAATTCTCTTTTCTGTCCACTGGTCATAGAAAACTCCCCAGTGACCATAGGCATCATTGGATGGGGAGAAATAGTTATCCAGAAGACATAGGTGCAGTGGGAGTTGAGCCACCTGTTCATACAACCTTACCTGGGTGTTCAGGAGCTACTCCAGGCTGATCTCTTATATTACCACCTCCATTTGGTGATGGATTATCTTCTTGCACTTGTTCAGCTTTATGGTTTGGTGTATTAGATATTGCTTGGTCTTACAATCACTTGGTGTTCTCTGAGGTCAGAACCCTAGTCTCTAGAAGCAAGCCAAGAGCAATTTTTCCAAAGGAGATTAGTTACTGTCTAAGAAAGATATGGCCCTGCTTCAAAGCACTAGTAGTGTCTACTGTATTTTCCTACTGGTGTGTGCCAGAGCCGTCCTGCAGCATTTGGATCTGCTGCAGGCACTCTGGGTGCCTTTCCATCTGCAGGATCTCAAGCCCCATGGTGCTGCAGGTTGGAGCAGTTGCAGAGTCATCCTTGATCTGGGCCCTGCTTCCATGTGACACCATACCGGATGCTCTGTTTAGAGCAGCACATACACGTGTTGTGTGTGTTACCTCAAAACTGAAAAAAACCTCAGCAAAATGCCTGCATTTTGGAAGTACAAGGTGAAGCAGTGTGTTTTTCCTGTGGAGGGGACCTTTGGACCCACAGAAACTGCATTGAGGTAGCAGATCCCTAGGCTTTCATAGACTCTCTCCTTCCCTTTGACCTGCATGTGACTTATTAAGGCACCTACCATATGTGAAATTCTTGCCCACCAGCTACAGTCAGCCTGATATCGTCAAATAGTATCCATTGACGTTAGCATAGCCAGAGAAATTAATATACTTAAAATAAGACAGTGAGCATGTACCGGCATCCTTGCCAGATGAAAGCAAACTACTTCTAATGGGCTCTGCTTACTGGACTAAGTACAAAAGAATTTGCTAGTTTGTTAGATGCTTATCCCATGGCAGGAACTGTGCTGATTTTATGCTGGAAAGGACAACACATCTGGATGTCTGCCAGTAAGAATCATCACCTGATCGAGTTTCCAGTAACCTGTGGTTCATCTCTAAAATCCACTTACCTTTTGCACAAGCCAGATATGAAAGTTTAACTGGGAATATGATGGAACTGCTACCCTGTATGTTTGCAGAGATCAGGAAACTGATGTGAGGATTCTGCTAGATTCAGAGTATTTCTGTTCCATCTACATATTCAGAAAACTGGGAAAATAACCAATGTTAGTTTTGTGCATCCACTGATTATAATTTTTTTTAATCTCCTAATCCCCAGAAAGCCTTCACTCAGATTGGTAGAAAATAATAGCAACATTTTTGGGATCCCTAGAGAATAGCATCAGCTTAGAGTCTGTGTCCCTGAAAACTGGGTATGTCCCTTTCCCGTGTGTGTAGTCACTCTGGTAAATGTCCCTTTGCCGTAGAGTAGGAATAGATACTTTGGGCTGTCTTTCAAGGCTTTGACTCAAGAATATCTGGAGGGCTTGTTAAAATTGAGATTGCTGGACATTAACCCAGAGTTTGTAATTCAGTAGATCTGGAGAAGGAGATGGCAACCCTACTCCAGTATTCTTGCCTGGAGGGTCTGTTGGACAGAGGAACCTGACAGGCTACAGTCCATGGGGCCACAGCTTTGGACATGACTGAGCACGCATGCACACATATCTAATTCAGTAGGTCTAGGGTAGGGCCTGAGAATTTGCATGTCTAGGAAGGGCTTGAAAGGTACCGTTACCACTGATCTCTGGGACTTCCATTTGAGAACCACTGTGTTAGAGCTACTCACGAACACTCAGGCTAGTATTTCGAATTGGTGATTTTTGGCCTATTCACTCACATTGATGAGTTATCAGTGACAACACAAAAGACAATGTAGTGGTCCCTCTTTCCTGCTCAGAACTTTAGAATTTGTTTGGTTTTTCTAGACTTATATCAATTATTATTGTCCAATTCAGGAGGAAAAAGAATATAAGACATCTAGTTCAGTTTGTTTTCAGATCAGCATGAGTAAGTTTTTTTTTTTTTTTTAACTTTACAATATTGTATTGGTTTTGCCATATATCAACATGAATCCGCCACAGGTATACACGTGTTCCCCATCCTGAACCCTCCTCCCTCCCTGTACCATCCCTCTGGGTCGTCCCAGTGCACCAGCCCCAAGCATCCAGTATCTATAAGTAAGTCCCCTAGAATATCTGGGAGCTACTTATGTTAAAAATTAATTTTTTACAATTTAAATTTAACTCAGGGTCATGTATCTTATCTGGCAACCCTACTGCCAGCATGATCGTGGACAATCTTGGACTGCTTTTAGTATGTATGGTTTTTTCCTCTTGAGGCAGACTTTGTACTCGTCTCCCGAGGGCAGGCTGGATTGCTGGGTTCTACACCTCATTCTCCGAATCGAAGCAGTTGGCGAGGGGAAAAGAGTAAGAAGTAGAGGGATGGGGCATAAGGAGAATTTTTATTTCCCTGTGGCAGGTGGGCTTCCCAGGTGGCACTGGTGGTAAAGAACTTGACTGCCAATGCAGGAGACAGATGCAGGTTTGATCCCTGGGTCGGGAAGATCCCCTGGAGGAGGAAATGGCAACCCACTCCAGTATTATTGCCTGGAGAATCCCATGGACAGAGGAGCCTGGTGGGCTATAGTCCATAGGGTCACAAAGAGTTGGACACGACTAAAGTGCCTTAGCACGCACGTGGAAGGTGGGGTGATTATAGAATCTCCAAGCAAGGCAGGACCAACACCTTCAGAATGAGAAGGAAAAGATTTTTCCAGCAAAGCTAGCTCATTTTGGTTTGAATCTACCAAGTACTTTTCTTTCTCGGTAAGAGCCCTAACGTTCACAAAGGAGACCACGCCGAGGCTAGAAATTTAATTTAGCCACACATGTTATAATTCAGCAACTCACAAGATTAGACTCTGACTTTAGCGATGACAGCCCTGTGACTTCAAGGATAAGATTATTGCAGGGCAGCATGGAGTACCATAGTCTGACTGGAGCCTTGAGCCAATCATTTTAAATCCTGTGTTGTCATTTTCCTTTTTAAGCTCTCGGGTGGAGTCAGAAGCAGGCGCCCTCCCCACCGTTCCATCTGCCTCATTCTCATCATGGTTCTCTCCCAGCCGCTGCTTGTTCTGATAAGCTTCATTCTAAGGTGCTCATTTCAGAAAACCACAGGCCATAATTTAAGTAATTATTTTGCTCCTCTGCAGCATGGATTCCACGAATCCATTTCTCCTCTAGTTGCAGGTGGTCATCTCTGCCTTCAAATTCAGTCAGGTTGCATATCTGATCCCAGACTCCCCCCTTTATTTTTGAGGGTCTGAGTTCTAAAGCCAGTTCAGCGCGGAATATTGTGTCTATGCCAGAAACAGAAACCACTCTATGTATTCTAAATAGAAGAGGATTCCAAACAAGGGGTTGCGTCCTCATGTAATTGCTGGAAGCCTGCAGGAACTGGTTCTGGGCTCGGCCTCGGGAGATGCTTCTGAAGTAATAAGTTCCTGTGCCCTAGGGAAGCTGCTGCTTCTGGGTCACTCCTTTAAGGTGTGCTGAAACCGCCTCGGCTGCCTTGCAAACTGGAAAGCTGGAGAAGCAACCCTGGATGCTGTAATCCAGGGATTTAGGGAGTCAGAGCCAGTGGCTGTGACTGCGATCATTACCCTCAAAGCCCAGGAAGCTGGAGGATGGCAGTGGAGTGCTGAGGAAGATGTCTACCCTCCCAGGAGCTTATCACTTGCTGTAAGAGAACACTGGACGGGTACAGGAAGCCTGCTGCTGCCTCAGTTTCCCCTTCCAGATCTCCCCGAAGTCTGTCTAATGTGCAGAGCTGAATTTGCCATCCTGGCTTCTCACGAGGATAGAAAAAGAATAGACTCGGGCGTACCAGTGACTGTCGAATACAGGGCCCTGGGAGGCTTTGCCTTTTGTGGGGAAAAATTCCTACCTGTGGTTTGCCGTTCAAAATCACATCACTTTTATTTCAGGTGGGAGAGTTTGTCAGCAAGCCAAGTAAGATTTTTGCCAGCCACTTTTTCTGACTGATCTTAATACTCTTCTTTATGGCTCATAAATGTGAGCTTTTGCTGAAGTTCATTTTCAGCCATGTACTATTTGGCTTTTTCTGTATGCTCTTCACGGAAAAACTTTTATCTTCATTATGATGAGTCTCACATCTATTCTTTCAGTTCTTCCCTTCCTCCTGAGCTTCAGTTTTGCATGTCTACCGATATGTTGACATTTAAATTTAGATACGCTAGTAAAGTAATGCTCAAAATTCTCCAAGCCAGGCTTCAGCAATATGTGAACCGTGAACTTCCAGATGTTCAAGCTGGTTTTAGAAAAGGCATAGGAACCAGATACCAAATTGCCAACATCTGCTGGTTGACCAAAAAAGCTAGAGAGTTCCAGAAAAACATCTATTTCTGCTTTCTTGACTATGCCAAAGCCTTTGACTGTGTGGATCACAATAAACTGTGGAAAATTCTGAAGGAGATGGGAATACCAGACCACCTGACCTACTTCTTGAGAAACCTATATGCAGGCCAGGAAGCAACAGTTAGAACTGGACATGGAACCACAGACTGGTTCCAAATAGGAAAAGGAGTACGTCAAGGCTGTATATTGTCACCCTGCTTATTTAACTTATATGCAGAGTATTATGAGAAATGCTGGTCTGGAAGAAGCACAAGCTAGAATCAAAATTGCAGGAAGAAATATCAATAACCTCAGATATGCAGATGATACCACCCTTTTGGCAGAAAGTGAAGAGGAACTAAAAAGCCTCTTGAAAGTGGAAGAGGAGAGTGAAAAAGTTGGCTTAAAGCTCAACATTCAGAAAACTAAGATCATGGCATCTAATCCCATCACTTCATGGCAAATAGATGGGGAAACAATGGAAACAGCGTCACACTTTATTTTTTGGGGCTCCAAAATCACTGCAGATGGTGATTGCAGCCATGAAATTAAAAGACGCTTACTCCTTGGAGTAATATGTCCCTGGTGGCTCAGACGGTAAAGCGTTTGTCTGCAATGCAGGAGACCCAGGTTCGATCCCTTGGTTGGGAAGATCCCCTGGAGAAGGAAATGGCAGCCCACTCCAGTATTCTTGCCTGGAAAATCCCATGGACGGCAGAGCCTGGTAGGCTACTGGCCATGGGGTCGCAAAGGGTCAGACACGACTGAGCCACTTCACTCACTATTCACTACTCCTTGGAAGGAAAGTTATGACCAATCTAGATAGCATATTAAAAAGCAGAGACATTACTTTGCCAACAAAGGTTCGTCTAGTCAAGGCTATGGTTTTTCCAGTAGTCATATATGGATGTGAGAGTTGGACTGTGAAGAAAGGTGAGCGCGGAAGAATTGATGCTTTTGAAGTGTGGTGTTGGAGAAGACTCTTGAGAGTCCCTTGGACTGCAAGGAGATCCAACCAGTCCATTCTGAAGGAGATCAGCCCTGGGATTTCTTTGGAAGGAATGATGCTAAAGCTGAAACTCCGGTACTTTGGCCACCTCATGCAGAGTTGACTCATTGGAAAAGACTCTGATGCTGGGAGGGACTGGGGGCAGGAGGAAAAGGGGACAACAGAGGATGAGATGGCTGGATGGCATCACCGACTCGATGGACGTGAGTCTCAGTGAACTCCGGGAGTTGGTGATGGACAGGGAGGTCTGGCATGCTGCAGTTCATGGGGTCGCAAAGAGTCGGACATGACTGAGCAACTGAACTGAACTGAACCATGTTCTTTTTTATGTAATTTAAAAAAATTTGGCTCTGTTGGGTCTTCGTTGTGGCACACACGATTTCATTGCGGCACATAGATTCTCTAGTTGTGGCGCACGAGCTCAGTAGTTGTGGTGCATGCACTCAGTAATTATGGCACGTGGGCTTAGTTGCGCTGTGGCGTATGGGATTTTAGTTCCCCAACCAGGGATTGAACCCACGTCCTCTGCGTTGCAAGGCAGATTCTTAACCATTAGACCATCAGGGAAGTCCCAGATACTATTTTCTTACCTAAAACTTGGCAGTCTCTGAAACAGCTCTTAAATTTGTCCTTCTTAACCTCCTTATTTCTGTTTCTAATAATTATAATTAGTTATAATAGTCTTCTAAACCTGAAACCTCAGTTTTAAACTCGCTTTGAGTTGCCCATTTACTAAAATCCATGCCAGTCAGAAATGATTCATTCTCATCCTCTCTCCCCAGGGTACCCCTTTTCATCCCCACTTCTGTTTCTGCCTTTATGATTGATTTACCGATTAAAGATATTAAGTCACATGACTCTATTCTGTTTTTGTCTTGAACAGTTCCTTCCTTCAATGCCACTTAGCTTTATGTTGACTTTTTTGAAAGATTATACTAAACATACATTTTCTCCTTAAAATAATAACACTTCAATAAATATTTTTATTTAATTAGAAAAAGGAGGTCTCTTGGCTGTGATTAGGAGCAGAAAAGAAGATTTGTACCTTTTAAAATTAGAGACCTGAGTTCTCAAAAGTGGTAGTTGTACACTCTGGCATTGAATGGTCTTTGTTCATCATTGTTGTCAACTTGGTCTTGTAAAAGTAACACTCTAGAAGATAAAAACTACACTCAGTATTCTGAGTGTTTTGAGACACGTCTGTGTTTGTTTACTAAATGGTGTTGGGAATTAACTTTATATTATAGGTGAGTTTCAGCCAAGGACTTCATGACCAATTCTCTGTATCTAAAATTGGAATCTATAGTGGTGCAGATATTTGCAAGCATTTTATCGCTCTGACCTATGAATAAGAAGATGCTTCCCTTACTGACTAATGGTCATTAGTAAGAGTCCACATGCAAAGTCTCAGTTTGTTTCACTGGAATGAGATACCTTTTCATCTGGTCCTTTTCTTAGGACAGTTATTCTGTGAAAGTCAGTACTAATATGACAAAGGACTTTATTAGCACTTTGTAAAGATTCATGTTACAAATGTCAGAATTTGATCATTTCAAATACTGAAAATCAACGTGTTATCTTTAATATGAAAGAAAAACATGCATTTCTAGGCCCATCCCCTCTGTTAAAAGTGTCAATTTCTCTGGTTTCTAAAGGGATAAGAGGACTTCAGCTTCGCACTGGTCAGTACCTGTTGCCTTTCTGTGTCATTACCACTGTTACAGAAACATTTAAGAGATTATAACCTAAAACCATCATCATTGAAAATATTTTGTTCCTTAATCCTAAATTACCAAGAAAAATAAAATACAGTAATACAATATAAACAATTTAAAAAGCGTACAGAGGAGACAAAAATTTCTTAAAAATTTGGTGCATTGGTTCTAAGAGGAAATTGGGATTATTCAGCTTGATTTCTCTTTTTGTGTTATCGCTGAAGATCTGATTCAAAGACAAACTCAGATTATAGTTTAAAAAAAAAGTAAGACACGTAGAAGAAATTGTTTTGGGGAAGATTGTTTTAAAAGAAAAAAAGTGTTTTACAGAATAGGTCCTAATTTTCAAAGGTTTAAACTGGAAAGATTTGTTCCCGTATAGCACCATACATAATTCTGTCTCTAGTTTAGAACACAGGGTAGGGTGGATAAAGAAGGTATCCTAAAATTTGGTCATTTTTTAAAATATCCACTTTCCTCTCAAATCTTAACAAGTAGAAAACAGCATGTGTTTGTTTTCTTGGTCTTTTTGCTTCTCTTGAATGCCCTACAGGGGAGATCCCTGTTAAAAAGTAAAATTACCAAAAGACTGTCAACCGAAGGTAATGAGTAGCTACCCTTGATAATTAGTTCTTTGTGTAATTATATATTATTCAACTTAAGAAAATTAAAAATACTTTTGAGGTAGTAAAATAACATGCTGAATGAAATCTAGAACTTTCAGATGTGAGAAAGCATAAAAATAGCATACGTTGTGCAAATATAAAATGATGAAGATACTGAGCCATCAGTTACAATCTAAGGTTGCCCGGGAGCTATTGTAGACATCGGCTGACTGTGTCTCTGTCTGCAATGACAATAATTTTTCCTTGAATGAATGGAGGAATGATTGGCTAGGGAAACCACTGCTAACATACTAGTTTTCTTCAAAACATGTATGGAGAAAATACAGTCTCATACTGTAATTATTATTCATGGCTGAATTCTAGTCTTGGGAGGCAGAAAAGGGCAGCAAAAGGATTCTGTAATTCTCTCTAGAAAGTTAAAGATTGAGAAAGAGGGTATGATTATAGACTAGAAAATATGAAACTCCACTGTTTTATAACTAAAAGAATAATGTTTGAAAGAATTAGTTGATGAGTGGTAAAAGCAAGTGTTATTTATATGAAATGTAGACAATTTAAAGAATTCTTTAATTCAGGGAAGTTTATAGATGATTACTTTATAATAAATAGATTATTGCTTTATAATAAACTAGTAAGAAAATAAAGATGCTGTAAGATGCAGTCATAACTTTCGAGATTGTTATCAGCAAGAATTTGGGGTAGTTTTCTGAAACTGAGTACCAGGGTATATGGATCGTGAAGTAAACCTGTCGTTACAGTGGATATATTCTTCTACTTTAACTGTATTTTCATTATTTAAATCGTTTCATGTGAGACACTGTAGAACATAATACCTTTCTTGAACTACTGGAACCTCCCTTGTTCAGGTATTTTCATACTTAGCATACACTTTAGTGCCAGTTGTTTTAATTCAGACATTAAAGTTGTAAGTAATAGTATCAGGGTAAGCTTAGAAGAAGATTGAATATAATACTCTTTTTGAAATGCTTATCTGCCTCTTCTAGAAAAGTTTTTTGAAATGAAGAAAGGACAATGTAAAGATGCTCTGGAAATCTATAAACGATTTCTAACTAGGATGACACGCGTGTCTGAATTTCTAAAAGTTGCAGAGGTAAGTGATATTAACTCATATATCTGGAGTAAACAATAGAATTCATAATCTGGAAAGACATTCTGCCGCAGAGTCACAATGTATTAGGGGCAGAAGTCATCTCATCCAGGTTCTCACCCAGATCTGTGCTCCATACTTCTGCACTTCAGTCAGATTGTTCTGTGTCCAAATAAAAGTTTCGTGGATGCTCAGCTCACTCACAGCTTTGCAAGGTGGTTCATTCCTCCATCTCACCCTATGACTGTTCTTGATTGTAAGAAAGTTATTCCTTTGTATTGAACCCTAGAAAAAAGCCCTTAAAAAGTCTGTCCATTGTTCTCAGTATGTAAATGACAAACCGTAAACTCTTTCTTACTTTATTATTTTAATAATGTAATACTTTTCTTTACTTTCTTACTTTATTATTTTGTCAAAATGATTTAAACACAAGAAAAAAAGGAAACAGTATAATTTTATAAAGTTTATAAATTGTTTCTTAAGGATGTCTCTTTATAAGTAATCACAGTAACTGTGTAGCTATACAGTCTTCTTCCTGGAGTTATCTGTAAATTGGTGTTTTCTCCTACGAAATCCAATGATCGACTCAGACTGATAGTGGAGATTATGACATTTTACTACAGTCCTTTGTCAGGATGAATTAAGGGTTCCCTGGCGTGTCAGCTAACTGATTGCTAACCCCTCAACTTTGTGAGAGGGGTTCTGAAGCTCATCCACAAAGAATAAAATGGTGTGGACGTGGGACATTTATGCCAGGTTTTTGCTGTTTTCACCATTTTCAGGCTATAACACAAGAATAGTAGGAGTTTTATACATGTAATTTCAAAAGTACTCCAGTCTGTGTTATTTTTCAAATTTCATTTATTCATGGGAATGGTAATTGTCACATTCAAATTCCAAGTTCAGAATAATCTTGCAGAATGCTATCTTTTGAGCTTAGACCTGTTCAGTTTATAATCAGAATTTTTTTTTTAAAATTATATAATACGGAAAACAAAAGGTAAAGATTAGCTGTATAAATTAATGCTTTAAAGCATTCATGTGTACTTCCATGGGTTTATTGAAATTGGTGGCCTTTAAGAAAAATAGAACTGCTTGAAACTTTTGCTGCTACACTAGTTTTTTGTATTTGATATGATTTTCCCATGATTTAACCATAAGTATCAGTATAATCTAGTAAAATTTGCCTACTTTTTTCCTGTGAAAAGATACCTAAGCACCCAGGGCAGAAGATTATTTCACGGTTCAATTAATTCCTGGTACACATTCTTTCTAGTGTTATCATCTGATATTGTGTATATCAGAAAAATAAAGCATTGGACATGTTACAGTTTGAGGTATATATTTCTCTAATCAACATGAAAAGGCTGGGATCAAGGTCTTCATGAGAAAAGGAGTGCTTATTATCAATTCATTCCATTCTTACATGTAAAATTTTATTTTGTGTCTCGATAACCTCATGTTATCTCAGACCCATTTTAAGCTGCTGAGAAGGAGATATACAGAAATTAGATGTTATTTTGAGAGTTTTAAGTATTTTTGTTTTATTCAAACTTTATGACTAAGACTTTTTGTAGATTGGATGAAATGAAAGTGAAAGTGAGTTCCTCAGTCATGCCCAACTCTGCAGTCTCATGCACTGTAGCCCACCAAGCTCCTCTGTGGGGTTTCCCGGGCAAAAATACTGGAATTGGTTGCATGCCCTCCTCCAGGTATCTTCCTGACCCACGTATCGAGCCCATGTCTCCTGCAACTCCTGCATTGCAGGCAGATTCTTTACCATCTGAGCCATCAAGGAAGCCCAGAATGGATACTAATTGACAAAGTTGTTTTTAGTAGAATAAATATTAATTGCAAGGGGCTGTGTTCTCTTTCATATTTAAATTACATTATCTATAATTTAAACAGTAACTGAATACTAATATTTAGTGGTTTGGTTATGAATGTTAAATACAGAGAATTTTCAACAAATGTACAACCCTTCTCTTTCTACGAAAAGTGATTGTGTGGGTACCTTGTATGGACTTCTGCCTGGTAAGCTGCCCTGTAGTTAACACCATTTGTCTGAAGGATGTGTGGGAGACTTCCACAATGTTGTTTATGAAATATGACTTTATTATAGGCTGTTTGGCAAATGTTAACATTAATTGTCTATCATATTAAAAGAAATATCCATAGTTCCTATGGCCATTTCCACATTTTGCAGGGGAATTGCTTGAAGTACAGAAAACTTGCCATGTTTTGAATTCTTATGCTGAAGCTTCTAAAGCAGACAGCTCAAACTTTGTAAAATGGTTATTTAACAGGTAATAGGCATGTCTGCTAAACGCACTTCCCTTTTATAGAACTAAGTTATTCTTAGTTTGTGATTCCAAGGTAAATACCAACTCGTAGGAGTTCTGTCTCCCAGAATACTTACAGACAGAAAGTGATGAGATTTCTGTAATACAGTCACACTTCAGCTCTATTACCTTAGTTAAGTGTTCAGGGCAGTAAAAATAGCAAATAAAGAAAGAATTCCTAAACTATGTCTTTAACAGAGTTACCCACTTAATAGAATCACATCACCTTTTACCTACATGATTCCATTATTAAGAATCTATAATGCTTTTGGTTTCCCTGGTGGCACAAACGGTAAAGAATCTGCCTGCAATGCGGATGACCCAAGTTCAATCCCTGGGTCGGGAAGATCCTCTGGAGAAGGGAACAGCTTCCCACTCTAGTATTCTTGCCTGGAGAACTCCATGGACAGAGGAACCTGGTGGGTTACAGTTCATGGAGTGGTAAAGGGTTGGACACGAGTGAGCATCTAATACACACACATAATGCTTTAATTTCAAACATGCTGACTTCATTCATATTAGTATTTTAATAGATCATCTCAAGAGGTATTGATATACAGACGTGTGAAGTTGCCTTAATTTATAATTCCATAATTTGAAAGAATATGAGTATAAGGATGACACAGATAGCTCCCAACAAAGAATTACCATCCCAAAATGCCAATACCGCCAAGTTGAAAAACCTTTTTGGAGATACAGAGAAGGCAAAAGGAAGAAGTTAGCTCATATGTGTCACTCATGTGGATTTTCCACTCTCCAGTTTGACATACTGTCTTTGCAGAAGCCTGACACTTAGACTTCCTGCGTGTGCTTCTACATTTCCACAGCTTAACAAAACACTTCGATTCTCAGAGAGACACATTTTTCTGTAAGCCTCAATTTCCTCATTTATACAGCATGAGAAAATTAAAGTTACGATTTGTATTTTAATCCCAACTTTTTATTTTGAATAATTTTCAAACCTATAAAAAGAGTTGATAGAGTTGTATAGTGAACTCCTGTATACCCTCTTCATTGATTGACCTTAAAAAAGTGAATCTATTCCCATATTTGCATTCTTACTAGCTCTTTCTTTTTCTATCCCTCACTCCCTTCTCTTCCTTCCCCAAGCTACCAAGATTAAAAGTTCACATGTGCTTTTATCTAGTAATTCTACTTCCACAAATGTGCCCTACAGATGTATCCACACAAGTGGAAAATAATGCGTGCAGCATTGCTTTCAATGGCAAGAGATGGGAAGCAACTTAAATGTTCATTAATAAGTGACTTGTTAAATAAATTATAGGATGAGGAAGCTGCTTCAAAATAAGTACATAATTATTTCCCACATTACTATACAATAACAGTATGCCATATACACTGGGATTATGCTTTTAACTTGACAATGTATCTTACAGCCATATCCATATTAATATACAGAGTTTCCTCATTTTTTGAAGCAGCTTCCTTCTAGTTGCCATTAACCATGGAGGAAATTTTTTACACTTCAGTTTCTTAAGTTCTTTTTTTTGGGTTCAGCAAAATTCTGTTCATTTGTTATTTCTAACTCTGTTGCCAAAATCATTGCTCTTTTGTTGATTGGAAAACTACACAAAAAGCACATATTCAGACTGAGATTAATGTACATAATAACAACTATTTTTTAGCAAGATTGAACTGTGGTTTTAACTAATACTCTAGGTGATCTAAGAAATTAATTTTTAAAATTCTGTTAAGTAACTTTTTTTTTTAATCCACAGCAAGTTGGCATTGATAAAGGTGACATTCCTGACCTCACTCAGGTGAGTGATTGTCTAAGTGAAAAACTTAGTATGCATGAAATTACTAATCCATATTTTACCATAAATGGTCTTACTGAGGGCAGAGTCTTGTAAGCATTTGATGCATTTTGAATGTAGGCCAACCACCTTTCTTGGAAATCATTCTAACTTGCTTATTTTTTCTAGCTATTGAATATATTTCTAGAGATATGGAGATTTTCCTACTCTTAAAAAATTTCTTTTTGAAAGACAACTGAATATAATTATTGAGCTCATTTTTTCATTCTTAAATTTGAACCAAAAGGAAGCTTTAAATAATGTTTAAAAGGTACTTTATTCATGAAACATGACTATTCGTAGGCATGTAATCAGAACATTTGAACTATTATTCTGCTTCTTCTAGTTTTCAATGTGTCCCAGGGATGGAGAAGGGGGCACGAATGAGGAGAACACTGATGTCATAGTTCTACTAAACTAATTCTTTTCTCCCGTATGAATGGGAGGAATGTCTATATACAAAAGAACCTTTTTTTAAAAAAAAGTAGTAGTGGTAGATAGTGATTTTTCTGGAGACTTTCTAGAAAGCAAAAGCAATAGTAGTGCTTCCTTAAGAACCCTTTTATCTGTCAAGAGAGGACGGTGTACAGCTCCTCTGATGTAGAACTGAGACCATTCACACATGCACAGAGTTATTGTAGGACCTTTCTCCTAATTGGCTGGAACTGTTTTTGTTGAATCAGCTTGTCGGCCTGTTGTAGTAAATTTCGGTCCCAAACATGTTCTTTAGCTCAAGACAGATGATAGGAGAAAGTATAGGACTGTCATCATATATACCAGTAATGAATATATGAGTTTCCTGTCTTTGTAAATTAAAAAAAAAGTTATTATTATTATCCCTTAAAGTGTCTCTATATTTAAATAATGTTAGCCTTAAATTTTTGTTAAAAATCAGAGAAACCCAAAGTAATGATCTCTGTATTTACACTATTAAAATATCAATTAAATACCAAGGATTCTTTAGAAATAAAACTCAAAAAACAATTCAGAACATGAGGACATTGTGTTTTTTGATTTAAAAGTTGGGCAATAGCAAACTTCCCTGACAGTCCAGTGGTTAAGACTTCACACTACCAATGCGGGGGGCGTGGGTTCGATCCCAGGTTGGGGAACTTAGATCCCACATGCTGTGTGGTACAGCCAAAACATAAAGTTAAAAACAATAATAATTGAGAGATAACACCTTCTATTAGAGTATCTTATAGTCTATTATGGAAGCATTTTATACTTCTAATAGCATAAAGTATTTTTGCTACTATGAGAGGAGAGTGTTCTTTAATCAGTTACATACCTAAATAAGATATTGGTATCATCTTGGTTATGGTTAAAGATTAAGTGTGCATAAAATACTATTAAAAATATCTTTATTAGATAAAGATTTATGAATTTTGTATCACTATAATAAAAAGCAAAAAAATCAGTGTGCTTTCATTTAAAATTATTTAATTACAATAAACATTTTCATGGCAGTTTTTAAAACTAACCTAGATAAATTATATGTTAACCCCCCAAAAAAAGGTGGATATTTAACTCAAAGATTAGCTTTTAGAAATGTTGAATCATCTTTATTTCAACTACATAGACTGTTCTCGCCATGGAACAGAAGTAAAACTAGATATATTGTTTAATAGGCTGGCAGGTAAGAAGAAAATAGGTCCTCAATTGTCTCACTTAGTTTGGGCAGAGTCTGAAGGGAGACAAAGAAAGGTTTAGAAGAATATTTAAATACCTTTTTGTTTGTAAAATTAGAAAATTATTAAAAGAAGATTTATAAACTTGGGTTTAATTTTAATGATATGTAATATTCATTATAATTTAGGTAATCTCTCAAGTCTAGAGACATAATATTTTATTTAATGATGTCTGTATTGTCATAATCTGAGGAACAGAGCCCCACCCTCATCCTTAAAGAAGATAAATCTTGCTCTGGATCTGGTATTAATAGAAAGCTATTCTGATGCCGAGATTCATTAGACACTGGTAGCGCTCTCTCCTCTGCTTTTGTTATGACCTTAAGAGTCACATAAACTTCAATATTAGCATTTATTTTAAAATTACCTCATTAAAAAAAAATCCTCTACTTCATTTCTCCAATAGATATTTAAATCTCAATTCAAAAGTATTGTGTGCTTCTGAAATTTCTTAACAAGTAACCTAATTGTGGTTTTTGTTGGGATCATGAGCAGCAAAACTAAACACACTCCTAATTTTTATTTAGAGGTCTCCATAGGTCTTATTGGAGGCTCATCATTGGATGGGGGCATTAGGCCCATTGTCACAATATGGTCTGATCCAAGCTGAAAGGTGAGCTATTCTAGGGTTAGTCCTTCAGATAGGGGTAGACCAAGACTAATCTGGAAGTGGGTCAGAAATGCCAACCTGTGTGAAGTCTAAGATCTCTGAGATTAGATTCTGCTCTCTGCTAGCCTTCTCTGTGGCAGCCATGACTACTGAATCTAGCCATGGCAATGGACAAAAATACCCACCAAGGAAGAGGATTAAAGAGGAGATGGGGAGCAGAAGGGCTCCCTATCGACTGGCAGCAGGAAAAGGCTGTTCCTAACTGAGAAAGGATTAGAATTCCTTTTGCAGCAAGATGACACAGAGGAATTGAATGGATATCTTTTAACTTAGAAAATGCACAATAAATACCAGTGTGGCATCTGTAGCCCTTCTTTTTTTTTTTAATTTAAATTTATTTATTTTAATTGGAGGTTAATTACTTTACAATATTGTATTGGTTTTGCCATACATCAACATGAATCTGCCACGGTGTACATCTGTAGCCCTTCTTAAGTTGTGCATATAATATCATCATAACAGCATTTTAAATGCTTTATAAATATTGAAGAAAAATATTTTTAAATATCAAAAGTTCAGTACTGGATAAGACGTGAATGTGATATTAGAACTGAAATATTTCCTCCTCAGCCCTTTCCAATGGTTTCTTAGAGCTAATGATCAAAAATTAGAATGCTCTTTTTGTTGCTTTTTTTTTCATTTGGTTTTAATGATGCTTTAGAATCTAAAGCATCTGAGTTGTAGATGGATGGTTCCTTTCAAAATCAGCTATGAATTTTTTTCCAAGAAAAGGATTTTCAAAATATTATTTCCTATTTGGTGTGTGTGCATGCATGTTCCAACTTTAATATATCTCCATTTATGAAAAACATCTTAGGTTTTGATATCAGGAATTCTGGTTGATCTGAAAACTACTGGTAAAGAAAAGTCTCCTTTTAAAGACTGTACCACTGAATCAGTAACCGTGATATATCACTGTTATTTATTCGCTTTCACAAGCTGCCTTTTATTCTTTGGGTTGATGTTTTCATCTGATTGGTCTATTGACTTCAGCATTATTTAAAATAAGCCACTAAGGGTACTGCTAATTATTCTGAAGTTCCTTTTACAACAGCAGAGGCATTCTCAAAATGTTGCCCCTTTGGAAATTGGAGACAGTTTTCATTTTTGTCTGCTGCATGGCAGGATGTGCTCAGTGCCATAGATGGACTTGAGAAGGCCAGCATGCCTACACTCATGAATTTTATTATCAAAGTAGTTTCTTTCCCTCTGAAAATATTTGTGTTTATTTCTGTTAGATTTAAAATGTGCTAATAAGAGATATAAATGATAAAGCATCTTTGAATCTCTAAGGTAAAGTGCCGCAAACTTAATTTTATGTGCAGTGCCTTGCAGAGTGACACCTCAGAGGCAGTTTTGCCATCTGTGTGTGTCTCAACTATTGTGATTTTTTAACTGCTACTTTGTTTTTAATTTTTTTCTTAAATTATTAAGAAATTAAAAAAATGAAACTGCAAACTATCATCCTAGTTTATTACATTTTGTTTTAGATAGTTACGAAATTATTTATATAGGAAAAAATAACTACTTCTTTTGTTATCAATTTGTTGTCAATTTAATGTAGTGTTGTCTATTTTGTAACTATAAATAGCATTTTTTAAACAGATTTAGCACAGAATCACATTTCTTTTATATTGCATTTAATATTCAGAGGACCTAAATCTTTTAAAGTTCTATGCCCAGGCCTCCTAGATTCCATTATTATGACAATTATAATGATTATAATTATGACAATATGGCAGTTTTGAAGTTATCAAGTGTGGATTCATCTAAAAATTGTGAAGCCATTTCTGTCTTCTTCTTTTCAAGGTTACAATACACATTCTGTTTATTAAATGATCACATCTTAGTAGTTTATAGTTTTGCTGTAGAGCAAAATTTTCTTTATCTCTTGAAAATTCATTTTTTAAAGCTTAGAAGTATACCCTTAGTTTTAGTTTACTGTAATTTGCTAGGTCCACTTTTACCTGAGCTGTATTTAAAAATTCTAATTTTATAGTTTTCAAAATTTATTATATCCCCTGATAATCATTTATTCTATAGACATTAACTTTTTATATAATGCTCATAGAGCTAGCTATCTCTTTGTACCCTACCTTCAGCACTTTGGTCAATTTAATATTTTTATTCACTTACTAATTTGTAAATTTATGTTTGGCTCACTTAGTAATTTACACTTAAAATAATCATGTAATTACACATATAATAGTCATTATTGTTAAAACAGCTTATGAGTGTGTTAGTAAAATGAAAATGAATATTAAATATCTGAACTTTCAGAATTAAAATATTTCAGTAAGAATTTTATTTTCATTTGTCATTATAGGTACAATGTAAAATGTACAGTTGTATAAATTGTCTTGAATTCTGTGAGCTATTTCAGTATTTAGCATAGTTACTTTAAAATGCTTCAAAATTAATTTTATATTAATTAAAAAACAGTTATCAAAATTAATTTATAAATGTTATGATAGTCTTTGAATGCCTGTGCTGCTGTCAAGGTCTTATTTGAGTTAAGATTTTTCAAGAAAGGTGAAATTAGATTTCTAATACTTGAAGAATAGATGGGGTAGAATATTTATATGAACCTGTTATTTCTCTTTTTAATATACAATAAAATGCCATCACTTTATATTGCCTAAAAATTATGAAAACAAACATTCAGGTACTTCTTACTAAAAGTAGAAAATATGTATTAAATTTGTCAAAATGCAATAGTCTTATTAAAACATTAATATTTGCTAAAGTCCCTATATTATGTATATAAATAGCTCAACAATAAGAAATCTTAATTGTGGTCAACTATTAAAATTATATTTCCCCCCACAACTTTCACTCTCCCTTTTTTAATAAAGTAATGACTTTCAGTCAAGTGTGGATAAATGAGATTTTACTGTATTTTCATATTTCTGTACATTTGTATTTGGGCACTTATATTTTTGATTTGCATGTAAATATCTTTACTTTTTCACTGTGTTCTTACGGAAGTACATTGTGAATTTAATTGTTTACTACATTTAAATAATATCTTTTAAAAAAGTCTATCCAATGTAATTTATACACTGAAACCACACTGTAACACTATTTGTTATGCAGTGAAGTTATGTATATGTAAGATGGGCCTGTTTGAGATTGTATGAAATTTAAATACTTAAGTACCAAAAGCACCTGGAATGAAATTATCTCCCATATGTATTGGGGTACACAGACCTCCACTATACAAAGTTACAGTGATGTTCCAGTGTGTTTATTTTGAAAGAAAGCAGTGCAGACATTTATTTTGTACTTTCTTATTGTAGGCTCCCAGCAGTCTTATGGAGACCCTTGAACAGCATCTGAATACATTAGAAGGAAAGAAACCTGGAAACAAGTACGCATTAGTTGTATATTCTGAATAAGACAGAAAAATACTAGAGTTGTTCTTTATGCAATGAGATTTATCATGGTACTGCTTTCATGGTATGCTTTATTATAATTCTCAGTTCCCTCAAAATTCCCCACCCTTCCCATTAACTTATGATAGCGTGACCCCATTTATAGGTGATCTGTGGGCTAATGCAGCAGATTAGTAGGTTTTACCTGTGTTGGCTGAACTTGCTGACTTATTTATTTGCCCTCAGAAGGGATTCACAGTCCTCAGAAAAAGAGTTGCTTCTGTCTAAAAGTTGAGGCTGTCAATAGGCACAACTAAGAATGACCCCAATTTCCCAAGCAGCCTTTGAACACTGTTATGTTACCAGCCCCACTATGGAAAAAGCAAAGCCCTCAGGCATCACTTTCTGCACTCTAGACTCTCCCCACATGGACCCTTCGGCGTGGCATTCTGCTGACACTTGACTCAGAGATCTTTCTCTAGACAGAGTAGCAATCGAGCAGCAAGAAGTGCACTTTTAGTATTTTCCACCTTTGTGTTTGGACACTTAGATTTATATACATTTTTTCCTGATCACATGCCCAAAATGTCCAGGTTCCATTTTTGTTCTCTCTAGCCGGGGTCATACTTGTCTGTTCACAAGACCTGATCCTTTTCAGTTTTAGCGCCTTGCTTAGACTGTAATTCTGCTAATCTTGGATGCCTGCCTCTCCTTGTCTCTGTGTGTGGGCATCTTATACATCCCAGGAGGGCCAGCTCAGGAAGCCTTCCTTAATCATGCACTGCACTGTGTTATGACTTCCCTTCTCCTCTTCCCCCCACCCTCATATGTGGTTTAAATGGATTTTCTGTTTCCTAAGGTCAGAGACTATTTTGTACTTCATTATCTTCATCTAAAAACTTAATGTAGCTCTCTCTACAGGGCCAGTTTGAAATCTGTTTTTGTTGGTGTTCCCAGCTATATGTTGATTCTATTTAGACTGACAGCAGAAATTGGCAGAGACAACCCATGAACTGCTCATTGCAGGGCTGTCGGCTGACCATGGATTTTACCTGTGATACAGCTATTAAAATGCATCTCCTTTCTGCTTGTTTCTCTCTGGGCATTCTCTTAGAATCGAGATTGTTGTGTCTCAAAGTCACTTTTTTGCTTGTTGTTTCATTAGCTAAGGTTTGTCATCTATTACAAGTTGGTATAAAAATTATTGCATGTCTTAAATTTTCGATAATAAACAATGACGTGGGACTGTCTCAGGCAGTGATGGCAGAGCTGTTTGGAGTGACGAATGGCAGGACCTCTCAAGGGCTCTGTCAGGATAGTACTATTGTCCCAGATCTGTCCCCACTTCACTGTTGGCCAAGGATGATCGTACTTTTGCGGGTAGATTGACGTCAACTAAAAAGGCATGAGAGTAGAAAGTCACAAAAGAAGGTGGCCACTTCCAGTAATTGCAGCCCCTTCCCCCACACCATATTAGGGTGTCTAGGAAGCCAGATGAGTTACCTAGGATTTAAACCAAAGGACACAGGAAGCCTGGGCAGTCCCTGCTCCTCTGGCCGGTGGATCCATTTAGATGAGGAAATATGCACATCCCGGAGTGAGAGCCTCTCCCTGGGCAATGCAGGATGTGCATGGGTGCAAGGCGGATAAGCTGGCTTATCTGCCGTCTTTCCCCCTCATGTCCTCATATCCTGCACAGGTCTACCCTTTTCCCTGCTTAAATCTGCCAGGGCAACATTCATGTGAAAAGCCATCTCCCAGAGTGAATTTCATCAGGCTAACTTCAGATCTCAAGCTGCCCCCTTGTGGCTGCTACAAACTATTTTTGGGCTATTTAACTATGGACATTTAGAGTAGTAAAATAAAAACTTAATGGTCTTTTGTTTTGAATTAGCTTTGAGCATAATTTTCCTCTCTCCTTTAAAATCATTTAATGCTTGTCAGATTTCTTTTCTGAATTGGCTAAGACCACCCCTAAACTTGTCTTTGCTTATTCCCTATTTTTAAAATAAATGAACTATAGTAGTTAACTGTTTATTTCTTTGTATGTTTGTGCTTACCTGGGAACTTAAGTGAAGGGTGAGTACTGTACTGGGTGAATTTTTTGCATTTGGTTATTACTAAAAATGCAAAAAACACTCTTAAGATTCCACATTTGGTATTTAGAACATTTAAAACTGATTTCTGTCCATTTTACATATTTGTGTTTTTTCCATTATACTTTTGAAATTTGTCTCTCAAGGTGACTGGCATAAATGGTTTTACTTTATTTGGTGTTAAATCAAGACTAACAAACTCTCTTAGGTGGCTGTACAGATATTCCTCTGAGATTTTAGAAATCAAAGACTTCTTCACTTGTTTAGTAAACAAAAGATTTCCCTGTGGCTCATGGCAGAACTGCCAAAAGACAATGTTACAGAGAAAATTAATTAAAGAGGTTTTCTTTGTCTTCTAGGAGCAGTATAAAATTATTCTAAGTAGATACTTAAAAATAAGCATTTTCAAATGTCTGCTTAAAAATATGTAGGCCTTTTAGTGCCTTATATCCACTGTATCCACTGACAACTCATTTTTGAAATTTTCTGCAATACTGTGTGATACGCATTTGTACATTATCTGTTTCTGTAATTCCATAGAACAAAAGAGAGAACTTGATTTTCTTTTATATGTGGATTTACTAGCTGTTGAGGGTGCAAGAAACCTCAAGTTTAGTGTAATTAAAATTATTTGGAAGAGTCAGGTTTTTCTCATATGCATTTTGTCTATCTTTCTGGCTAGCATTTATGACCAAAACTGTGTAAGGATTAGTGTTATGAATAAGAAATAAAATTTCTTCTTTTGATAGCTTACCATTAACACACTGGTAGCAAACCTTGGCATTTTCTGTGTTCGTCATAAAAACCCATGGTTTGTTTGTAATGTTTTACAAGATTTAGGGTACATTACTATAGGTCATTCATTCTTGTCTTAAATTACATTCATGCCTTATTTTTCCCCAATGTGATTCACTGTGTACTAAATTTCTCTAGCTGAATTGAAATAAGTACTGAAATAAGTACCAGGCTTTAAATAATGTCGTATTTTATATCTAAAGATTATAGCATTTTCTTTTATAAAGGGCTAACAGCCAGTGGTAGGGTAGGGAATCCGGTAAGGAACAGGTTAAAAGAAGCAGTCCGTGTATTACGTAAGAGAGGAACAAATGTGCTAGGCTTCCCTGTGTTTTTCATCAGGACAGGCTGGAATGTGAAACGTGCACAGACAGACTTGGACCGGAGCCTGAAGTCCACCATGAAAGAATGATGAGGCTTGGGCAAGTTATTTACCTCTTTGAGCCTCAGAGCCCTCAGACTTTAATCAGTGATAAATGACGCTTCTTAAAGCAGTGGCCCCAGTGGGAACATCTCTGATTCTCCCTTTTTGAGGAAATCATGACGAAACCTGAATCTGGTCCATGGAAACAGAGATCGTACATCCTGACGGTTTAGTTTCATAACAAAATAACTGTTAAGATGTTTGGCTAATTTATTCTGCAGTGTATTTATCTGATATAAAACAATGAGATAGATTCGCTTCCTTCCAAAAATTTGGCATCTAGTGGCGAAGACAGGCAAATAAGATACAGTGCAATAAGTGGAATGATTGGAGGAGACAGACAGTAGATTTTTGCTTAATCCACAGGGTAACTACAAGTGTCATTTAGTAATAGCATTCATGCAAGAGCTTGGCAAACTGATTCTTGTGCCAGTGATGATATTCTGTACTTAGGTTTGAGCATGATATTCTTTAACAGTAGGTAGAGAAATTCTGTCATTTTTACTATATCTTTATTTTGCTAGAGCATAGCATATGTCAGAAACTTTTATATATTAGTTTGGGCCTATAGTTCAAAAAGTTCTTGTTCCTCCTCAGTTCTCTTTTCTGCATTAATATTTCTCATTGTGTCAGTATCACTAAGAATTGATTCATGAAAAGCTCTTGAGAGAGAAACAAATTAATTTCAATTAACTCATTCTTAGAAAGTGACCATATCAGGTGGCTTCTATGTTTCTGTTTTGGCTTTGCAGGGTTAAGACTATTACTTTCTTGAATTTTTATTTAGACCTAACTCCTTTCCTTTTCCACATATTTAAAGAGAAGAAATGGTGGGAGTGGAGAAATTATTAACCAAAAACTCATTAGGGAATTTTCCACCTTAGTACTAGATTTGTAGGTTCCTAAGTTTCTGAGATACAGAGAATACTGTGATTTATTTATTTATTCCATTTATTTCAGTAGACCCTTAATGAGCAACATAGATTAACATATATCCTTTTCTCCATAGGGTATGTTACACTGAAGATACCAGCCAAACTAAACATAACCTAATCAAGCATTACCTGTAGGCTTCTATCTTCATTATATCACAGAGATCTCTGTGAGAGATCTCTTTATTTCATGTTCATTTTCAGTAAAAACTAAACAGGAAATGGCAGGCATGTGTTTGCAGATGAAATTGAACATAAGAGATATTAAAATGCATCTAAGATTGTTAAATTTCTTTTGCTATATCCAGTAAAACAAAAAATTCATGGTACTGTACCAAACTCCAGTTACTAAATTTCTGCTAATTTTATTTTACTCCTGCCATGTGTGCTATTATCTCTGTAAATAAATAGAAAACTATCCTCTAAGACCCTGATGATAGTCTTCTTATTGAAATCTTTTTTTTTCCTTCATTATGTTTCCTTACTAATTTATTTTCTGCCAATTCAGGGTAGTAAAATCTAAGCTGTTTAGGCAGTTGTTTCTGAAGCATTTTGCTGGAAATGGTATACAATAATCAGTGCCACCAGTAATCTAACTGAAAACAGAAATGTATTTCATCCTGATTTTCCCTCATGCCTTTAGAAACAAGCATTGAGCTTACCATTCTTTTCAAGCTCTCAAGTTTTCACAGGATAACAAGAACATTTCTCATAGATAGTTTTCATTACAGCCATGAAAAAAAAAAAGACAAGCCCTGGGACATGAAAGTTGAGACACATATCAGACGTGTGTAGGAATTTCTTTTTATTCTAGTGTTCCTTTTATGTATCACAATTTGATTAAATGAATCACAATGTACTTTAACCTTCATGGGTTTTCTACCTTTTAAAAATATTAAACCAGATAGTTTTGAGAAAAATCTATAAAGCATTATTTTTTCCAGGTCTTCTTGGGCAAATTTTTTAAAATTGCAAGTTGAGCAGTTTATTTTTGATGGACATAGGCAATACAGATCAACTCCAGTAGTTATCTGAGTTGCTAGAGATACAAAAAAAAGATTTTTAATTTAAGAATTTTTAGCACTAGAAATTAAGTGGATGGAAAACATTAGAAGCAGATGTCAGATAAAAATTGTTTTTAGAAAATAGTTTTTGCATTACTAAAAAAAAGTCTGTATATAAACAAGTTAATGCTTGACCAAGCATCAGACTTAAATGCTTCTACAAATGTATTCAGGTTTATTTAGCGTTTATTCTTTTTGGTTTCCTTTTAGATCTGGTGCTCCCTCTCCATTAAGTAAGGTAAGTTTGTCTTGTGTTTTGTTTTGACCTTTTTAACAACTTTCGATTGTAGAGTTCAGTGGCAGTAGGTACATTCACATTGTTGGACAGCCATTGCTATTATCCATTTGGAGAACATTTTCTTCCCAAGCTAAAGCCCATTACCCTATAAACACTTCCTCATCATTCCCCACCCTCATCCCCTACACCCCCAGCTCCTGGCAAGACACCGTTCTACTTTTCGTTGCTATAATTTTGACAACTCTAGGTGCCTCAAATAAGTTGAACCTCTCAGTACGTGTTCTTTTGTGACTGGCTTATCTTACTTAGCACAGTATCTTCCACGTTCATCCATGTTGTATTGGGTTGGCCAAAAAGTTCGTTTGGGTTTTCCCTTAAGATCTTAGCATGTGTCAGAAATTTGCTTTCTTTTGAAGTCTGAATACTATTCTATTCTATGTATAGACCACATATCCATCCATCCCTCCATAGATGATTGCTTAGATCACTTCTACCTTTTGGTTATTGTAAATAATGCTGCCGTGAACATGGTATAAAAATATCTGTTCGGGTCCCTGTTTGCAGTTCTTTAGAGTCTGCACCCAGAAGTGAAATTGCTGAATCATATGATAATTTTGGAGGAGGGCACGGCAACCCACTCCAGTATTCTTGCCTGGAGAATCCCATAGACGGTGGAGCCTTGTGGGCTATAGTCCATGGGGTCACAAAAAGTCGGGCTGACTGAGTGACTAACACCTTCACTTTCATGGTAATTTTATTTTTAGTTTTTTGAGGAAAGATAAGGTAATTTTTTTTTTATTTCCTCTTACATTAGTTTCTCAGTCCAATATCATATAGCAGTGTCTACTTAGCCCTCTATCTGGACTAAAATTTTTTTTAAGTAGGAGAAATTTTCATACATTTATATTACAACTGAGAACAAATATATCGGTGTAACATCTTACTAGTTTCAAAGGACTTTGAAGAACTCTGAACCATAGCCTGGTGAGATAAATAAGGCACATGATGTTCTGCCTGCCTTGATGGTGCATGGGTGTTAAGTCGCTTCAGTTGTGTCCGACTCTCTACAATATTATGGACTATAGCCCACCAGGCTTCTCTGTCCATGGGATTCTCCAGGCAAGACTACTGGAGTGGGTCACCATGCCCTTCTTCAGGGGATTTTCCCGACCCAGGAATTGAACCTGAGTCTCTTAACGTCTATCTGCACTGATACGTGGGTTCTTTACCACTAGCACCACCTGGGATGGTAAAGAAACCAATTGTCATTGGGTATCCTTCCAAACATTTCTTTTAGACAGTCTATTGTAATAACTGTCAAAACTCCAACTCCCTTTCTCCTTTAGCGTCTTGTAAGGACAAGATTAGGGTTGTCAGTGACAAGAGTGATTTAGTTCTATAGGTCGGTAGTTTAGATTTGCCATTGTATTTTTCAGGCAAAAATGTGATAAATGTGCTCTTTCCTCTTTGCCGAATTTCTGTCATGTAACTAATGTTATTACAGACAAGAAAGATGGCATTATGACTGCACAGGGTACCCCAGACAGCCTGTACTCTGTCAGTACATGGCCATCTGCCTAAGAGTTCCTCAGGGAGCGCCATCAGTCAAACAAACAACTGAAGCTCCCTGGTGATCACGCTACACAGCTGGATTTAAAATCATGTCTGTGAAAGAATTCTGCCACAGGACTGCTGAGTAGAGTGAGGTAAAATTCTGGAATCCTTTAGGATGGTCTGTTTTGGCATTTTGGCCAAATCAAATTTTGACTGTTTTCTTTTTGTAATAACAGGATTATTTTGGTTCTGTGTTCCTCCCTTCCTCATCTCTTCAGAGCTTATTATTACAAGGCAGTTTTTAATAAGCCTTGGAGACCTTCATTTCTGCATTTCTGTTGGTAGATTCATTGCTGTCAGTACATTCTCCTTGGTATTTCCTAAACATCACTTTCTAAGCTTATTTACATGTGTCGGTTAAAACAAAAACCACAAATTTATTTCAGAGTTGTCAGTATCCACAGGGGACAGCATGCAAATTCGTTTTTGTCCGTTGTTTCTATTCCCTTGTAACTCTTTCACATTCCATTTGGAAACTTTGAATTTTTGGTGAAGAACAAAGCTTGAGTTGACCCTTTCTGAGCAACAGTATTCATACTGCTCTTGGGTTTATCTTCTATCTTTTCTGGAAGTGCTGAGTGCTTGGCACTTGTATATCTTTGGATTTTGAATTATTAGCTATATTCTTAGTGCCTGTGCCCATACTCAGTCACTCAGTTGTTTCTGACTCTCTGCAACCCTATGGACAGTGCCAGGCTTCCCTGTCCACAGATTATCCTGCCAAGAATACTGGAGTGGGTTGCCATGTCCTCCTCCAGGGGATCTTCCTGACCCAGGGATTGAGCCTGCGTCTCTTATGTCTCCTGTGTTGGCAGGTAGATTCTTTACTGAGCCACCTGGGAAGCCCAAATAAGAATACTGGATCAAGTTGCAATTTTCTCCTCCAGGGGATCTTCCTGATCCAGGGACCAAACCTGTCTCCTGTGGCCTCCTGCATTTGTATGCCAGTTCTTTACCACTGAGTCACCTGGGAAGCATATTCTTAGGCAAATAGCTATATGTTGTTCAGTTGCTAAGTGGTGTCCCACTCTTTGCGACGCCGTGGACTGCAGCATGCCAGGCTTCCCTGTCCTTCACTGTCTCCCAGAGTTTGCTCAAACTTATGTCCATTGAGTTGGTGATGCCATCCAACCATTTCGTCCTCTGTTCTCCCCTTTTCCTCCTTACCTCAATCTTTCTCCTCATCTGGGTCTTTCCCAATGAGTCAGTTCTTCGCATCAGGTGGCCAAAGTATTGAAACTTCAGCTTCAGCATCAGTCCTCCCTATGAATATACAGGATTGATTTCCTTTATGAATGACTGGTTTGATCTCCTTGCTGTCCAAGGGACTCTCAAGAGTCTTCTCCAACACCACAGTTTGAAAGCATCAATTCTTTGGCACACAGCCTTCTTTATGGTCCAGCTCTTAACATCTGTACATGATTCCTGGAAAAACCATAGCTTTGACTATATGGACCTATTAAATAGATTCTATTTAAGTCTGGAAACTCCTATACATATCTCCTCATTCCTTTTTCTTAATTTACTCTTTTTCAAATTTCCCCTACGTTTGGTCTGCTTGAAATTCGGTGTCCTGTTATAGCAGTGGCTGATGGCCCTTACTTGATCTTGGTCTTTGTGCATTTTGCTTGCTGTTATGTCTCATTTCCACTTACAGAACTGAGTATCAGTGGACTGTTTTGAGATGATCCATTCATCTTTCTCTCGTGAATACAGGCAAATTAAATATACCAAGTAAAAGAAAATAGAATTAGGATAGTTGCTATACAGTTCAGTTCAGTTCAGTTGCTCAGTCGTGTCCAACTCTTTGCGACCGCATGAATCACAGCACGCCAGGCCTCCCTGTCCATCACCAACTCCCGGAGTTCACCCAAACTCATGTCCATCGAGTCAGTGATGCCATCCAGCCATCTCATCCTCTGTCATCCCCTATTCCTTTTGCCTCCAGTCCCTCCCAGCATCAGGGTCTTTTCCAATGAGTCAACTCTTCGCATGAGGTGGCCAAAGTATTGGAGTTTCAGCTTCAGCATCAGTCCTTCCAATGAACACTCAAGACTAATCTCCTTTAGGATGGACTGGTTGGATCTCCTTGCAGTCCAAGGGACTCGCAAGAGTCTTCTCCAACACCACAGTTCAGAAGCGTCAATTCTTCGGTGCTCAGCTTTCTTCACAGTCCAACTCTCACATCCATACATGACCACTGGAAAAACCATAGCCTTGACTAGATAGACCTTTGTTGGCAAAGTAATGTCTCTGCTTTTGAATATGCTATCTAGGTTGGTCATAACTTTCCTTCCAAGGAGTAAGCGTCTTTTAATTTCATGGCTGCAGTCACCATCTGCAGTGATTTTGGAGCCCCGAAAAATAAAATCTGACACTGTTTCCACTGTTTCCCCATCTGTTTCCCATGAAGCGATGGGACTAGATGCCATGATCTTCGTTTTCTGAATGTTGAGCTTTAAGCCAACTTTTTCACTCTCCTCTTTCACTTTCATCAAGAGGCTCTTTAGTTCCTCTTCACTTTCTGCCATAAGGGTGGTGTCATCTGCATATCTGAGGTTATTGATATTTCTCCCGGCAATCTTGATTCCAGCTTGTGCTTCTTCCAGCCCAGCATTTCTCATGATGTAGTCTGCATATAAGTTAAATAAGCAGGGTGACAATATACAGCCTTGACATACTCCTTTTCCTATTTGGAACCAGTCTGTTGTTCCATGTCCAGTTCTAACTGTGGCTTCCTGACCTGCATATAGGTTTCTCAAGAGGCATGTCAGGTAGTCTGGTATTCCTGTCTCTTTCAGAATTTTCCACAGTTTATTGTGATCCACACTATACAAGCATCTTATTTTTTTAATAATTAGCTCACTATTAGGTCCTCTTCTTAAACCAGCATAGGGCAATAAATGTTGGGTTTTATTTCACTTTTTAAATTTTATCTTTTCACATTAGTGAAGGTCTATTCTCAAGCTGTCAGTGACTTGAATCTTGTTTGGGGATAGTTCTCTGCTGTTTGTGAACTATTTTTTAAGTTAGATTTCTAGATGTTACAGGCATCTGAGAAGACTTTGCATGCAGTCTGTTTAAGATGCAGAAAAGAATGGCCTGGGTTTTAAAGCAATCATTGCAATTGATTTTTTTTTTTTAATTTTTGCCACTAGCAAGATATTTCCCACTAATTTTTTGTTTAGGAAATGTTTGGCCTTCATTTTATTTTTTTTTTAAATTGAAGTATAGTTGATTTACAATGTGGTAGTAGTTTCTGATGTTCAGCAAAGTGATTCAGTTTTATATATGTGTGTTAATTCTTTTTCAGTTTCCTTTTCCATTATAGGTTATTACCAGATGTTAAATGTAGTTCACATGCTATACATATTCAGTAGGACCTTGTTTGTCTGTTTTACATATAGTAGTGTGTATTTGTTAATCCCAAGCTCCTAATTTATTATTTGGCTTCGATTATAAATAAATGCATAGAAGTCATTGCCAGGTTAGGACAAATACTTTGTCATAATTCTATATAAATTACATATAACTTGTAATATTTGAAACATGTTTTGTCCACTATTGATTATTTATTATAATTCTCAATTTGAAATTTTCTCAAGTTTTTTCCTCCCATGAGGAGCTACCAAATGGCATAGGTCTGCAGAGTGGGCGGCCTGTAGCCTTGTGTCTTGTAGATTCAGATTTGACCAGAGCGTGCTGTGCCTCTTCCCTTTCAGTCTTCTCCAGCCACAACTGTTACGTCGCCTAATTCTACACCAGCTAAAACTATTGACACGTCGCCTCCGGTTGATTTGTTTGCAACTGCATCGGCAGCTGTACCAGTCAGGTTAGTTCATGAGAATGCAGCAAGCTGTTTATTAATATTTTGATTAGGTTTTCATTTTATTTTTATGTATTGAACCCAAATTACTTCACAAAATGAAATATTATTCTGGTGAATGTATGCTATTTTGGGTTATTTTCAGGTACACAGAGTAAGTTCTACACCTTATACAGTTATTTAAGTTTGTACCTCTCAAAGTGTAAATAAGACCTAAGCTCTGGGAATTGCCTTGTTCAGATATTTGGGAAAGAAAGTGGAAGAAAGATGCACACATTTCAGGTTCTTCTGAAGTGGATGATATGGACAGTTTTCTGAAATTCATTTCTTCTTTTGTGAAATTTAAAGGCTGTCTTGAAGTGCTATAAAATGAAATGAAGTGAAGTGAAATGCAATTGTAGGTTGAGAAGGTGGTACATATAGGAACTCAAACTCCACTTGTAGGAAGAAACTGTCAGGATGCTCCTAATTGCTTTTATAGCACCTAAAAGTCAGAATAGTAGTGAGAAAGATGGGGATGACTGTGTGTTGTATGAAATCTCTGAGGTGCCTAAAAGGAAGCTCCAACTGAGGAAGGCTTCCTCAGGTATTAATTTTAGGTCAACTCTTTGTTTTGGTTCTTTTGCCTTGAGAAGATTCTGGTCCCATCTTGTAGTATCTGTGACTCTGATTATGAATGCTCTGTACTTGTGGAGACTTGAATTTTGAACTGAGCAATAAATCCACATAATGTATCCATGTAAACTATGCCTGTTGGTCTCCACTCACTTATTTCTAGTTTTATAATCACAGGCTTGGAAAGGCCAAGTCCTTTCTGCCTCTATACCAAGATAAATTGCTTCTTATAAAAGCTTTGATTCAGGTCTTAATAATAAATGTTTCCCTATTCTGGCTCTTAAACCAGTTGTACTTATGAAATAGATATCAAAACTAGGCAAGTTTCAAAGAATATTACTTGCAAATCTAATATGTAAAAAAAATAGGGATTGAACTGCTATTTATAAAGAGGGTTGGGGAACCTGGACCCTGATGGCTTAGTACCTGATCTTGCAGCCTTTAAGCCAGTGCTCCTTAAACCTGAATGGACAGTGAACACCTGGGATCACAGTAAAATGAAGACTCTGATATAGTAGATAGGGGGTAAGCCTGGGACTTTGCATTTCTAACAAGGTCCCAAGATGCTGTTAGCTTGGAGATCGTACTTTGAATAGCAAAGCTCTAGGCTCTTCCTTGGAACTTCTGTAGATGAAAGAGCTTTGGAAAGCACAGCCCCATCTGAGTAAGAGTGAAAAAATATGGAATTGTTTATGGATGACGCCTCTTACAGACCAACTTGATATGTTGCAATTTAATGTAGAAAAAAGGTACAATAGTTTATTCCAGAGAAGGAAATGGCAACCCACTCCAGTGTTCTTGCCTGGAGAATCGCAGGGACAGGGGAGCCTGGTGGGCTGCCGTCTATGGGGTCGCACAGAGTCGGACACGACTGAAGCGACTTAGCAGCAGCAGCAGCAGCAGTGATTATTCATTTTAGTGTCCTTTGGTTTATAAATAAATTCTTCTTTTCAAGATAAGAATTATTTACCATGACACACACAAAAAATACAAAAAATTTTAGGAAATAGAGAAAAGGAAAAAATTACCAATAATTCTCTTTAATATTTAGAGCATGTTTCCTTTTGTCAGAGTCCTCATAATCAGCATTTCAGATACTACTCAGTAGACATAACATGTTTAAAATTCCCCCTTACTTTGAGGCATTTAGGTTTTCCCTTTTTCTTTCTGCTCTGTGATTCACTGAGTAAGCCATTGCTTGAGGTATGATTTAACTTTGTTATTTGTGGAGCAGGAGTTGGCAGACGATGGCCCATAGATCAGATCTAGCCCACTGTCTTTGTAAATAAATTTTTATTGCGACAAGGCATGTTTGTTTACACACTGTGTCTTTTTCATGCTGCACTGGCAGAGTCAAGTAGTGACAGCGGCTGTCTAGCCCACAAAACTAAGATGCTTAGCATCTGGCCCTTGACAGAGGTAGTTGGCCAACTCTTGATACAGAGGAACATGTTTTACTGCTGTACTTTCACAAATATTATTCTCTTGCTGGATTTAAAATATCCAAAATCTGTGATGTTTTCTGCATAAGTCTTTATTTAAAAAACACCTTTACATTTTAAAATTTCAAAAATCTGAGTGTAAAATGATATTTGCCTTTCAGCACTTCAAAACCGTCTAGTGATCTCCTGGACCTCCAGCCAGACTTCTCCCCTGCAGGGGCAGCGGCGGCGGCACCAGCACCAGCACCACCTTCAGGAGGCGCCACTGCGTGGGGAGGTGAGTGGAATCAGACAGCTGTGCCATTTTTCTATTTCGCTGTTTTCATTCAGGTTATATTTGTTACTCTTTCCATCTGATTATCCAAAATGCTGCTAGAAACTGGGGGAGAAAATGCTAAAAATGGCATCGATTGATTGAAATATACATGGAAAGAGAGACAAAAGGTACCCGTATGTGTTATGTGCATGTGCTCTGTTGCTCAGTCATGTCCGACTCTTCCCAGCCTCATGGAGTGTAGCCCTCCAGGCTCCTCTGTCCATGGGATTCTCCAGGCAAGAATACTGGAGTGGGTTGCCATATGCTCCTCCAGAGGACCTTCTCGACCCAGGAATGGAACTCGTGTCTCCTGTGTCTCCTTCATTGAAAGGCGAAGTCTTTACCACTAAGCCATCTGGGAAGCCCCCAGAATACTCATAATACAGTTAAAATATTCAAGTAATCACGTAGTTCTATTATTAAAGTTGAAACAACGGGAGTATTTTTTCTTAGCTATTCTCAAATCCTGATTATTTTTAGTAATTGCTCTTTAAGAGTTCAGGCCTTAGAAGATTGTGTGTTTCCTTAAGAAATTATGAGATTACTGAAATACAGCATTTTGAATTTGGTTTGTTCAAGTGAAGTCTCCCTAGTTGATTTCTTTAGATCTGAATTGGTTTTATTCATATTGTATTTGATTTCATGCAACTGGAAATCTGGGATAGATTCTTATTTGTGCCAGAAAAGATCTATACTAAACTTGTTAAGAACAATCACATGTAAGTACTTGATTTCCACTTTATTCATGGATCTTGGGAAAAATTACACTTCTGTACATATTTGATTTAAAAGGATACTTAATGCTAATATAAAATTAAGTTGGTTACTGCTTCATTCTTAAAGTTTCACAGAGTTGGTATTAAATACCTTACTCTACCACATCAAACTATCAAAGTAAAAATTTTTTGAAGTTTGAAAATGGCTCATACAACTATAGAAATAACGCAGAGGGAATGACATAAGCAAGATGGTCAAATAGGAGGTGTCCCATCATACCTCCCCACAGAAGTAATCATTTGACAGCCATCCACAGACAAAAGTGCCTTTGTGGATGCTTTGAGATCCAGGAAAGAGGTTGCAAAGCCCAAGATCAAGAAGGCTTGATTTGAGAAGGCAGGTCCAGGTAGGAGGCTCATCAACCTTGGTCCTGGAAACAGACCTGGAAACACTGCCATGCCCCTGTGGACTCGTTACAGTCCTCTTTGGCCATGATCCTGCCACCAGCAACATCTGCTAAGGGACTGGAACCATACACACCCGTGCATTAGGCAACAGGCCTGCTGACCTTGGTCTCAGCTGTGGACCCTGAAACTGCCTGTGACCCAGCTCCAGCCTCTCTCAGTCTTGGTCCAGGAGCAGTCTCGCCTGTCCAGAGATCTACCAGGAGACATACCTGTCTGTGCACTTAGAGACAGGCCTAGTGACCTTAGTCCAACTCAGACCCTAAAGAAGCCTTGTGACTAGGCTCAGCCCCTTCCAGCTGCAGTCAGGAAGCTGTCCTGCCCACCTGGGGACTCTGTGGGAGACAGACTTATCCATATTCATAAGGGCAGGCCTACAGACCTTGGTCCCCACTTTGGACCTTCAAGCAAATACCAGACTTGATTCAGCTCCACTTAGCTATAGTCCAGGGCTAGTCCTTCCCAGCCCAGAAACCTAGTAGGAGCTACACCCAAACATGCACTTGGTAACAGGCCCACCACCCCTGAACTCAACTGAAGACCCTAAAGTGGACCCTTGTTCTAGTTCCAGCCCTACTAACCAAGGTTGTGAAGGCAGTTCTGTCCACTCAGGGACCAGGAGGCAGGATCCGCACCCACCTAAGGCCCTGGTAACAGGCCCACCAACATGGGCACTACAGCAGACCCAGGAGTAGCCACATGAACTTGCCCCAACCCCATTCAACTGCAAACCCAGAGGCAATATCATCACCCCAGGGACCTGACAGGAGAAGATCTTCACCTGCCAAAACTAGTGTTTAAAAACAGGAAGAGGTGTTTTTCCTTCAAATGTACAGGCACCATCACAAGGCTACATGAAATACAAAATATCAGGCAAAGAAAAACTCCATGACACTGCCAAAGGAAACTAATAAAGCTCAGTAACTTACCCTGAAGAAATCTAGATTGTCTGCTAATGAATTCAAAATAATCATCCTAAAGTAGCTCAGTGAGATTCAAGGAAACACACGCAGGCAAGAAAACAAAATCAGGAAAATGATACGTGAAATAAGAAAATAGAAACTATAAAAGAGAACAAAGCAAATTCTGAATGAAATAGAGTACGGTGACTGAACTGAAAAGAAAAACTCTGTAGAGAGCTTCAACAGAAGACTGAATCAGACAGAGTAAAAATCCACAAACTCAAAGATAGGTCATGAGAAAATAGCCAATTAAAGGAATAAAAAGGGAAAAAAGAGGATGCATACAGGACCTATGGGACATCGTAAAATGAATGAAGATATGCATTGTAGAAGTCTCAGAAAGGAAGAGAGAAAGAAAGTGAAGTCACTCAGTCATGTCTGACTTTTTGTGACCCCATGGACTGTAGCCTACCAGGCTCCTCTCCATGAAAATACCTTCATGGTGTTTTCCAGGCAAGAGTATTGGAGTGGGTTGCCATTTCAGAAGGAGAGCTTATTTAAAGAAATAGTGGCTGCTGATGGTGATGGTTTAATTGCTAAGTTGTGTCAGACTCTTGTAACTCCATGGACAGTAGCCTGCCAGGCTCTTCTGTCCATGGGATTCTCCAGGCAAGAGTGGGTTGCCATTCCCATCTCCAGGGTATCTTCCCAACCCAGGAATCAAATCAAGGTCTTCTGCATTGCAGGCAGATTCTTTACCAACTGAGCTACCAGGGAAGCCCAAAATAGTGGCTGAAAACTTCTAAATCATGAGAGAGATATGGACATTTAAATTCATGAAATTCCAAAGTCTCCAAGCAAGATCAACCCAAAGAATATTACCTAAGACACAGTATATAATCCAATTGTCATAAGTCAAAGACAAAGAGAAAACTTTGAAAACAACAAAAGAAAAGCAGTTTTTCCTATACAAGGGAATCCTGGTAAGGCTGTCAGCATATAATGATAAAATCAATTCATTAAGACACTTGCTCCTTGGAAGAAAAGCTCTGACAAACCTAGATAGCATATTAAAAAAGCAGAGACCTTTGCCTACAATGGTCCATATAGTCAAGGCTATAGTTTTTCCCGTAGTCATGTATGGATGTGAGAGTTAGACCATAAAGAAGGCTGAGTGCCAAAGAATTGATGCTCTTGAACTGTGGTGTTGGAGAAACTCTTGAGAGTCCCTTGGATTGCAAGGAGACCAAACTGGTCAATTGTAAAGGAAATCATTCCTAAATATTCATTGAAAGGACTGATGCTAAAGCTGAAGCTCCAGTACTTTGGCCACCGGATGCGAAGACCTGACTCATTAGAAAAGACCCTGATGCTGGGAAAGATTGAAGGCAGGAGGAAAGGGGGATGACAGAGGATGAGATGGTTGGATGGCATCACCAACTCAATGGATATGAGTTTGAGCAAGCTGTAGGATGTGATGAAGGGCAGAGAAGCCCAGCATGCTGCAGTCCACAGGGTCACAAAGAGTCGAATACAACTGAGCAACTTAACAACAATAATTCATTCAGTTCAGTTCAGTCGCGTCCAATTCTTTGCGACCCCATGAATTGCAGCTAAGAGGATATAAACATCAAAATACCTAAATATGTGAAGCAAATATTAACAGAACTGAAGGAGGAAATAGACAGCCATACAATAATAGTAGGGGGCTTCAGTATGCCACTTTCAACAGCAATAGATAGGTCATCCAGATGGAAAGTCAGTTATGAAATAGAAAACTTGAATTACCCCAAATGAACAGCTTACCCCAAATGAACCTACAGACATATACAGAAAATTTCTTTCAATGGAGCCGAATATACTTTCTCCTCAATTGCACATAGAAAATTCTTCAGGGTGGAGAATGTTGGGACAAGAAAAAAATTTTGATGATGAAAATTGAAGTCATATCAAGTATTATTCCTGATCCTCAGTGGTATAAAACTAGAAATCAGTAACATAACAAAACTTTGAAAATTCACAAATACATGGAGATTTTATAACATATGGCCAACCAATGGGTCAAAGAAGAAATTAAAAAGAAATTTTAAAGAACCTTGAGACAAAAGAAAATGGAAACACAGTATATCAAAACTTACCTGATGCTGCAAAAGCAATACTAAGAGGGAAGTTTATAGTGCTAAATGCCTCCATTAAGAAAAAAAGATCTCAAACAATCTAGCTTTACATCTCATGGAATTAGGTAAAGAACAAACTTAGCCCAAAGATAGCAGAAGGAAGGAAATAATAAAGATTAGAGCAGAAATAAATGAAATAGAGAACAGAAAGACGTTAGAAAAGATCAACAAAACTGAGTTGGTTTTTTGAAAAGATAAAATTACTTTTGCGTGTGTGCACACTCAGTTGTATTTGACTCTTTGCAACCCCAAGGACTGTAGCCCACCAGGCTCCTCTGTCAGTGGAATTTTCCAGGTGAGAAAACTGGAATGGGTTGCCATTTCCTACTCCAGGGAATCTTCTTGACCCAGAGATCAAACCAACATTTCCTGTTTCTCCTTCATTACCAGGTGGATTCTTTACCACTGAGTCACCTGGGAAGCCCAAAATTACCTTCAGCTAGACTAAATAAGAAAAAAGGTCAATGACCCAAACTAAAATTATAAATGAAAGAGGAAACATTATAGCTGATACCATAAAAATGCAAAGAATCATAAGAGATTGTTGTGAGCAATTATATGCCATGATTGGATAACATAAAAGAAATGGATAAATTCCTAGAAACATACAGCTGACCAAGATGCAACTGACCAACAAACATACAACTGACAGTCAAGAAGAAATGGAAAATCTGAACAGACTTACATGAATAAGGAAGTTGAAGCAGAAGTGAAAAACCTCCCAACAAAGAAAAACCCTTGATCATATAGCTTCATGCGTGAATTCTACCAAACATTTAAACAGAAATTAATGCCAGTCCTACTCAAATTCTTCCCAAAAAATTGAAAAGAGGGAACACTTCCAACCCAAAAAATTGAAAAGAGGGAACACTTCCAACCTTTACTTTTTTGAAGCTAGTTTTACGCTCATACCAAAGCCAGATACACACACTATAAGAAAAGAAAATAACAGGCCATCACTCCTGATGAACATAAAACTACAAAAATCCTTCACAAAATATTACAAACTGAATTCAACAGCCCATTAAAAGGATCGTACACTATGATCAAGTGGGGTTTCTCCTTGGAATGCAAGGATGGTTTGACAGTTGCTAGTGATACACACCACGTGGTAGAATAAAGGATGAAAATCATATGATGATCTCAATAGTTGCAGAAAAAGTACTTTAACAGAGTTCAACAACCTCTCATGATAAAACTGTCAACAAATTAGGTAGAGAAGGAATGTATCTCAACATAATAAAGGGTATATATGACACGTCCACAGCTAACATGATTCTAAATGATGAAAAGCTGTAACAGTTTCCTCTAAGATTAAGAATAAGACAAGGATGCCTACTCTCTTGAGTTCTGTCCAACATAGTACTGTAAATCTAAGCCAGAGCAATTAGTCAAGAAAAAGAAATAAAAAGCATCCAAATCGGAAAGGAAGAAATAAAATTTTCTCCTTATCCAAATAGGAAAGGAAGAAATAAAATTGTCTCTGCAGATGATGTGATCTTACATGCAGAAACCCAAAAGATGCCACCAAAAAACTGTTAGAACTAATAAATGAATTCAGTAAAGTTTGGGAATCAAAATTTATGTATAAAAATCAACTGCATTTCTGTACACTAACAACAAACTATCTGAAAAAGAAATGAAGAAAATAATTCTGTTTATAGCAGCATCAAGAAGAATAAAATATTGAGTTGGCCAAAAGTTTGTTTGTATTTTTCTGTAACAACCCAAATGAACTTTTTGGCCAACCCAATACTTAGCAATAGACTTAACCAAGGAGATGAAAAGCCTCTACACTGAAAACTATAAAACATTGATGAAAGAAATTGAAGACACAAATAAATGGAGATATATCCTTTGTTCATGGACTAGAAGAATTAATACTGTTAAAAATGTCCATACTACCCAAAGTGATCTACAGAATCACTGCAGTCTGTAGAAAAACTGTAATGGCATTTTCCCTTAAATAGAAAAAAAAATCTATCATTCATATAGACCAAAAAACACCCCACATAGCCAGGAACTCTTGAGAAAGAAAAACAAGGCTGGCTACATCAAACTTCCTGAAATCCACCTAAATTACAAAGCTATAGTAACCAAAACAGGATGGAACTGGAATGAAAGCAGACATCTCGACCAGAACAAAACAAGAACAAGAGAGTAGAGAGCCTAGCCCAGAAATAAACCCATACATAGTCAGTTAGATCACCTTTCACAGGGTTGCCAAGAATGCACAACAGGAAACAGATAGTCTCTTTAATAAATGGCATTGACAAGACTAGATATCCATGTGCAAAATAATAAAATTGGAACCTTATCTTACATCATACACAAAAATTAACTCAAATGGATTAAAACAAATATAAAACCTGAAAGCATAAATCCTAGGAGAAAACAGTGATAAAAACTCCTAGGCATTGATCTTAGCAATGGATTTTTTAATTTGCCACCAAAAACACAGGCAACAAAAGCAAAAATAAGCAAGTGAGACTACATTCAAACTAGAAAGCCTCTATACAGCAAAGGAAACAATCAACAGAATGAAAATGCAACCTGTGGAATGGGAGAAAATATTTGCAAGAAAAAAAAAAGAACCCAAATACCTTTATTTTAAAATGGGCAAAGGACATAAACGGACATTTCCATAGAAGATGTGCAGATGGCTAACAGGTATATGAGAAGGTGTTCACTGTCATTAATCATCAGGAAAGTGGAGATCAGAACCAGAAATAACACCCCACACTTGTTAGCATGACTACTATTAGTAAGAGAAGAGAGAAGTGTTTGTTGAGGGTGTGGAGAAAGGGAATCATTATACACTGTTGGTGGGAATGTAAATTGGTACAACCATTGTGGAAAACAATAGAGTAGAAGTTCCTCAAAACAAAGAAAATAGAACTATTACATGATTCCCCAATCTCACTTCTAGGTGGATGGATATCTGCACTCCCATGTTCATTGCAGCATTAGCCACAATAGCCAAGATAAAAAAATAACTTGTGTTTGTCAGCAGATGAAAGGGTAAGGAAAACATGTTGTATATATTCAGTGGAATATTTCCTTCTTTAAAAAGAAGGAAATCCTCCTATGTGTGACAATATGGATGACATAAAGGACATTGTGCCAAGTGAATAAATATGCCAGACACAGAAAGGCAAACATGAACAATCTCACTTATATGTGGAATCTTAAAAAAGTCAAACTCATAGATGCAGAAAGTAGAGCTGTTGTTGAGCAATGGAGGGCAGGGCATGGAATGGGAAGATGTTGGTCAAAGGGTACGAAAGGTCAGTTGTAAGCTGAAGAAGTTCTGGAGATCTAGTGTACAGTATGGTTACTATAGTTAATAATACTGTGTTGTATACTTCAAACTTGCTAAAATAGTAATCTTAAGTATTCCAACTACAAAAACACAGGAACTATGTGAGATGATGGATGTGTTAGTTTGATTGTGGTCATCTTCTCATAATGTATATGTATAACAAATTACTACACTGTGCATCTTAAATATGTACAATTTTTATGCATCAGTTATACCTCAGTAAAGCTGTGGGGGTTGAGAAACAACACTGGTAAAAGACATTAAGTGGCTGATGAGGAAACCAGTAAGATGAAAAGCTGGTTAAAAGAGCATTTTGAGGAATTGGGATTTATTGAAAAGGAATGTTAAAATAAGATGGCTAGGTTGGGTTCAAAACTGGTTAATGTCCAATAGGGCAATAAAAATCATGTCTTGAGATTATCTTTTCTCCCAAACATAGTATTATATCACTAGCAGACAAGAACTGTAACTCAATACATCATTTCAGAATCAGAGTCCTTAATTAAATTGTTGTTAAATTGCAACATGAAATGAAGCTTCATTCCATAGGTAATTAAATAATCCCTGGGTGAGCTTGGTAAACATTGGCAGAATGATATCAGAAGTACCTGCTATAATCTCTTGATTTTATTTCCAAGTTTTTTGGTAACAAAATGAAAGTAACTAGTTGTGAAATAAAGTTGCTAACTATGTAGTTGAGCATTTAAAATATTGGTGCTTTTCCATTTAAATGCTTCAAACTTCTCCATTGTTAAAATGTCCAACTTCTAAGCGGACAGCTGTCATTTTTTAAAATAAAAAGTCTCAACATCACTTAACTGTATTAAATCTCTGTTGGTAAAGGAAAATATTGTTGAATTAGTTTTATAAAGGGCCTTCTTTTTTAAAAACTGTATTCAAGTGTTCATGGTATTTATTTTAATTGTAGTATAATTGCTTTACATTGCTGTTAGTTGCTGCTACACAACATGAATCAGCTATAAGTACTATAAGGGCCTTCTGGTCCTTACGCTTTCTCATTCTGACCTTCATCTTTTTGAAATGTTTATTTCAACTTATAACTTATTTTCATTGCCCCAGTATCTTATACAACATATTATGTTTTCTTATTTATTAAAGAATGCTTCAAATCTGTATCCTTAAATCAGACTTTCTCTGTCATAAAATTCATATAAATGGCTTTTATAGAACTTTTATAATTTAACATTTAGTGTTAATTATAAATTTGTGGGGTTATACAAAATTTTTTTCAGTATTATATGAATGTATTAACTCTAATTTCCTCAACTAATTAAATCAGTAGATATTTGACACTTTGTAATTTTTAGAGCTTATCAAGCATAGTGGTTTAGTGATTTAGAAACTTTAGTAAGTAAATAGTGATATTGTTAACTGTCTCCTTTCACCATATTCTCCAGTGTCAAACTGAAGAGAAATTGTGTCCTTTTTGTTTGGTTTGTTTTACACCAAAGGAATAATAAAAAGAATAACTCTAGGTGAGATATTTTCAAATTGTACTGTAACATTTAAAAAAAATTTGGCCACATCACACTGTATGTGGGACCTTTATTCCCCAACCAAGGACTGAACCCCTGTCCTCTGCAGTGGAAGCACAGAGTCCTAAATACTGGACCACCAGGGAATTCTCAACATTTTTATTCATATTCGTCTCTCAGTACTTTTTGCTAAGACACACAATACTATGAGAAATAAGTTATAATAGCCAATTTTATTATAACACACTTCAGTTTTTGCTTGTTAGAAGTGAATAGCTATGAAACATTGAGGTATCAGTGGATATAGAAGAAAGCAGATGAATATGGTTTAGCTAGGGCTGTGCAGTGTGGATCTGCAGTCTGTCTTTCTCAAAGGCAGGGCGAGAGGTCTGAAATTCAGCCTGTTTCTGTTGGCCAAGCTGTGGGCTTTTTTCATCCTTGAGGAATAAGGGAAACCTTTTCCAACTGGCTGGCTCAGCAGAAACAGTTTTTCATAATTAATACAAAGCACATTATAGTGTATCATAGTGTTGGCTTGGGACCTGATGGTTAGACAGCATTAGTCTTTTGTCTCAACAAAATATCTACAGCTATTTTCATAGCAGTAGAAAAGTCAGCTGGGGAGGAAAATACTAATAAATAAATTCTCTAGTTCTTAAGCAAATAGTAAAACTCATAAGTCTTAATAAATTCAAGTAAACTAGTATAATATGAAATTGAGAGATAATAGTCACCTTTGCTGCTACTGTTTAGTTGCCAAGTTGTGTCCAACTCTTCTGTGATCCTGTGCACTGTAGCCCACTAGGCTCCTCTGTCCATGGGATTTCCCAGGCAAGAATACTGACGTGGGTTGCCATTTCCTTCTCCAGGGGATCTTCCCAACCCAGGGATTGAACTGCATCTCCTGCTTAGTAGGCAGATTCATTACCACTGAGCTTACCTGAAAGGCCCCATAGTTACCTTGAGTTTGCATTTGTTCCATAGATACACAGTGATATTTGAAGAGGATTCTAAATTATAACAAATATGTTTTGTTCTGCTTTATTGACTATGCCAAAGCCTTTGACTGTGTGGACCACAGCAAAGTCTGGAAAATTCTTAAAGAAATGGGAATACTAGACCACCTGACCTGCCTCTTAAGAAATCTGTATGTTCTTATCTGGCCATAATGATAGTAAAAGAATTTAATTTTCTAATGATGTGTCCACACGAAGTATTTACAAATTTCTCGTTAAGGGTTCTGAGTACTGATAAATATTGTCAATTTATGGGACATATTGTAAAGGATAGTACTTTTGTTGGTGTGAACCAAATTTAGCATATTCATATTTTATAAATTTAATTTAAATAGTGCATATTACATATGGCATTCTGCTGGCCAATAATGATCGTCTTTGACTGAAAGAATACAGAGCGTTTTTAAAATCCCTATCTTTCTTCTCATAATAGGGAGAGTGTTTTTTTCTTCATAATAAATGCATCCCTGTGTACAAACAACTGAGTGTGTGTGTGTGTTGTATTTCTGTGCATCCTAGAAGTGGGAAATGGCTAATTTCTTATTGTAAATGCTTGAAGTAAAATTTCTACTTTTTGAGAAATACAGAATTACTCCTAGGGTTTTCTTAGAATTAATAGACTTAATTGAAATTTATTAACACACTCTTGAAGGCTCATCAATATTATGTGACCACATGACTTTGTTTCCATGTGAATATTATTAATAGCTATACTATAAGCTGGAGAAGGCGATAGCACCCCACTCCAGTACTCGTGCCTGGAAAATCCCATGGACGGAGGAACATGGTAGGCTGCAGTCCATGGGGTCTATGAAAGTCGGACACGACTGAGTGACTTCACTTTGATTTTTCACTTTCATGCATTGGAGGAGGAAATGGCAACCCACTCCAGTGTTCTTGCCTGGAGAATCCCAGGGACGGGGGAGCCTGGTGGGCTGCCGTCTATGGGGTCGCATAGAGTCGGACATGACTGAAGCGACTTAGCAACAGCAGCAGCATACTATAAGCAGTATTTGTGACCCATATTACCTTTTGCTTGTTAGTTAAATCTAGGTGGGGCACATCTGTAGGTTGTTTTCATGCACATTCATGAATACACACACACACACTTTCTGTCTGTGAAAGATTTATAGAAACTTTGAAATTCATAGTCCTATGTCAACTTAAATGTTAGCTATTGCTCTTTTTTATTGAAGTGTAATTGGCATACACCAATTATATTAGTTTCAAGTATACTACATTCAGCATTTCTATACATTCTGAAATGATCAGCACAATAAGGCTAGCTACCATCTAAGTCATTACTATTATTAACTTTGATTATCAAGCATTTGATACATTCTGGATATGGGTGAGCACTTAAATATATTAACACACTTAATCTAAAGTGTGACTCCATCTCACTGCACCATATAGATCTCCTTGTTAATTTAGTTGTAGTTCTGTTTCCTTGGTTACAGGGAACGTTTTCTAGCAATTTCTGTAATACCAAAAAATTGCTCTGATTAAGTACTGCTTGCAAATGAGTTGGAACTCTTATTCTGTAGTGGGTTTTTTTTTTTTAATAGTTTAATCCTCTATAAAAAGTAGAATTTTGAGAATATTTGGTAACTGTTCCCATCATCCTATAATAGGAACTTGCTTTTATAGTAGACAAAATTTTGCACAAACCAAGAAATACCTAAGATAAATTATGCTTCATGTGGAAAATTAAGATTTTGGAGAGTAAAACCTGTGGTTTCCAAGAGTAGAAAAAGGTTTTCAGCATCAGTTATCCACCAACAAGCTTAATCACTGTACATTTTCCTAGGAAATTTTACTTTCCATCTTTTTATATCATTTTTGTCACCCTCTATCCTAACAAAACATTGGTTAAGAGCAAGGAATTAATGTTTTAATTTTTCATACTTTTTGTTTTAAATCCTTTCGTTTTTGTTCCTTCTAGTATACATAAACAGTCTTCTCCTTTTTCAGTTACCAAATGTATGAAATAAATTACCATCCCCTGTCATAGGCAGTGGGAGGTCTGGAAACTTAAATCACATGGTTCTTAGCTCTTCTGCTAAATCACATCACAGCTTAAGATAGCCATTGATAAGGGCAGGGGTAGGGAAAGCCCCACCAATGCCAGGAAAAGAGAGAAACCAAGTCCCTCTGCCTTCTGATGAACCATGTTGGTTTCTAATTTATATTTTTAGGATATGTGACAGTAGAGTAACAATTGCGTTGGGCCAGGTCCATTTGGTTTGAGCAATTATTTGAAAGATCTTCTCCTTCTCAGGATTTGGGACCTGGACACCTAACAGCAAAAAATACCCTAGACTCAAGTCAGCATAGGCCCTTTTTTCCAGCTCTTTATTAGATGTGCATTCTGAAATTTAAAAACTATTTCTAATGTCAAGAACTCCATGTGGGGGGTATAATATTCTAATGTTGCTATGAAATATGTAAGATTTGTTTAGGAAGAGCCTTGATTATCTTAGTGGACCTGTAGAGTGCTTTACCTGACATTTATTGGGTTTGCAAATTGCATAGTTAAATGAATGTGATTATGTTTTTCTTCCAGTTTTCAGATATAATTGATATACATCACTTTAAAGTGTATTGTGTAATGATTTGACTTGCATACATTAAGAAATGATTACCACAATAAATTTAGTGAACATCCATCTTTTCATATAGATACACAATTAAAGAAGTAGAATAAAGGTTTTTTTGCTTGTGATGAGAACTATTATCTTATACTCTCTTCACAACTTTCATATGTAACATACAGTGGCACTGATTATGTTTATCTTGTTGTATATTATATCCATAGTACTTATTTATCTTATAACTGGAAGTTGGTATATTTTGACTGCATTCATCAAACTCCCCTTCACTCTTCCCCTGCCTCTGGTAACCACAAATCTGATCTCTGTTTCTCTGTGTTCATTTGTTTTGAAGCATATTTGACTAAAACACTGTTAGTTCCCATTATACAATATAGTGATTCAGTATTTCTATACATTTCAAAGAAGTCAGCACCTTAAGTCTTGTTATAATCCATCCCCATACAAAGATGTAATGTGTTAACAGCTATATTCCCCATAATACATTTCATCCCCATGACTCATTTATTTTATAACTGAAAGTTTGTTCCTCTCAATCCCTCTCAACTATTTCTCTCTTACCCTAGAACCCTTCCCCTCTGGCAACCACCTGTTTATTCTCCATATCTATGTTCTGTTTCTATTTTGTTATGTTTGTTCATTTGGCTTGTTTTTTAGATTCTACATATAATCGTATAGTATTGGTCTTTCTCTGACTTTTTTCACTTAGCATAACAACCCCCTAGGACTATTCACATTGTCACCGATGACAAAAATTCACTCTTTCTTATGACTAAGTAATATTCCATTATAGGTAGATAGCTAGACACACACACACACACACACCCCTTTATCTATTCATCTAGTGATTGGCAGTTACGTTGCTTCCATATCTTAGCTATGCTGCAATGAACATAGGGATGCATGCATCTTTTCTAATTAGTGTTTTCATTTTCTTTGGATAAATAACCTGGAGGAGTGGAATCTCTGGGTCACATGGTAGTCCTGTTTTTAATTTTTTGAAGAATCTCTATACTGTTCTCCATAGTGGCTGTAGCAGTTTACCTTCCCTAACAGTGCATGACATTTCATCACATTCTCACCAACACTTGTTATTTGTTGTCTTTTTGATAATAGACAGTCTTGCAGGTGTGAGGCAATATCTCATTGTGGTTTTGATTTTAATTTCCCTGACGATTAGTGATGTGGAGCATCTTTTCATGTGTCTGATAGCTGTTTGTATGTCTTCTTTGAAAAAAATGTCCACTCAAGTCCTCTCTCTCTATAATCAAGTTGTTTGCTTTTTTGTGGTTGAACTGTATGAGTTATTTGTGTATTTTGGTTATTAACCCCTAATTGGATTTCTCATTTTCAAATGTCTTCTCCTGTTCAGTAGGTAGCCTTTTCATTTTGTTGATAATTTCCTTTATTGTGCAAAAGCTTTCTGGTTTGACATAGTCCCATTTGCTTTTGTTTCCCTTGTCTGAGGAGACATACTTCCCCAAATATTATTAAGGCCAATATCAAAGTGTATACTGCCTGTATTTTCTTCAAGAAGTTTTATGGTTTCAGGTCTTACATTTAAGTCTTTAATCCATTTTGAATTTATTATTATACATAATGTGGGAAAGTCTAGTTTGATTCTTTTACATGTAGCAGTTCAGTTTTCCTAACACCATTTTTTGAAGAGGCGTCTTTTTCACCCTTTATTGTTACCTCCTTTGTTGTAAATTAATTGCCATATAAGTGTGGATTCACTTTTTGGTAGTTCACTCTTAGTGTATAGAAACTCAACAGATTTCTGTATATTAATTCTGTATCCTGCAACTTTACTGAACTGATACGATTTTAGTAGTTTAGTAGTTTTATTTTGGTGGCATCTTTAGGATTTTCTGTGTATGGTATCGTGTCTTCTGCAAAGAGTGACAGTTTTAGTACTTCCTTTCCAATTTGGATTCCTTTCATTTCTTTCCTGATTGTTTTTGTATGATTGTTGTGGCTAGGAGTTCCAATATTATACTGAAGAAATGTGGCAAGAATGGGAATCTTTTCCTATTCCTGATCTTAGAGGAAAAGCTTTCATATTTTCACTGTTGAGTATTGTGTTAGCTGTGGGTTTGTCATATGTAGCCTTTATTACTTTAAGGTATATTCCCTCTATGGCCCTTTTGTTGAGAGTTTTTATAATAAATAATGTTGAAATCTGTCACAAGTTTTTTTCCACATCCATTGAGATGATCATATGATTTTTATTCTCCAAATTGTTAGTGTGATGTATCATACTGATTTGTAACTATTCCTGGGGTAATGGAACCTGATCATGATCACTAATGTATTGCTGGATTTTGTTTGCTAATATCTTCTTGAGGATTTTTGCATCTGCGTTCATCAGTGATATTGGCCTGAAATTTTCTTTTTTGTGATATCTTTGTCTGGTTTTGGATCAGGGTGATGCTGGCCTTGTAGAATGAGTTGGGAAGTGTCCCTTCTGCAGGTTTTTGAAATAGTTTCAGAAAGACAGGTGTTAACTCTTCAATAAATATTTGGTAGAATTCACCTGTGAACCCATATATCTGGTCCTGGACTTCTGTTTGTTGGGAGTTTTTCTAATTACTGATTCAGTTTCACTACTGGTAACTGATCTGTTTTGTATTCTTTATTTTTTCTTGATTCAGTATTGGGAAATTATCCATTTATTCTAGATTATTCACTTTTTGCTGTTTAATTGTTTGTAGGAATCTCTTATGATCCTTTGTGGTGTTGGTTATAACTTCTTCTTTTTCATTTCTGATTTTATTGATTTGGAGCCTCTCTTCTTTTTTTTCCATGATGAATCTGGCTAAAGGTTTATTTATTTTTTCAAAGAGACAGCTCTCAATTTCATTGATCTTTTGTATTGTTTTTGAATCTCTATTTCATTTATTTCTGCTCTGATCTTTATGATTTCTTTCCTTATTCTAACTTTTGTTTGATCTCCTTTTTATAGTTCTTTTACGTGTAAGGTTATGTTGTATTTTAGATTTTTCTCATTTCCTGAGATAGGCTTGTGTTGCTATAAAGCTTCCTCTTAGAATTGTTTTTTCTGCTTCCCATAGATTTTGAGTCACTGTATTTAATTTTCACTTGTCTCTGGGTATTTTTTATTTCCTTTTTTATTTCTTCAGTGATCCTTTATTTAGTAATGTGTTGTTCAGCCTCCATGGATTTGTGTTTTTTGAAGTTTTTTCATGTAGTTGATTTCTAGTCTCAACATTGTGTTTGGAAAAGGTCCTTGATATGATTTTAGTCTTCTTAAATTTACTGAGACTTCTTTTGTTGCCTAGCATATGATCCATCCTAGAGATTGTTCCATGTGCTCTTGAAAAGACTGTGTTTTCTACTACTTTTGGATGTAATGTTTATATATGTGTGTGCATAAACATTTAAATTTATATAAAATAAAAAAATATGTATAAAGTCTATCTGATCTAATAATGTAGTTTAAGGCCAGTGTCTCCTTATTGATTTTCTGTTTTGATCATCTGTCCATTGATGTAAGTCCCCTATGCCTTTTGTGTTACTGTCAGTTACTCCTTTTATGTCTGTTTAGATTTACTTTATGTATTTAGGTGCTCCTATGTTGGTTGCATGGGGCTTCCCACGTAGTGCATTGGTAAGGAATCTGCCTGCCAATGTAGGAGACACAGGAGACTCGGATTTGATCCCTGGGTTGGGAAGATGCTCTGGAGTAGGAAATGGCAACCTGCTCCAATATTCTTACCTGAAAAATGCCATGGACAAGAAAGCCTAGAGGGCTATAATCCATGGGCTCGCAAAGGGTCAGACGTGACTGAATGACTGAGCACACACACACATACACATACATGTTGGATACATATATGTTTACAATTGTCATATTTTCTTCATTAATCGATCCCTTGATTAGTATGTAATATTTTTCTTTGTCTCTTATAACTGTTTATTTTCAAGTGTGTTTTGTCTCATATAAGTATTGCTACCCTGGCTTATCATTTCTATTTACATAGAATACATTTTTCCATCCCCTCACTTTCAGTCTGTGTATCTTTATGTCTAAAGTAATTATTATTAATGTCAAATTTATGTTTCTCAGCCTTTTAAATGTCTTCTGGAACTTTAGGTTTACTGAATTCTCATATCGTTTTTAAAGCTCTGAAAAAAATAGCTTCCAAATGAGTTTTGATAAAGTTTCTTCATGGTTAAAATAAATTTCCAGTAACATTCATGAATTCAAATGTGATGCCTGAGATGTATCACGTGACTGATACTAGAGGAATGCATTGGACACTCTAAATGTTTAACTTAAAGCCATAGTATAGTTAAAAATAATCCCTCTTAGGCTTATTATTTAGAATGCCATCTGTAATCCCACTGTTGATCACTAAGAAAGTATGAACCTCTCAATGGAATGCTGACTTCAGAAGGGCTGAAAAGTTTTGATACTACAGAATCTCTCACATTCATCTTGAAAATAATTTTCATATGTTGTCACATAATGTTTATAATTGTAAAAGTCATATATTAAACCGAAAAACATCTGGTAATGTGAAACTTATGAAGAAGAAAATAGGTTTGAGTTTCTTTTCTCTAACCCTTAAACTTTCATTCAAGTTAATATGTTGCACAGTCAAACTATAGCCATTTTAAAGCTTCTATTCATGCTCTGGTATTTTACACTGAAGTGACACATCAAATAAAGAGGATCAACAAAGTTCAATTAACTATGGTTTCTTCATAATTGACGATTATAGTATAATGAAATCAACCAAAGCAAATGAAATGGTAACTCTGATAAGAAATCAATTGAGTTCATCAAAATCATTTAGACCTAACTTAAGGTAAGTCTCATGACCTCCCTTGCTCTCAGTTTTCCCATCTATGAAATTGGAAATTTGATCTAGAGGATCCCTAAGGTCACTTCCGGCTTTAAAGTTCCATGATAATAATAGGTAACATTTATTTTTTAATTACAAATGGTCCAGAAAAGTACATAAAGCTAAAATGTCTTCAGTTAGTGCCTTACCCTGCTTGGACATTGGTGTGGTTGAAAGTTTCAGCTTTCTCTCTTATTTCTTCATATGCTGACCCCCATGGACATCAATAGACCTTTTGGGAGAGGGTGAGTAAAGCTTTATCTGTAAACCTCTGTTTTGAGAGACTTTCATATCTTAATAATTGTCCTCACTTTGATCATTTGGAGCCTGGTATATCTTTTGTGCTTTCCTTTTCTTCTCTTCCATTTGTTCTGTGTCTGGTGCGACGTAGATTCTCTGGCTGCACTTTCCTCTGTTCCCTCCGAAGCGCAGATCTCAGATCCGTTTGCACCAGAACCTGCCCCTCCTGCTACATCTGCTGAAACGTCAGCTGCTGCAGCCTCTGCCTCAGCTACCACCACTGTCACTGCTGACGTCGACCTCTTTGGAGGTTAGTCAGTCACATCCCTCCTCTTTCCTTTTCCTTCCAGGATTACTAAAATTACCATAGTATGAAGATGTTTAAAATATCGTACACGATAGAACAGTATGACACAACTTTTAAGTACTTTTTAAATGTTTATTCATATATTTCTTTGCTCAGTTTGTCAACTTCATTTAGTTTTAGTGGTTTTAGAAGACAGGTTGCAATGCTTTGGACCTGTTTTATTTTCTATTTTTTTGCAAAGTTAGGATTTAAGTCACTATTAGGACTCTTGTCCCATATATGGGATCCAGCCCTGCAGTATCTATAAGGGTGGTCTCAGATCCTTCTATCCTCCCATATTTAGGATTGGGTTTTTGGAATTTCTTTTTAGATTTGAACTAGCTAGAAGGAAAAAAATATTTGGGGAATATGAGAGAAGAAATTCTGATCTAAGTTATTTTTTAAGTTTTAAGACAAAAAGTCCTCTAGAAGTTCAGACCTAGAGGTCTCTGAAAAGAGTTTTTGCAACCTTAGGCTTGTTCTTTGCAAGCAAAGATTTGGATTGTCTTTGGCTTCAGAACTTTGAGAGATCACTGGAGTCAGTAGTTGCAATGCTGATTGAAAACAGGTTTATATCAGACTTTGAAATGATAGTCTGAAAATATTTTTTTCCATGCAAATGTAAGTTCTGACAGAGTTGATTTACAGCTGTAAGCCTGAGTCAGATATCCTAGGCTCTGCCAGTATAACATGCCTGGACGCAATGAACCATCTGAAGCCACTTTATTTACATCTTCCCATCTTGAGTGGTGCTTATGTCCAAACCTGGAGAAGTGCTCATTTTAGATGTGTACATTGAATAGTGTATAATCATCATAGTTTTGTGTTTCTTCATTTCAACATAACATCTTTCCCAGGGCATTTTGAGAATATGGTAAAGAAATCAGAGGATGCAAAAAAAAAAAGAGAGAAATCAGAGGATTCAAACAATGTGGTGGGGGCAAGAGAGTTTCTGCAAGTTCTAGTAGAGTTCGTAAATTCCCCTGGGAACATACACTCACACACCATCACGTAACACTGCTACGTGCCCCACTCTCTGAAGCTCACCAACAGTGCCTAAGACAAGGAGTCCTCAGCTTGACACTGCGTTCTTGCCCCCGTTTCATGTGAGGCAATTTGCTGCTGCCTTGCTGCACTGCCATGCTATTACAGAAAAAATCTGCTTTTATTAAAGTAGAAGGGATTTTCAGACTCTTAAATAATTTATTATAAAGAATTATTTGCCAGAGAAAGTTAGTTTTTCATTATGCCTCTATAACTTTTGAGACCAGAAATTAGAGTTTTAGTTTACATTTATAAAATCAACTTCTTCATCCCCTCCTTCTTCCCCCATGATTGGTCTTGAGTATGGATGGTTTCTCATAGGCTTATGTTAACAGGAAAATTCAAGAAAAAATATGAGCAGGGTGGTAACAATTTTGTATGTAAACATTTCTGTTCCTTTAGCTATTTAGATTTTTGGTTTTCAGTCCATTTGAAGGAGCTTAATTGCCTATAAGAAATCAGTCAACTCCATCTTGCTTCTCTCATGGTCCTCTAAAGCCTAAGATATTTCTTGGAAATATTCTTTGTGCCATTTTGCTGTTTGTGTTGATCATTACTGCTTTGATGACATCCATCAAGCAGAAGAATCTGTATGTTTGGAAATATTTTTATGATGTCATTCTTTCTCCCTGCAATACAAGTTTAAAAGGTCAGTACTGTAGCAAATCATATTACTTAATGCCAAAGAATGGAAGCTCTTCTCTAATTTCACCAATATCCTTTCTAGTCATCTGGCTGGAGGCTGAGGAGATGAGTATCTCTGCAAATCTCATTACAATTTTTACTAATCTTTCTAATTCTGTAAACTGTCTCCTGGCCACTGGTAGCTGTAAAATCTCTAACCTTTATGTTCATAAATTTATGTGTTTCACTGTGTGTTTTATGTTAGTACTTTTCAGTGGTATTCCCTGGTTTCTTTCATGTTCTTTATGGATTTATAAGAAATCATCTAGAGGTAGGACTTTAAATTAAAATTCAAACTAAAATCTCTCCGGTCATGTTGTGTGGCCATTTAAAATAAATGTATCTTTAAAATGGGCAAGTGGTAGAACTTTTGATTAATAAGAGCATCAGTTATTTCACATATATGACTTTAAAATATGCCCCTATGAGGTTTTATGTAACATGGCTAGCAGGATTAAATAGACTTTAGAAATAGGATTAATGCATTTTTAAATGGCTAATTTTTAAATTTTCAGGAATATGAAATATTAAACATTAAAATTTTCTGTGCATTTTAGTCTTATATTTTCATTACAGATTTGAAAAATAGGGACTATCTGTTATTTTAAAATACTCAGATTGATACCTACATAATGTTTTAGTCATTTCAGTGTAAGTCATTAAAAACATTTTTTAAGAAACATTATATTTGCTAAATGCTTTATTTTTTAAAAGGAACTTTTAAAAAAATAAAATCTGTCTTCTCTGGTCAGGCAGAACAGGGCTGCAAGGCAGTGTTGTGCTTTAAAAAATAAAATAGATATTAAGAGAAAACACAAAATTTTTTAAAACATTCTGTTTTTCATTGATGTAAACTTTAGTAACAACAGCATATTAGGTTTGTTTTTTTTTTTAAACAACACAGTGTTTTTCTTAGCAGTGCAATGCTAAATTGATGTTAATTCCTCTTGCATTTGCCAGGATACCCTTTCAGCCAACTGTGTTAATTTGTGAGCATCCTGCATGAAGATGGTAGGCTGCGAGCACAGAACCAAGTGGCTGGAAAACCAAAGGACTTGCTTCCCAAGCCTGACTTCATTTGTACAGGCTGCTTAACAAACTAATTAACCTTCCTTAAAATCAGTACTTAAGTATAAGCCCTTACAACTAGACTTAATGGAAGAATGTTATAATCTGAGACCTCTAGGAAAGAAAATGAAATGCTGGTGACTTTTGGGTTCAAGAATGATTGAAACCTTTGAGCCACGTATGTGATTTAAAGATGCCTTATGTGGCTGGAGAAGACAAGGAGGGATAGTTCAGCTTGGGGAGGACAAGAGCAGTAAGAAATTTTCACATAGGAAGTCAGGCACATGATAAAAATTTAGAGGGAAAATTCTTCCTATGTTGCCAGAAGAAAGAGAAGGCTAGTCTGCACAATGTCTGAGACACTGGTTTTCTGGGTAAGACAAGTCCATAACTGTAGAAAAGCAGGAACACACATCTCCTAGAAATAGCAAGGGTTGGTAATTGGCAGAATGTAGACATGAACTGTGAGTGGGTAACAACGGAAAGAGAACTAGATTGGAGGTGGTTTTAGCCTTCAATGCTGGAAGGATAATGCTGCCATCGATTATGAAAGAAAGCTGGGTAGCTAAGTAGTTTTATTATTTTTTAGAAAACAACATCATAATTGCTTTATTATCTCTCACAGTCTTACAGTCTTGGGGGTCTGCTGAGCTCAGCTGGACAGTTCTCTCTCAGGGTTCCTTGCATGGCTATATTCATACAGTGGCTGTGGGGTTGGGATCATCCAGACTCATTCATTCACATCTCCATCTCCTATGCTGGGAGGACTTAAAAGCCATGGGCTGGAGCAGCTGAGGGTCCTTTGTTTAAGAGCAGTTTTGACAGTAGTAGATGAGTTAAGTTTATGTTTAGTTTCAGAGAAGCATTAAAAGGAGATGTCTTGCTGACAGGGGAAAAATAAAAAACCACCTTTCCTGAAAATATAGCTACAAATATTGGTTTCATCTGCTTACACAGAAGTGATCATTAAAGAGGCACACCCGTGAATACTTGTTTGAACTCAGCACTGATGTAGAAAGAAAGAAAGAAAGTGAAGTCGCTCAGTCATGTCCGACTCTTTGTGATCCTGTGGACTGTAGCCTACCAGGCTCCTCTGTCCATGGGATTTTCCAGGCAAGAGTACTGGAGTGGGTTGCCATTGCCTTCTCCAGGGGATCTTCCTGACCCAGGGATCGAACCCGGGTCTCTCCTGCATTGTAGGCAGACACTTTACCGTCTGAGCCACCAGGGAAGCCAATAGCACTGATGTAACTGGTACTTAATTCAGTCCTACAAGGAGGGAACAGTATAGTAGAAAGTGGCACAGTTCATCACAGTCGAGTGGTTAACCACACAAACTTCAGTCAGATAGCTTACAGCCAAATCCTGACTCCACCATTTGCCAAACCTTGGGCAAGTTCTCAGAGTTTACAAGTTTCCATTCTCTTATCTACAAAGTGGAGATGATAGAACTTACATCCCAAGAGAGTTGTAGAAATTAAATGTAATAATGCCAATGAAATATTTACCTAGTGACTGACACACAAATAGTGACTGCTATTACTGTTTCTATTGCTTCCAATCACACTACCCTCAGTTCCAGATTTTATAAGACTAGAAAAGAAAACAGACCTGACTCACGGCAAAATATTTCCAGCTGTCTGTCCCATCCCCGACTGTTTTTTTCCTATGCCATTACTATTATTCACCATCTCCCTTGACTGACCTTTACCAGAACGTGTTCCCTCCGTGTAGCTGTGAGAAGCAATCAAATCAAATCAAGCTGTAACATATGATTGTCCTATTGTCTATTCCAGCGATATTGGTGTTTTTGTAAAGAACCTTTTAACCCACGTGGGTCTCTAATGTTTAATGTTTGTTAATACTGGGTTTCAGGATGTTACCATAATGTGTCTCATACTCAGATCCATTTGAAGCACTCTGGGTTAAACTGAGAAACAAGTATCCTGACTGTAGGATTTCCTACCGCTTAGACCAGGTAAATCTCTGAGAAAGGGGAAATACCGGGTAGCATTTTGTTTGACAAATTCTTTTTAATGGCTGGAGGAGGAGCAGTGTTCTAGGGAACACTGGTAAGTATTGCAGAAGGCAGCAGTTTAGGATATAAGTCTAGCAGGTAAGTGGCAGGTACTTTTTGGTCCCCACTTTCCAGGAATTTCTTTTAGGCAGGTCGTATTTATGATAACTTCATTCCTTTTGTACTTTGGAATGAAAGGGTTTCTTTGAAAACTCCAGGTAAAACTAATTTTACCATAATTAACATGGTGTGTTGACAGAAACACATTTGGGATCCTTTGCACACATCAGCCATTTATAAATTGGGCATTTATAAATGGAGGCTGCCTGTATGTTAATGGATCTACTGTATATTATTATAATTTACTATATACAGTTACATACTTGTAGTTTCAAAACATGAAACTATATCTTTAGTTCATTGAAAACAGGTAATTTTCAACATAACTAGAGCAATGCAGTATTTGAAAATAGCCATAAATTTAAGTCAAAATAAAGGCATTATGGCATCATCTCCTAATTTTTTTTCTTTAGTTCTTTAAAGCAAATCCTTGGTTGCGTCTGAAAATGTTTCTCAGGGATAATGAAAGTTTAACTTATGAATATTTATATATGTCATGTTAACAGTGCAATTTTGCCTAGACTATAAAAGAAAATTGAAATTTAGATGGTTTATGTCATTGTATATTTAATTTTATTGGCATTAAAGAGGACATCCATGCTTGCTAGAAACCATGAGTCAGAGACATCGTAGTAACATATATAAATAACGAAAGCTCAATGTCTCAAACTGCCTAAGAAAGTAATTTTTGTGTTTTAATTTTCGCATCCATTACTTTCTAGTGATGCATAAAACATGCTTCTTAGAGCCCTTATACAATGAGAATCCTGTTACCCTTTGGATCCTCACAGGTCTCAGCAGGCTCCACACTGCACCACTTTGCATGTAGCCAACATGAAGGGGCACCAGGAGTCATTGTTCTGTGACTGCCAATAGTGCATGGGCTGTAAAAATGCATTTTAAGAATTCATGTTGTATAAGGGAGCCTTCTTTGCAATTTAACTTGGTTCTTTTACTATATTTTTCTTCTCTTTTTATCCCTTTCATTTCTTTTGTTTTAACACCTGCACCCAAGATGCCTTTGCAGCTTCTCCCGGGGAGGCCCCTACAGCATCCGAAGGGGCCAACGCGCCGGCCCCCCCAACCCCCGTAGCAGCGGCACTTGATGCTTGTTCAGGAAATGGTGGGTTTCCAATCCTGAGCCCGTCTGTTGTCGTTTTGTCCTGATGTGAAACCCCTGTAGCTAGACATGGCCCTCTGTGTTTCTAATTTTACTTTCTTCTGAGCATAAAATATCACTCCTCCTAACAGAATGAAGAATGCTGACACTTAAAACATTAAGAAAACGAAGGGCATACTTATCAAAATTGACAATTTCTCAAGATTGACAATTTTTGTCACTGCAAGTATGCTGCCTTAATGTTTTTGTTCCCCTCTAATGCTACTGATGGACTTCCCTGTTGGCTTAGTGGTAAAGAATCTGCCTGAAATGCAGGAGACGTGGGTTCGATTCCTGGGTTGAGAAGATCCCTTGGAGAAGGAAATGGCAACCCACTCTAGTATTCTTGCCTGGGAAACCCCATGGAAAGAGGAGCCTGATGGGCTATAATCCCTGGAGTTGTAAAAGAGTCTGACACGACTTAGCAACTCAACAACAACCATAAATGCTATCAATGTATTGTACTCTTTTTGTAACACTGAATTCCAATATATAGGCATGTTTTCATGAATCTTTCAAGCTACCAAGTTGACCAGATTAAGTGAGCATTTAAAAAATAACAGTCTCCAATCCTAGACCGTAGTCTAATCTGACAAATACTTGTTAAGTGTTTCAATTTCTGAATTCGTGGTACCTGCTAGATGTTCTTTTCTCTTTAGAAGAACATGCTAATCACTGACCCCCACTAGTAGGGTCCTAGCTCAAAGCGAGCAGCCTAATGCCTAGCCAGCAGCTAATGCCTAGCAAGCAGCCGAAAGCCTAGCTAGCGTGTGAATATCTGTGCCAGGTGTCTTGGTCCCTGTAGTTATAACGCTGCTCTCTTGCCAGTTTCCTTACTGATGCTGTGTGTGTGTCTCCACTTTCCTTTCCCCAAGACCCCTTTGCCCCGTCTGAAGGTAGTGCAGAGGCTGCACCCGAGCTGGACCTCTTTGCAATGAAGCCACCTGAGACCAGTGTTCCTGTAGTTACCCCTACAGCTAGCACCGCCCCTCCGGTTCCCGCCACTGCTCCTTCTCCTGCTCCCGCCGTCGCAGCTGCCGCTGCTGCCACTACCGCTGCCACCGCCGCCGCCGCCACTACTGCCACCACCTCCGCCGCCACCACCTCCGCTCCTCCTGCTCTAGATATCTTTGGTGGTAATTTTTTTGTTGTCATTGTCGATGTCATTAAACTCTTGCCACCCGGTGGATTGTATTCCGGTCCTTGCGGTTTCCTGCATACGCAACTCTTGACTGCATGATGTCTGTGTCATGAAATGGTTCTCCAGCAACCATTTGCAGCTCGTTTCAGAACTCTTCCAAAAGTGCTCACCCGCGACTGGAAAGTGAGGCAGTTTCTGGTGGGTCCGTCCCGTTGAGTAAAGGCATGTGTGTTCTTGGTCTTAGATTTGTTTGAGTCTGCTCCTGAAGTCGCTCCCGCGCCTAAGCCAGAGGCTGCTCCTAGCATAGACCTGTTTGGGACAGGTAAAGCCAAAGCTCCCTTTCTTTACGTGAGTTTGCCTCGATGTTTTCATGAAAAAGCCCTTTGTCCACCTCTGTGATAATGCACTTGTTAGATTTCTGACTGTGATTTCAGCTCTCTACTCACTTCTGCTTTGTTTCACTTTGGGAAGATGCTTTCTCCTCTCCACCACAAGGGGCCTCTCCTGTGCCTGAGAGCTCTCTCACTGCTGACCTCCTATCCGGTGAGTGTTTCTGCCAAGGTCAAGCCTTCTGAGATGTTTTAGTGGTGGGGGTCGGGGGTGGGGGGTATGTGTGGAGAGACAGATGCAAAAATATGAGGGTTGTCTTGAGTTCTTTTACGCTCAAAATTCACTTTAAAAAAAAAATCTCATTTTTGGTCCATCCCCAATTGATGACCCCCTATATTTCAAATCTGCTACCAACTGGAAAGAGAAAAACTCTTTTTCATACTACATCCTGTGACCTCAGGGAGTCAAGTTTTATTTTCTTCTGTGAAATACATATTTTTAAAACTGTTGGCTTTTACTCAACTGTTAAGCCTGTCTAACTTAAGAGGATAGATCTTCCTGCTATTCAACATGAAATCTCTGGAAGCTATTTGTCGAGGCTCAGGGTTTCGTTTTCCTTTGTGTGACGTGCCCTTTGTCCTGTTATGTGCTTTGCTCCAGTGGATACGTTTGTAGCGCCATCTCCTGCAACCACTGCCTCGCCAGCAAAAGTGGATTCTTCAGGGGTGATAGACCTTTTTGGGGGTGCGTATCTCTCCACCTTCAACACTCACAAAATCCTCCCCCCCCAGAATAGTTTTGAGATCTTGTAGTTCATTATTTTTTTTCTTTTGACCATGTGAAGTTATTTTCATCTTTTAAATGTGAACTTAAGTTTTTAAGATCTTTCCATTTCTTTGTCATCATCATCTTCATCCTCATCGGCTCATCCTATTTTTTAGTGCATGTCCTAACAAAACCAGATGATTTTTCATTTGCAGTCTTGTGTTTTTAACTTTTCATTCATCCTCATGTAGAATCAACTGATTGGAATTTCCTGCTACTGCTCTTCCTTGGTGATCCTGATCTGTCAGCTAAATCGTTTCCAAGTTCTTTAAAGCAATATAAACATAGATAATTTGGAATTGAAAAAAGATAAGCCAGTCAGAATTGAAAGCATAAGCTCTAGATGTCATGCATTATTCCATAGGGTTTATTTATGTTGAGTTTAATGTTCCTAAATCCTCCCAGAGAACTAGAAGATGTTTCACTGACTTAAATGCATTTTTCTTTTCCTGTATGCTATTGGAAGAAAGGCAGATGTACTGAATTAACTCTAGAACTACTCATTTGGATGATACATTCAGTGTCTTCTGTTAGCAGTAAACTTATTGGGGAAAGTCCACGTTTGGAGTGATTTCTTTATGAATTTGCATAAATGCGTATGCTGTGGGCTAAAATACCATCCTTAGCAAGTGAAACCCACATTGAGTAGTTAGGGTACATTGATGCATTATGGTGAGTGCCATGAAAGGAATATGAGAGGTACAAAGGTGTCGCAGTTTGTGACATTCAGAGGCTCAAAACCTGTGGCAAAATCATTAAACTTTGATACAAGTAGGGCAGCTGCTGCTTGAATTGTTTGTTAAATTTTGTTTAATAGAGTTCTAATGGGAGGGGATTCTTGGCTTTGAGCAAAAAGCTTTAAAACTTTGATCCTGTTTTGACAGATTATAGGATTCAGCCCTTAAAAAAAGAAGAAAAATAATTTTCTTACTCTTACAAAGAGGTGTTAATTTTTAAGTATCCTAGAACTCTTCTTTTGAGAGAATGAACTGGTCAGAGCATAAGTCAATCCATTCAGTCATTTCACATATCCACAGGAGACAAGCTTACCACAGAGTGTCATGTCTGTGCATTTCTCAGCAAATCACTTCCCTTACTTACTGTTTACACTCTTTTACTTTTTTGCTGCATAATGGATAATGGGTAGATGCATTCGGAAGTAGTGCTTCTGAACCCCAACCTGCACCTCAGGCTGCTTCTAGCTCGTCAGCATCGGCAGACCTACTAGCTGGTAATTAATTGCATTAAAATAAAATAGTTTTTTATGAAAGTTAAGTTTGGATATATTTTTATAAGTAACAGATAATATATAAATTTCAAGGTGCATGTCTTCTTTTCCTTTTAGACATGAAATTGAAAAATAAGACATTGTATAATAGAAAGTTGATTATTTCCCAGGAGTTGATGAAATTGGTCTTAAAATCAGTTGTATGCAAGCCACCCCTGCAGCTCATTAGATGCTCTTAATATGCCTTACTTTCAGTTAGCATGTTTTTTATTAAAGAAATAATATGCTTAATTCAGCAATTTTTATCTTGTATTGCCCCGCCCTTTTTTTAAAGGAATTTGTGGGGAAATGTACCATGATATTTGACAGTTCTATAATATATGAGTACTCTTAAGAGAAGCTTTTCTACATTTCCACCATTGGTTAGATTCCCCCCCCCCCTTTTTTTTTATTGGAATATAATTGCTTTACAGTGCTTTTTGAGTGAGTAAAATTATATGTAAATACAAAAGGAAATGCAATAAAGATATAGCATAACTGTTAAAAATGATTTTTAGAGATTTTAAACCAAAAATTAAGGAGCATCTCAAAATTGGGGAGAAAGCGCTCTCCAAAATTAATATGTGAGTTCTCGTTCCTTGCGATGTTTCTGCCTCGCCGTTCAAGACCGGTGGCTTTCTTCGCGCCCATTGCATGTTGGGAACGGCAGTTCGTCAGACTGGCTATGTCGCTGTGAGATGCTGGCACTCGTGGTAAGTTCAGGTCCGGTCTGGCTTCGCACGAGCCACTGCGTTTCACTATGACAGGCGTGGCACGCTCTGGTCACCGTTAGTATGCGTGACAGGCTTTCAGAGCGATTAAGGAAACAAGCCGAAAACCTACGACTTCTCATGGGCTTGCGCTCTCGCTGAAGCTCGTGCTCCTCACGGACCGGCTGTCTTCGTTCCTCTTCTCCCCGCTCTGAAAGTTTGAGCTTACTGTTGGCAGGCCCCTGGGCAAACGGTGTGTGAGATGGGACGGTCGTCAAAGGACAAGCGAGATGTCTACTACCGCCTAGCCAAGGAGAAAGGCTGGCGCGCCCGTAGTGCCTTCAAGCTGTTACAACTTGACGAGGAATTCCAGCTCTTCCAAGGCGTGACGTGGGCGATTGACCTGTGTGCGGCCCCAGGCAGCTGGAGCCAAGTGCTGAGCCAGAAGATAGGGGGCCAGGGTTCTGGCCATGTGGTGGCTGTGGACCTTCAGGCAATGGCTCCACTACCAGCTGTGTTACAGATCTAGGGGGATATCACCCAGCTGTCCACTGCCAAGGAGATCATCCAGCACTTTGAAGACTGCCCCGCTGACCTAGTGGTGTGTGACGGGGCTCCTGATGTAACCGGCCTCCATGATGTTGATGAGTATATGCAGGCCCAGCTCCTCCTAGCTGCTCTGAACCTTGCTACGCACGTCTTGAAGCCAGGGGGCTGCTTTGTGGCCAAGATCTTACGAGGCCGGGATGTGACACTGATCTACAGCCAGCTGCGTGTCTTCTTCTCCAGGGTGCTATGTGCCAAGCCCAGGAACAGCCGAAATTCCAGCATCGAGGCCTTTGCTGTCTGTAAGGGTTACGACTCCCCTGAGGGCTTCCTGCCTGACTTGACCAAACCCTTGCTGGATCACTCTTACGATTTCAACCAGTTGGATGGCCTTAGCCTCATCATTGTGCCATTTGTGACCTCTGGGGACCTGAGCGCCTATGATTCAGATTGCAGTTACCCACTGGACCTAGAGGATGGCTCAGAATACAAGTGCACTCCACCCAGGCAGCCCCCCATCTCACCACCCTACCAGGAGGCGAGCACATTGAAGAAGAAAGGGCAGCTGACCAAGGACAAGGAGATCCGCCCTCAGGACTGCCTCGCGAGCACAGTGGACAGGATGCCCCAGTCCCTGACTGTTCCACAGCGCCACACCCTGCAGCCCTCTGAGGTCGAAGACAGTGGAGTGAATTATTTGTCTTAACATGTTAAGTTAGCCGACAATCTGATAAGGACTGGGAAGCTGTTTGCTGTCAGGAAAACCAGAATTTGAGTTGATCTTGTTTTCAAATATCTCCTCAACCAGTCTAAACATACAAACTCCAAGTGGGAACCTCCAGCAACTGCCACAAATAGAAGGAAAGAAACATCCCAGAATGTCCATCTTCAGAGGGGATTCTTGAGTGGGGTCTTGCTTCTTCTCTAAATCTTTGTAGCCATGGGTCCCGAATATGTCCAGAACTCACCCTGAAAGCAGGGTTCTTAACCCTGGGTAGAAGTCAGGGGTATCTGTTAACTTGATGGAGGGAAACATTACATTTTTATTTTCACTAACTGAAATTTTAGCTTTACTCCAGAATCTGAATGCTGGCAGCAAATCAGAATTGTAAAATTACTTTTACAATAGTAAAAGCAGTGTCTGCAACTTTCCACCAGTAGAGGTCACAGTTACTTATTTAATGTTACGTTATAGTTGTTTTGGACATCTTGAAATACTGTTCACATTGGTCATTACTTTGAATAAGATCTTTTTTTTAAATTTGTCTTTTTGATTAAAAGATAATTGCTTTGCCAAATTTTGTGATTTTCTGACGTATATCAACAGGGGTCAGCCATAGGTGGGATCAGCCATAGGTGTGCCCAGGTCCCCTCCCTCCAGGCCTCCCTCCCAGCTCCCTCCACATCGCACCCTTGTCACAGGAATTGTCACAGGGCCCCTGTTTGAGTTCCCTGGGTCATACAGCAGGTTCCCGTTGGCTGTCTATTTCACATGTGGTATTGTAGGTTTCCATATTGCTCTCTGCATACGTCTCACCCTGTCCCTCCCCCCTCCCCCATGTCCATGGGTCTGTTCTTTGTGTCTGTTTCTCCATTGCTTCCCTGAAAGTGAATTCATCAGTACCATCTTTTTGGAGTCCATATATGTTTGTATCCGTATGATGTTTGTATTTCTGTTTCTGGCTTACTTCACTCTGTGCTTTGGGCTCTAGATTCATCCAGCTCATTGGAACTGACTCAAATGTGTTTCTTTTTATGGCTGATGGTATTCCATTGTATATATGTACCACAGCCTCTTTTTCCGTTCATCTGTGAATGGACATCTAGGTTGCTTCCATGTTCTAGCTATTGTAAATAGTGCTGCAGTGAACATTGGGGTACATGTGTCTTTTTCAGTTTTAGTTTCCTCAGGGTATATGCTTAGGAGTGGGATTGCTGAGTCATATGGTGGTTTTATTCCTAGCTTTTTAAGGGATCTCCATACCATCTTCCATAGTGGCTGTATCAGTTTACATTCCTACCAGCAGTGCAAGACGATTCCCTTTTCTTCCCATGCTCTCTGGCATGCATTGTTTGTAGACTTTTTGATGATCGCCATTCTGACTGGTGTGAGGTGGTATCTCATTGTAGTTTTCATTTGCATTTCTCTAATGGTGAGTGATGTTGAGCATCTTTTCATGTGTTTCTTCGTCATCTGTGTGTCGTCTTTGGAGAAATGCCTTTTTAGTTCTTTTTCCCACTCTTTGATTGAGCTGTTTGTTTTTCTGGTTTTGAGTTGTATGAGCTGCTTGTATATTTTGAAAATTAATTCTTTGTCAGTTGTTTCATTTACTATTTTCCCATCCTGTTCAGTTCAGTTGCTCAATTGTGTCCAACTCTTTGAGACCCCATGGAAGCATGCCAGGCTTCCCTGCCCATCACCAACTCCTGGAGCTTGCTCAAACTCATGTCCATCAAGTCAGTGATGCCATCCAACCATCTCATCCTCTGTCGTCCCCTTCTCCTCCTGCCCTCAATCTTTCCTAGCATCAGGTCTTTTCCAGTGAGTCAGTTCTTCACATCAGGTGGCCAAAGTACTGGAGTTTCAGCTTCAGCATTTGTCCTTCCAATGAATATTTAGCACTGATTTCCTTTAGGACTGACTGGTTTGATCTCCTTACAGTCCAAAGGATTCTCAAGCGTCTTCTCCAACACCAAAGCATCAATTCTTCAGCACTCAGCTTTCTTTATAGCCCAACCCTCACATCCATACATGACTACTGGAAAGATCATAGCTTTGACTAGATGGGCCTTTGTCGGCAAAGTAAAGTCTCTGCTTTTTAATATGCTGTCTAGGTTGGTCATAGCTTTTCTTGTCCCATTCTGAGGGTTGTCTTTTCACATTGTTTTTAGTGAATAACATCTTATAACTTGATGTACTAATAAAAAGTTAGTACTAAAGTATTAACTTGATGAACTAAAAAAAAGTTCATATATTGTAGCACCCCCCCAAAAAAATTTAAGTGTGTAATTTAAAACTCAAAAACAAAGACTAAATGCATAATCTCTTGAAAGGACACATATCCCAGAAAAACTAGTTATTCTTCATTTAATTTACTTTTAGACCTATGACATAATTGCAATTCCAGAATTGAACTGTGAATAAAATATCACCTTAGTCTTCTCCTTGAGTAAAAATTTCAGGTTCTATTTGGTGTACCTAGTGTGGTGAAACTAGAGAACATTCTAGAAGAGGCAACTTCTGTGTCCAAGGAGGACAGGCTAACAGAATAAATCTCTCCAAGTTGTTGAGGTTGCTGGTGGGATATAGGCATCACCCACATCTCAGACAGAGTCTGGCTAGAAACTTGAGAGTTATTATAACAAATGAAATACTATTTCACCCAGTGAAGAGTAAAACCATCAAACTCCTCTCATGAGATATCAGCTGAAGATACAGATGTTTGAAAGATGGAGACAGTTTCCTGGATGGCCGTGTAAAAATGGACTATTAAGGGAGGTTAGGTATGTTGAGCGATATGCCTAACTTGTGAGGTTGATATCAAACGGAAACCATTTTCTTCCATAAGAGACAATTCTGGGATGACGGCACCATAATCTGTACTAGCCTAGGTCTGTACCTGTTCCTAGTTTTAATTCCACAGGTATGGGAGAATAATGTCCTGCAGTAGGAGGGAGACCTTTCATAGTTTCGCATCTTCTGTTAACCACATGGCACAGGTAGCTTTAGCAGGGCCACAGAAGTCCTTGAACTGATTTAAAATATAAAAACTTTCAGTATGCAATTAGTAACAGTTCCCACTAACTGGTATGGTCTATAGAAGACCAATCATTTCATCTCTGGGGGTCAGAAACAGAACAGACAGAAGGTTCTCAGGCTGTTACTAGAAATATTGACTCTCTCAAATTGATTTTAGTAAATGGACTTAATAACTGTACCACTGAGAATAAAGGAAATGACAGCATCTTTAACATAATAGAGCACATGTGAGTGTGGGAAAATGTGTGTGGGAATGTATTTATCTACCAATAATTTTAACATGGTACTCCCTCGACCCAAGTGATGTGTGTAGACGACGACTGTCAGTTTTGATATGTCTCTGTTAATAGAACTTCATTAAGTGTGTAGGCCATTCCCCTGTAGAGAGATACATTCATAAGACTGATCATCTGTGATAAAAGGCAGTATGTCTGCAGCCGGTGATTCATGTAGGACAGCTCAAACATGTCTGCAGGACATCTGAGACATATATATATAGGCAGGAAGCCTAGTAGTTATTACTTTATTTTCAATTGCACAGACTTTCTTAATATAAATTCCAAAACAAAGAGAAAGAAAGAGTCGTCATTAGTATTCTCTTACTGCTTACCTCTATTCCAAGTCTCTAAAACTTTTCACTTAACAGGAGATCTCCAAACTCCTTATTAATGCCTATCATTTTCCTGCTTAACTCTTACTTTAGAGTAAAGCGACAGATTTTTCTTCCTTAACATAATAATCAGTTGGTTATTTTATATCACTTTATAGCTTTGTAATTAGTCTAGGTTTGTGAAGGTGCCTGCTTCATAAGAACTGAGTATAATGGGGAAAAGCCATCTTTCCAGATCTCTGTTGACTTTATAAACCTGTCAGAAGGGGATAACTCTGGCCTCACACGTGGCTGTAGGAAAGAGGTCAAGTAGTATTGTGGGGAAGAACCAGGGTTCTAGAAGATTCCTTTCTGAAATCCTGGCTCCGCACTTGCCATCAGGTCACCTGAATCAAATTATTTAACCTCTCTGGCCCCAGTTTCCTCATTCATGAAAATTCCTGGAGTGATTGTGAGGCTTAAATGAGCTAATATATGTCTTAGGTTGAATGATATAAAATTGGTATTTTTGTGGGATCAAAATGGTAGAATATTGACAGTGTATGTGGCTCAGATAGTTCAACCTAAAAAAATTGCTCAGAATGTGCCTGTCTTTTGGTGAGCCTCATGCCAATTTTGGCTGAACCTTCACTTTCATAGAGAAAACAGTGGTCTTTTTTTTTTTTTTTTTCATTAAATAGTGTTATTTATTCATCTATGGGAATGAACCCCTTACCTTATGAAACTCACCAGCACTAAGCAGTTGAGCCCTGGGTAAATGCACATGGTTTTCTCTTTTTATTACTGAGTCACGGGTGGTGTGTTAACTTCCCTTTGCATCTTTTCTAGCTGTGAAAAGATAGGATTGAATCAGCTAGGATTGAATCAGCTGATCTTAATGTCCTTTCCAACACTGATACGCTGTGACCTTACAATAAATTGTCCTTTCTTGACCAAATTTTAAGAAACTGAGTGTCAGGTACAGTTGTTTCCATGTTCACCTGTAACAAAGAGAACCATACCCTTTGCCTAGATTTCCGACTGCCATATTCCAACTTGTGGGGGATGTTTCCAAGAAGTCAACCTTAACGCAGCAACCAACCTCCCTAAAACCAAACTGGTCATATCCTCAAAAATAATTGCACTTATCCCATCTTCTAGTAAAGTAATGCTCAAAATTCTCCAAGCCAGGCTTCAGCAATATGTGAACCGTGAACTTCCAGATGTTCAAGCTGGTTTTAGAAAAGGCAGAGGAACCAGAGATCAAATTGCCAACATCCGCTGGATCATTGAAAAAGCAAGAGAGTTCCAGAAAAACATCTATTTCTGCTTTATTGACTATGCCAAAGCCTTTGACTGTGTGGATCACAATAAATTGCAGAAAATTCTAAAAGAGATGGCAATACCAGACCACCTGACCTGCCTCTTGAGAAACCTGTATGCAGGTCAGGAAGCAACAGTTAGAACTGGACATGGAACAACAGACTGGTTCCAAAAAGGAAAAGGAGTACGTCGAGGCTGTATATTGTCACCCTGCTTATTTAACTTATATGCGGAGTACATCATGAGAAACACTGGGCTGGAGGATGCTCAAGCTGGAATCAAGATTGCCGGGAGAAATGCCAATAACCTCAGATATGCAGATGACACCACCCTTATGGCAGAAAGTGAAGAGGAACTAAAGAACCTCTTGATGAAAGTGAAAGAGGAGAGTGAAAAAGTTGGCTTAAAGCTCAACATTCAGAAAACTAAGATCATGGCATCTGGTCCCATCACTTCATGGCAAATAGATGGGGAAACAGTGGCTGACTTTATTTTTCTGGGCTCCAACATTGCTGCAGATTGTGATTGCAGCCATGAAATTAAAAGACGCTTGCTCCTTGGAAGGAAAGTTATGACCAACCTAGATAGCATGTTCAAAAGCAGAGATATTACTTTGCCAACAAAGGTCCGTCTAGTCAAGGCTATGGTTTTTCCAGTAGTCAAGTATGGATGTGAGAGTTGGACTGTGAAGACAGCTGAATGCTGAAGAATTGATGCTTTTGAACTGTGGTGTTGGAGAGGACTCTTGAGAGTCCCTTGGGCTGCAAGGAGATCCAGCCAGTCCATCCTAAACGAGATCAGTCCTGAGTGTTCACTGGAAGGACTGATGTTGAAGCTGAAACTCCAATAGTTTGGCCACCTGATGCGAAGAACTGACTCATTGGAAGAGACCTTGATGATAGGAAAGATTGAGGGCAGGAGGAAAAGGGGACAACAGAGGATGAGATGGTTGGATGGCATCACTGACACAATGGACATGACTTTGAGTAAACTCTGGGAGTTGGTGATGGACAGGGAGGCCTGGCATGCTGCAGTTCATGGGTCGGAAAAGTCGGACACGAGTGAGCGACTGAACTGAACTGATCCCATCTTCGCTTCATTATGATGTTAATTTTTAAATATCTACAGGATGTCTTCATTTAGGAAGGCTACATGATCCTTAAGTCACTTGAATACTGCTAAAATCACTTCAGGTAGTCCCCATGAATTTTTAGAGAGCATCTTCTAATAGGTAACAGTTCTCCAAGTTTCATTTTTTCATACATAAACAAGGAAACCTAAGCCAGTGTCACTATCCATTTCCAGGGACAGCATGATTTTCTGGTTAGAAATAGTAACTGGAGAATTTCAGTGGAAGTCATTTCCAAAATTATAAATTTACTGTTACAAAGTGTAAGCTAAAGGTTTTTTGTAAGCATTCTTTATGTTTTTTGGCAAGCATTTTGTGAAGAAAAGATATAGCTAGATGAGAAAAGAATACATTTATATATATATATTTTATATATATATATATAATATATATATACCCAAACTGAGTATAAAAAAGACTTCTTTAATTTTGATAATAGGACATCATCTAATGTCTTATTAAGGAGTCACTTTTTTCATGAAAGTGAAAGTGAAGTCGCTCAGTCGTGTCCGACTCTTTGTGACCCCATGGACTGTAGCCCACCAGGCTCCTCCATCTGTGGGAGTTTCTAGGCAAGAATACTGGAGTGGGTTGCCATTTCCTTCTCCAGGGGATCTTCCCGACCCAGGGATCAAACCCGGGTCTCCCTCATTGCAGGCAGATACTTTACAAAACCCAGGTCTCCCTCATTGCAGACAGATGCTTTACGGTCTGAGCCACCAGGGAATCCTTACATCTTTTTGTACAGAAGCAATACAGTGAGCTCTGCTTCTGTCTGTTGATTGAGAGCAATAATTTACTTCCAGGCTTCAAAAGAGAAACACTTAATTTGAGGTCTTTGCTTTCTCCTCACCTTTTAAATTCAAAAGTATCCTTCTTTCAATAAGTGTTAATTCAGTGTTTTAGACATTTGACTGAGTATTCGTGGAAAAGATGAAAAAAGACAGTTCCTGACACCAAAAAGCCACCCCCAGGGTGGGGACTGGGGTGGAAATAAAGGATGGTATATGGGCAGGGTGGGGAGATGTACCAGTGCTGAGAGCACAGAGGCAGGACACATCACCTATGTATACCAGATGTGGGAGGGGCAGGGTCATTGGGGCTGGTAGCTGTGGGTGGCAATAGGAGGCAAAGAAGCCCTCCTGGGGCTGGCTCATTGTGATGTGTATTATGGCCGCAGCTGAATTTGCAGGGAGGAGAGAAGGAGGTCCAGAGACAGATGCACTTGTTTGCTATATAAAGGAACCCACATTATATGAATCTGAAAGTTCTGGGGAGCCCATGAAGGATATTAGAGAAGTAACTTTGTCAGCATTTTCTACTCAGAAAGATCACTCTGGCTGCACTGTAAAGGCTAGGTTGGAGGAGCTACAGATTAGAGGCAGAAAGTCGCTTTGTGTTGTATTGGGTGAGCCTAAATTTGTCAATGGCAGCAATGAGACTGGAACATATAAGAAATATATTCAGGAGGAGTTGATTGCAGGATACATGCATATTTTTCTGATTTGCATTTTATTATTATAATGAGCCAATGTGTAAACTAAGCATTTTCGAGGTACCTGGTATTGTGATTTGAAGAAATAAAATTTAAATACATAAATAACTATCTGAAGTTTAACCATAGTGAAACCATCTCAGCTTTATGTACTCCATCATAACGGTAGATTGGATTGCTGCAGGTTCTCTTAACAGGGACATAAAGTCTTATGTGCTCTCTGATTTCCAGTTAAATTAAATATCTGATTATTACATGTCCGAGTTTGAGATACTTGAAAAACTATTCCAAAAGCATATCTTCCTGAATTTCATTGCCTTCTCATCCATATGCACTCAATAGCTTTTTGGTCTTCTGTTACTTCTGCTGACTCTGTTTTATTGGCCTTTACCTATCTTTAGTTGTTTCTGCTTATATTTTTCTGGAACTACTTTTTCCCAGGATTTGGGGGTTCTTTCATGGCTCCTTCTCCATCGCCAGTGACTCCAGCTCAGAATAACCTGCTACAGCCCAATTTTGAGGCAGCTTTTGGAACAACGCCTTCAACTTCTAGCAGCAGCTCCTTTGATCCTTCAGGTGAGGCAGTGATTTTTCAAATATTCTTTTTATTTGTTCTGTTTCTAAAATACACCACCTCAGGTTCGTGTGATATCAGGAAATTTATAAGCAAATATTGGATGAACACCTGGTTTTAAAACTGTTCAATAAATCTCTCCTTCTGTAACCTAAGTAAATATTTTCCATACATTTTTGGTAGTTTTAAGAATAACCTGCAATCTCTTTCTGTTTTTGTTTTTATTTTTTAGCAGATATTTAACTTAACATGCACACCATCTGTTTGCATGAGCTTATATGCACATGGTTTGGAGAAAGTTAAGGGAAAACAAATACTTTGTGCTAAATCTTTGTGCAGTATCTCAATGTGTAGACACTCCCACTGCTGTTGCTTACACGCTCTGAAGTTTGCCTGGCCCTCCGTTTGATGAAGTTGACACGAATAGTATTCTTTGCCTGCCTTTAACCTTTCATCCTGCTGTCATTTTGTTTGTATTTTCTTCCATTCTACTCTTCTCATGCTGGGTCCCTACTACAAATTTTCAATTGGTGAGTTTTTGGTAATTGTGTTTCAGAAACACCCCAACTATATCCTCTGCCTGACAATTTGGTTGCTTCCATTGCCAGTGCTGAGTTGAATGCTGTCCTTTTTTTAATTTAGAATTATTGTAGAGTGGTGTGTGTATGGTAAATATGCATTGTTTTTTTTGTATATAAAAAAAATTAGCAACCATAAAACTTTTGATGTAAGTATCAGCAGAAGCTTTTGTACAAATCCTATGAGACAGCATTTTTGAATAGTCTTTCTGTATTCCAGGAACTAAACAAATGGTCATTTGTTACATCTGATCAGGAACCATCAATAATAGCATGATTCTTAATCCTGAAAATAGCATATATTGTAGCTATGCCCTTAAAGTTAGAACCAGAAGTGGTTCTAACTTTCATACTACAATGAAAGAAACAAAAATCAAAATTCTTACTTCTACAGTATGTTTTTCAGATATTTGTTAATAGGTACTAATCATCAGATCAGATTTTACTCCAGCACTGATTTCATAGGAATTAGGAGATTCAGACTTACTTTCTCATTTAAGAATTTTTATAAAAGTAGGCATTGTAACTACCACATATTGAATGCCTATTTTGAGTGAGCATTATAGTAAAGGCATGACGTATATCATCTAGTTTAATCTTCACAACAAATCCATGTTGTAGTTGTACTCTTCCCACTTACAGGTAATAAAAACTCAGACAGTCACTTTCTCAAAGTCACACACTCATGAGGCAGGCAGCTGACATGAGCCCAATTCTGATTCCCAAGTCTGTGTTCTTTCCTGAACATTACACAATTTCTTTTTTCCACTTTCATGTTCATTAGTATTTCCATACTTTATGAGTAGCCATATGTAGAGATGTTTTTTTGGTGTTATAGTCATTGAAAGTATGGATTAAGTGCCTTCTTTGGTAAAATTGTAAATGTACAATTGTTTCATTGTACAAAATTGTTTCATTCTTTTTCAAAAGAGTTTCCCTTTGATTTTGCATATTTCTTTTGCAATTATTCTGAACCTGTTCTATTTGATTTCCAGTGTTTGATGGTCTAGGTGATCTTCTGATGCCAACCATGGCACCAACTGGGCAGCCTGCACCCATCTCACTGGTACCACCAAGTCCTGCAATGGCGGCAAGCAAAGCCCTTGGGAGTGACCTTGACTCATCTCTTGCCAGCTTAGTAGGCAGTAAGTAATAGAATAGTTTTCTTTAGCAGAATCGTATGTGAATTTTTTTCTCTCTTTTTTTTTTTTGTATGAATTGTTTCTGAATTCACTTACAGGTGAATATGTCAAGGAGTAGACAGAAATTCTTAGTGTTTTACCCAGTACAATTCCTTGGAAGATATACAGTCCCTGTGCCATTGTCTCACAAGCAACATGGAGGCCACTTTTAATCTGAATTACCAAAGGTGTAATTAGAGAGCGTGTAGAGTGAAATCTAAGTGTATTATCTTAAATAAAGTTCTTAATTTTTTATTTCATTTGGAAATAACATATTTACCAATTGAGTATCCAGATTAGTTTCAGTTATTCATTGAACAAATATTTATTGAGCACCAGGCAGTCTTCCAGGCTCTAGAGATAAATCAGTGAACAAAGCAGATAGAAATTTCTGTTCTTACAGTGCTTAGCAGGGCAGAGACAACATTAAATATTTTCAAATAAATAAATTCTCTAATATGTTAGGTTGTAAATGCCATGGAGAAAAACCAGGACATCCAAAGAGGGTCTGTAAGTACTACAGAGTAGCCCTCACTGAGAAGGTAAAATTTGTGCAAAGATTTGAAGGTAAAGGAATGAATCATACGGATATCTGAAGGAAAAAATTTGCGGGCAAAGGAGATGGCCAGTGCAAAGGCACTGGGGCAGATGATTGCCTGGCATACTCAAGGAGTTCCATGGACATTAGTGACTGGAGCTGGGTAAGTGAAGGAGAGAATCCTAGGAGATGAGGGAGCTATTACAAAGATTGGCCTTGTTTTAATTCTGAATTCAATTCTTTTGTTAAGGTGAATGGGCTTACCATCACCGATACCTTTTGTTTCACTCAAGGCTATATCAAAAGTTTATCAGATCCCTGAGACAACTTTTTTCCTATGTAGTATTCCTGCAGACATATTCTTGTTTCCTATTCCCATGATTTAAAGAAGACATTTCTCCAAAGAATATATACATATGGCCAATATACACATGAAAAGGGGCTCAACATCAGTCATCTGTGAAATGTCTATCCAAACCACAGTGAAATATTACTTCACAACCATTTTTTGCCATTTAGTTGCTATATCATGTCCAACTCTTTTGCAACCTCGTGTACTGTAACCCGCCAGGCTTCCCTGCTGTGAAATTCTCCAGGCCAGAAAACTGGAGTGCGTTGCCACTTCCTCCAGGGGTCTTCCCAACCCAGGGATCGAACCCAAGTCTGCTGCACTACAGGCGGATTCTTTACCTCTAAGCCACCAAGGAAGCTAGTTCACGCCCATTAGGATGGCTGTAATAAAAAAGATCATAACTAGTCTTGATGAAGACGTGGAAAAATTAAAACCCTCACTTCATGGGAAATAGATGGGAAACAGTGTCAGACTTTATTTTGGGGGGCTCCAAAATCACTGCAGATGGTGACTGCAGCCATGAAATTAAAAGACGCTTACTCCTCGAAAGGAAAGTTATGACCAACCTAGATAGCATATTCAAAAGCAGAGACATTACTTTGCCAACACAGGTCCGTCTAGTCAAGGCTATGGTTTTTCCTGTGGTCATGTATGGATGTGAGAGTTGGACTGTGAAGAAGGCTGAGCACCGAAGAATTGATGCTTTTGAACTGTGGTGTTGGAGAAGACTCTTGAGAGTCCCTTGGACTGCAAGGAGATCCAACCAGTCCATTCTGAAGGAGATCAGCCCTGGGATTTCTTTGGAAGGAATGATGCTAAAGCTGAAACTCCAGTACTTTGGCCACCTCATGTGAAGAGTTGACTCATTGGAAAAGAGTCTGATGCTGGGAGGGATTGAGGGCAGGAGGAGAAGGGGATGACAGAGGATGAGATTGCTGGATGGCATCACTGACTCGATGGATGTGAGTCTGAGTGAACTCCGGGAGTTTGTGATGGACAGAGAGGCCTGACATGCTGCAATTCATGGGGTCGCAAAGAATCAGACACTACTGAGTGACTGAACTGAACTGAACTGAACATTACTGGGGAGACTGTATTGATAACATTGAGCAGCTGCCATGAAAAGTGATTTGGCAGTTTCTGGAAATGTTAAATATACAGTTACCATTCACCAGAGAGGGTACCAGGTGACTCGCCTAGAAAGCTCTTCTGCAGATCTCTGTGCAGCTTTGCACAAGCTTCATCCCATGAGGCTTCCTTGAGCACCCTATTTAATCCTGCCTGCCCCCACTCTCAACCTAACCCACCAGCTCTCTCTTACCCTGTTCTTCATATTCACTTTTCCATAGGCTTGCTGTATTGCCTCTAGTAGCTTATATACTCTTCTATTATTTTGTTGTTTTATCATCCATCTCACCCCAAGAGAATGCAAATTCCTCTGGGACTGGGATCTTTATTTGCATCACTGGCTTATCTCACATGCTTAGAACAGTGCCTGGCATATGGGGGCTCAATAAATATTTGCTGTAGTAGTCAATGATTTGAGATTAGAGCAGAATGATTTAACCCATTGGGTCAGGAGTTGCCAAGACAACTCACATAATTCGTAGATTCACTAGAAGGACCCAAGGGAGTCAGCACATGGTTGTACTCACAGCTGAGATTACAGCAGAATCGTAAGGATACACAGCTGGATCATCAAGGGAAAAGTCCAGAAGAATCCACACATGGACTTCCTTATGCTCTCTCCTCCCTAAAAGGGGAAGAACACACAAACATGCAACAACACACAAAGATTTCTGCCCAGGAAAGCCCTTTATAAAGATTGAGCATCCAAGGTTTTTATTGGATCCTCATCCTGTAGGCACTCTGCCTAACATGTACCAAAATACCAGCCAGTCTCCTGAAAGGAAAGCAGATTTTCAGCATAAACCTAGTTGCTTGTACAGTTCAGACAAATGAGCCATGCTTATCATTAGGAGAACAATTGAAGAGAACAGTTTGGCTTCCCAGGTAGCTTAGTGATAAAGAACCTGCCGGCCAATCATCCCTGGGTCAGGAAGATCCCCTGGAGAAGGAAATGGCAAGCCACTCTAGATTGTTGCCTGGGAAATCCCATGGAGTCTCAAAGAGTGGGACACGACCTAGCCACTGAGCGCAGAGAACAGTTTATATTAGCCAAGTTCCCAGCCACACAGGCCTAAGATAGCAATCTCAAGCCTCCTAAGTTCACACATTTCTGAATACAGATTGACTTGAAAGTTTGATCCTTAAGAATAACGTGAAGTGAAAGAAAATGCTGGACTTGTGAATATGTTTCCTAAAGTGGTTTCTCTTCGGTAAAACTAAATGCAGTCATTTGTATGCAAAATGTGGACTTTTTTTAGACCTCTGATTCTTTGATCTTTTAAATGTCATATCATTTAAACTGAGTATAGAGATTTAAATTCTTTTTTCTCTTATCCATTTATAGATCTTGGAATTTCTGGTACCACATCCAAAAAGTAAGTATTTTTGAAACTGTCTGGTTTTCTAATGACAGTGTATTTGTACTTGTTTGAGACTATCAAACCTTATACTTAATGGAGTATTACTCATTTTCAGGCTAGGTAACTTCTAAATTGGTTTTTATTTCATTGTCAGTTTTTGTTTTGCTGTTATTCTACCGGAATCTCTATTCCACTATTGACTCTACAATGAAAAGGAATAATCTGTTTCAGTTTCCAGATTCACACTAAATTATATCTAGAAATACTTGGGAATTGTGGTTTGAATACTTTAATAGCTTTAAATTCTAGATGCATTGTAATATTCCTCGCTAACATTGATTTTAAAAAGTGTCTCATGGAATCAGTTCTAAGGAAGAATAGTAAAAATGACAATGTATATGTTTTTTAGATGCTTATTTCAACATCTCTGAAATTGGGATGCATTTAACAATAGATATAATCACTGGAAGGCAGGTGGTAGTCATGATTCAATTGTGTGAAACCTTCTGTTGAAGCCATTAAGATCCAGAAAGTGCCATTATGGATTCATTATCAGTTCAGCGAAGGATAGACAGTATTTATGACTTACTTGGAAGTTTTTGTAACCAGTGATGAATTCAGTTGAATTTTGTGGCACATTTTTCCATGAGCAGTGACAGGAAATTCCTGTTATCACTGAGGTCAAAACTATTAATTTTTTTGTCAAATGTCCTTAAGCTCTCTTAGATACAATATGGTAAGACTCTTTTGTCTGTTTTATCCATTCTCTTTATTACTTCTTGACCCCAAATACAAATGAACATTTAAGGAGCCACATACTATTCTTTTCTGATTGTGTGTGTGTGTTTTGCATGGTTGATTTTAGGGGAGATCTTCAGTGGAATGCTGGAGAGAAGAAGTTGACTGGGGGGGCCAACTGGCAGCCGAAAGTAGCTCCCGCCACCTGGTCAGCAGGCGTTCCACCCAGCGCACCCTTGGTACGTAGCTCCCAGAGGCCAGAGTGGTGCAGGCACTGTGCCAGTTTCCAGGTGTATGGAACAGGGAGCATGTTGCTGAATTTTGCTACTGATGTTGTACTTCTTGATCCGTGTTGAAGAAATGGAGCAAGATGCAATATTTACCAAAAGGCAAATTTCATTGACTTTATATTTACTAAAGATTATGACCTAGCTTTTTATTTTAAATATTTCAAAATAGTATTTATACTTCTTCAGACATTAGTTTTTTATTTCTACAATTATAGAAATGATATTTCGATATTTCAAAACATGTAATACCATTGACCTTTATCTATGTTTTTACCACATCTCTTGTCCACATTTCCTGATGGTCATAAATAATGAAGACTTTTATTCTTAGCAGAAAGAGTGAGCTGTTTTCTATTGTGTACCCGAACTTTCATTTTAAAACCCTATGAAGTCTTCTCACTGTTTTTTAAATTTGAAACTACTATCACCACCTTTCCTATGAAATTTAGATAGGTCTCATTTCTGTATCCCCTGGAGTAGAAAATAGCAACCCATTCCAGTATTCTTCTCTGGAGAATCCCATGGACAAAGGAGCCTGGCAGGCTGTAGTCTATGGGGTTACAAAGAGTTAGACCCGATTGTGAAATAACACTTTGGTTTTCAATACTATTATTATTAATTGAACTACAACTTAAGTGGTAGTTTCTACAGGAAAATATCTTCTCAGACTTGGTTTCCAAAACCCACTTCCTTTGGTCTCCCCACTCCACCCCCTGGTGTTTGTAAGAGAGCAGGAAACTCAAGGACTAATGCTTTCTGCCTTTGGTGAGTTCAAAGTCTGAAAGAACTTAATTTTAAGAAGTGATTTCTAAAAGATAACAATGAGAAGATTGCCTATTATATCTGGATGTTTACCTTTTAAAATCTTTCTTTGCATAAAACAATGCTTAAGAGGGCCATTTTTGTATTTATCTATAAATAAAGTTCCATTTTAATTTTTATAAAGGATACTTAGTAGAAAACTACCCATCTCTTTTAAACTGACCTATGGGTCGGGAAGATCCCCTAGAGAAGGAAATGGCAACCCATTCCAGTATTTTTGCCTGGAGAATCCCACGGACAGAGGAGCCTGGCAGGCTGCAGTCCATGGGGTCGCAAGAGTCGGACCTGACTTAGCGACTGACCAAACCACCACCACCATGCCCAGGATAGCCATATAATTTATTGTGCAGACTAGTGCTCTTTGAGGGTGAAAGGAAGCACAATTGTTACTCTGGGACCCCAAGCATGTGTCTGGTGGCCCACATAGATGCTGAGGCCATAAGCAGGTAGCACTCTGGACCTAGGCAGCTGCATTCCATTATTTTCTTAGTCTATTTTTTTGAAATATAGTTGATTTACAATGTTGTGTTAATCTCTGCTGTAAGCAAAGTGATTCAGCTGTACATGTATATGTATATATTCTTTTTCATACTCTTTTCCATTATGGTTTATCACAGGATGTTGCATATAGTCCCCTGTACTGTGCAGTAGGACTTTGTTGTTTATCCATTCTCTGTATAAGAGCTTGCTTCTGCTAACCCCAAGCTCCCACTCCATCCCTCAACTGCACTGCATTCTTAAATACAAAAACAGTGTTGGGGGTAGAGGGAGAGAGACTCTATAACTCCAAATAAAATCCCTAAAGAAAGAAAAAGCTTCTTTAGAACGCATCTTATACATCTGTTAATACTGCATATTGTCAAGAAATCTCATAATTTATATTATCATCACCAAATTAAAAGAACTCATTTTTCTATTCTCTTCTATGCAAAATTAAAGAGATCTTATACGCAGTCCGAAGTAGTTTATACTCTTCCCTGGTGGCTCAGACGGTAAAGCGTCTGCCTACAATGTGGGAGACCTGGGTTCAATCCCTAGGTCGGGAATATCTCCTGGAGAAGGAAATGGCAACCCACTCTAGTATTCTTGCCTGGAAAATCCCATGGATGGAGGAACCTGGTTAGGCTACAGTCCATGGGGTCGCAAAGAGTCGGACATGACTGGGATGCTGAGGATCTAGTGTTGCTCTTATCAGCAAGATAAAGCTGTTCAGTGTTTTGGTTTGGGTTTTTTTTTTTTTCAGTTAGGGTATAGTTGCTTTACAATGTTGTGTTAGTTTCTACTGTACAACAAAGTGAATCAGCTTTGTGTGTGTGTGTGTGTGTGTGTGTATATATATCCCTTCCTCTTGGACCTCTTTCCCACCTACCCACCCCCATTCAGTGTTTTTTAACTGGTTAGTTAAAAAACAGTCATGGTGATAGCAAAGTCAAAGAGGATAGGGGAGTGGAGGGAAAGGTGGTGAAAATACTGATATCTGGCAGATCAACCATAGGTTAAAAAAAAAAAAAAAGATTTGGAGCCAGAGGTGGAGAGTAAGATAAGAAAGAAAAGTCTCAGGCAGAATCCACTCAACTGGGAATTATTGTGAACAGCTCAGCAAGACACTGGCTGCCAGGTTTCTATATGAGGCAGTTTGCTGAGTAATGAGGCCATTATCCCCAAAGGGGAACAAGGGAAAAGTATTTTAAAGACAGTGTTGAGCTGGAGACCTTCCTTGACCATCACCTCCCCTAAGATGAAGATTTTAACCATACACAGTCAAGAATTCATCAGATACTTAACAAACAACTCTTTTGCTTCTCTGAGGCCACAAGGCCACCAGTTATCTGATTGGCAGGCAGCATTCTGGAGACTGAGATTAACATTCTCATTTCTTTTAAACCCCCAAACACCTTATTTTTGTTTATGAGGCAGAAAACTTTACACTGTTAATAATGAAACTCAAGAAAGTTAAAGACAGTAGACTTTAGCATAAAATGTCCACAGCAGCTGTGGAAAGAGAAATTAGAACAACAAAAGTAATCTTTTAGGAGGGCAGAGTTGCCTAAACAGAGTTGTAGTTCTGTTTCTTTTGTTTATTTTCCTTAACGTTTTAGGCAGCAATATGAAGGCAGTTATTTTTTCATTGTTAACCCTCACTTAGTCACAAAATTTTACTATCATTTGCTCCATTTACTGCAGAACTGTACTTCCCGATCAAAATTCTGGTTTGCTTTCACTTTAATCATTCTGAGTTTCTCTGGCTTCCATCCACTCCAGTTCTCTCATAAAATGTCTCTTGCATTTTTCTAGTCCTTAAATACGTTTGAGTGTCTTTTTCTAAGGACAGTCAAGAAAAAGAAGAGAGAGCTGAGATGTGTGCTTCAGAAGCAATGAGGGAGGGTTTGCAGGTTTTCCCATTAATCTGCAGGCCTTTGTTTTTGAGTAGGACATGAAAGGGTGGATGTCAGGGTGAAGACCCTTCTGCTGCCTTTTATAGATTTTATTTAGAGACAAGAGCTAGGTTACTTTTCTCAGTTTGTTTTAAATTCCCCTTAAATGCAGCTTAAAGGTGCAACTCTTAAAATTTTTCAGATGACAGCACCCAAATTAGATCTAAAAACTTTTAACAGGACTGGCATACTATCATGGCCATCAATAGGGTTATTCATTCCTAGTTTTGAGCACAACAGACATGCTCAGTTTCCATTAGACAAACTAGGAAGGTACTGAAAATATGTGCATTTTGTAGGAGGCCATAGTTCTGCCCCTAAAACCAGCTAACCTTTATACATCTATAGGTGAAACATTTTGTCGAGGATTAAAAAAGAAAATAATTTTTTAAACCTTAGGATAAATAATATTGAGGGGATAAATTATTGAGTTAATCTACCATTTGAACAAAATGACAAACTTAGACTCTCTTTAAATTTTTGACCCATTTATTTGATCAGGAATATCTGCAGATTAATTTTGTTTTGATAACTAAAAACCTTTTTGCTTTCACATCACTAAATCCTAATGATACAATTCTTGTAAAAAATACAATTGTTATTGTAAGGTACAATTCTGATAAAGCAATTCCAATCAATGATACAATTCTTAGTCTGGTGAGTAGCCTACCCCTAGACTGTTGAAATAATGAGTAGAGTGAATCTAAAATATAATATTTCTCTTATAGAGGAAGAAAAATAACTTTCCCTCTATCCTTCTAAGTTCTTAGTGGAGACTCCTGTAGTAACACATATTAACAAGAAAAAAACAGAAACTTGTTAACATGTATGCTTCATATATACATGGGAGATACCAAAGGGAAAAAATGAGTAACTCCCTGAGGTGGTCTAAGCCACTGGCTTAAATAACCATCTTCAGTTAAAAACAAAAGAAAGGAAAATATAGGGTGGCCAGTTAATGGAGAGGTTACCAGGAAAAGCGGGTCAACAAAGGTAAGATTTGTTATACAGGGCTTCCCTGATGGCTCAGCAGTGTAGAATCCGACTGCCAGTGCAGGAGACAGAAGTTTGATCCCTGACCCAAGAAGGTCTCACATGCCACAGAGCAACTGAGCATCACAACCACTGCGTCTGTGCTCTAGAGCCTGGGAATCGCATACTGAAGCCCGCATGCCCTAAAACCTGTGCTCTGCAACAAGAGAAGCCACTGCAATGAGAAGCCTGCGCACTGCAACTAGAAAGGAGCCCATGCTTTGTAAAGCTAGAGAAAAGCCCGTGCAGCAACAAAGACCCAGCACCCACCAGAAATAAATAAATAAGTAGAATTATTTTTTAAATTCATTCTTTACATTTAAGTCAATGACTTCTCTATTGATAAGAGATTCTCTTGTGATTTAGTCATCCTACTCTTCCTGGTACAGAAAGGGAGAGACCCTTAAGTGGGATCTCCTTTGTAAATCTAAACACACCTTACAAAAGTTTAATGTCTACTGTTCTCAGGGCTCCTCCTGCATCTGCTGTTCTTCACAATAATCAGCTCATAAGAATCCTCGTTCCAAAAAACATATTGGGGGGATATTTTGCTACCCTTCAGTATTTTCTTTCTTTTAAAAAATGTTTTAGATAAATTTTTGTAACATTAAGTTACAACTTTAGAAGTGTATAATTCAGTGATTTTTAGTATTTTTTTGATGTTGTAAAACTGTTACCATTCTCTATAATTCCAGAATATTTCCATCACCCCAAAGAGGAACATGGTCTTTCCCAATTTTCTGCTTCCCTATACCATGACACCCAAAAATTTACTGTTTCTGTGGATTTGCCTCTTCTGGATTTTTAATATAAACAGAATCCTACACTAGGGAGTCTTATGTGCATGACTTCTTCCACTGAGCCTAATGTTTTCAAGGTTGATCTGTGTTGTAGCATGTAACAAGACTTCATTATTTATGGCTGACAGTTCTGTTGTTTGGATATACCACATTTTGTTTGTTCATTCATTAATGAATGGACATTTGTGTTTCCACGTTTTGGCTATTATGAAAGATACTTCTGTTATTTGTATACAAGTTTTGGTAAGGATATATGTCCTCAGTTTCCTTGGGAATATACCTAGGAAAGTAATTGTCAGGACTTGTGTGACTCTGTTGAGCTTTTTGAGGAACTGACGGACTTTACCACAGCAGCTGCATCATCTTATATATTTACACCATCAGTGCATAGGGTTTCAATTGTGACTTTCATATGCATTTCCTTAATGACTAAAGATCTTGAGAATCTTTTCATGTGCCTAATGGTCATTTGTATATCTTTTTTTTTTTTTTTTTTTTTTTTGAGAAATGTGGTGAGTTCTAAGGGATCTTTATTATTCTGGATCAGATCAGATCAGATCAGTCGCTCAGTCATGTCTGACTCTTTGCAACCCTATGAATCGCAGCACGCCCAGCCTCCCTGTCCATCACCAACTCTCGGAGTTCACTGAGACTCACGTCCATCGAGTCAGTGATGCCATCCAGCCATCTCATCCTCTGTTGTCCCCTTCTCCTCTTGCCCCCAGTCCCTCCCAGCATTATTCTGGATACTAGATGCTTATGAGACATAGGATTTGCAAATATTTTCTCCCATTCTGTGAGTCGTCTTCATTTTCTTGATAGTATATTTTAATGCACAGAGTTTTAAATTCTGATAAACTCCATTTTTATCTATTTTTGTTGCTGTTGCTTGTGCTTTTGGTGTCATGTTCAAGAAACCCAATTGCCTTATCCAAGGTCGAAGAGTTTATAATTTTATCTGTTACGTTAGGTCTTTGACCTATTTTTTAGTCTCATTTTCATATGTGGTATGAGATAGTGGTCCAAATTGTTTGTGTTGCATGCACAAATCCAGTTAATCCGAGAACCATTTGTTGAAAATACTGTTTTTTCAACAATATTCTTCACAGTCTTCTCAAATATCAGTTGACCATAGATGTGTAGATTATTTCCAGACTCTCTATTCTGCTGTATGGATCTATGTGTCTGTCCTCATGCCAGTACCACAGTGTTTTGATCAATGTAGCTTAGTTGTAAGTTTTGAAACCAGAAAGTGTGAACAAACCAAATTCTTTCTTGTTTTTCAAGATTGTTTTGTCTATTCTGGGTCATTGGATTTCCAATAAATTTCAGGTTCAGATTGTCCGTTTTTCTAAGAGAAGTAGTTAAAGTTGATAGGGATTGAAATTTTGATAGGAATCACACTGAATCTATAAAGCGAATTGGGAAGTATTGTCATCTTAACAATATTAGTCTTCTAGTCGGAGAAGGCAATGGCACCCCACTCCAGTACTCTTGCCTGGAAAATCCCATGGACGGAGGAGCCTGGTGGGCTGCAGTCCATGGGGTCGCTAAGAGTCAGACACAACTGAGCAACTTCACTTTCACTTTTCACTTTCATGCATTGGAGAAGGAAATGGCAACCCACTCCAGTGTTCTTGCCTGGAGAATCCCAGGGACGGGGCAGCCTGGTGGGCTGCCATCTGTGGGGTCGGACACGACTGAAGCGACTTAGCAGCAGCAGCAGCAGTCCTTAATAGATTAGATGATGTCTATTTTCCAAGTTGTCTTTAATTTCTTCAACAATGTTTTATAGCCGTCAGTGTATAAGTGTTCTACTGTCTTGTTAAATGTATTTCTAAGTGTGTTATTTTTAATGCTGTTATAGATTAAATTTTTTGTAATTGCATTTTTTATTGTTCATTGCTAGTCTGAACATCACATTGATTTTTGTATATTTATTTTTTATCTTGCAACTTTGCTGAACTTGTTTATTAACTCTGATGGTTTTTTGTGTGTGAATTCTTTGATTTTCTCTATATAAGATAATGTCATCTGCAAATAGAGATAGATTTATTTCTTCCTTTTTTATTTGAATGCTATCTGTTTCTTTTTCTTACCTAATTGCACTGACAAGATCTCCCAGTACCTCTTTATCTTGTTCTTAGGGAGAAAACTTTCAGTCATTCAACATTAAATATGATATTCAGTTCAGTTCAGTTCAGTCGCTCAGTCATGTCCAACTCTTTGCGACCCCATGAACTTCAGCATGCCAGCCCTCCCAGTCTATCACAGACTCCTGGAATCCACCCAAACCCATGTCCATGGAGTCGGTGATGCCATCCAGCCATCTCATCCTCTGTCGTCCCCTTCTCCTCCTGCCCTCAATCTTTCCCAGCATCAGGGTTTTTTCCAATGAGTCAGCTCTTTGCATCAGGTGGCCAAAGTACTGGAGTTTCAGCTTCAACATCAGTCCTTCCAGTGAACACCCAGGACTGATCTCGTTTAGGATGGACTGGTTGGATCTCCTTGCAGTCCAAAGGACTCGCAAGAGTCTTCTCCAAAACCACAGTTCAAAAGCATCAATTCTTCTGCACTCAGCTTTCTTTATAGCCCAACTCTCACATCCATACTTGACTACTGGGAAAACCATAACCTTGACTAGATGGACCTTTGTCAGCAAAGTAATGTCTCTGCTTTTCAATATGCTGTCTAGGTTGGTCATACCTTTTCTTCCAAGGAGTAAGCATCTTTTAATTTCATGGCTGAAATCAGCACCTGCAGTGACTTTGGAGCCCCCAAAAATAAAGTCTGACACTGTTTCCACTGTTTCCCCGTCTATTTGCAATGAAGGGATGGGACCAGATGCCATGATCTTAGTTTTCTGAATGTTGGGCTTTAAGCCAACATTTTCACCCTCCTCTTTCACTTTCATCAAGAGGCTCTTTAGTTCCTGTTCACTTTCTGCCATAAGGGTGGTGTCATCCGCATATCTGAGATTATTGATATTTCTCCCGGCAATCTTGATTCCAGCTTGTGTTTCTTCCAGCCCAGTGTTTCTCATGACGTCCTCTGCATATAAGTTAAATAAGCTGGGTGACAATATACAGCCTTGACATACTCCTTTTCCTATTTGGAACCAGTCTGTTGTTCCATGTCCAGTTCTAACTGTTGCTTCCTGGCCTGCATACAGGCTTCTCAAGAGGCAGGTCAGGTGGTCTGGTATTCCCGTCTCTTTCAGAATTTTCCACAGTTTATTGTGATCCACACAGTCAAAAGCTTTGGCATAGTCAATAAAGCAGAAGTAGATGTTTTTCTGAAACTCTCTTGCTTTTTCGATGATCCAGCAGATGTTGGCAGTTTGATCTCTGGTTCCTCAGCCTTTTCTAAAACCAGCTTGGACATCAGGAAGTTCACGGTTCACGTATTGCTAAAGCCTGGCTTGGAGAATTTTAAGCATTACTTTACTAGCATGTGAGATGAGTGCAAGTGTGTGGTAGTTGGAGCATTCTTTGGCATTGCCTTTCTTTGGAATGGGAATGAAAACTGACCTTTTCCAGTCCTGTGGCCACTGCTGAGTTTTCCAAATTTGCTGGCATATTGAGTGCAGCACTTTCACAGCATCATCTTTCAGGATTTGAAATAGCTCGACTGGAATTTCATCACCTCCACTAGCTTTGTTCGTAGTGATGCTTCCTAAAGCCCACTTAACTTCACATTCCAAGATATCTGGTTCTAGATGAGTGATCACACCATTATGATTATCTGGGTTGTGAAGATCTTTTATGTACATTTCTTCTGTGTATTCTTGCCACCTCTTCTTAATATCTTCTGCTTCTATTAGGCCCCTACCATTTCTGTCCTTTGTCGAGCCCATATTTGCAGAAAATGTTCCCTTGGTATCTCTAATTTTCTTGACGCGATCCCTAGTCTTTCCCATTCTTTTGTTTTCCTCTATTTCTTTGCATTGATCACTGAGGAAGACTTTGTTATCTCTCCTTGCTATTCTTTGGAAGTCTGCATTCAGATGGGCATATGTTTCCTTTTCCCCTTTGCTTTTTGCTTCCCCTCTTTTCACAGCTATTTGTAAGGCCTCTTCAGATAGCCATTTTGCTTTTTTGCATTTCTTTTTCTTGGAGATGGTCTTGATTCCTGTCTCCTATAAAATGTCACGAACCTCCATCCGTAGTTCATCAGGCACTCTGTCTAATCAGATCTAGTCCCTTAAATCTATTTCTCACTTCTACTGTATAAGGGATTTGATTTAGGTCATAGCTGAATGTTCTAGTGGTTTTCTCCACTTTCGTCAATGTCAGTATGAATTTGGCAATAAGGAGTTCACGATCTGAGCCATAGTCAGCTCCTGGTCTTGTTTTTGCTGACTGTATAGAGCTTCTGCATCTTTGGCTGCAAAGAATATAATCAATCTGATTTTGATGTCGACCATCTGGTGGTGTCCATGTGTAGAGTCTTCTCTTGTGTTGTTGGAAGAGGGTGTTTGCTATGACCAGTGCATTCTCTTGGCAGAACTCTATTAGCCTTTGCCCTGCTTCATTCTATACTCCAAGGCCAAATTTGCCTGTTACTCCAGGTGTTTCTTGACTTCCTACTTTTGCATTCCAGTCCCATATAATGAAAAGGACATCTTTTTTGGTGTTAGTTCTAGAAGGTCTTGTAGGTCTTCATAGAACTGTTCAACTTCAGCTTCTTCAGCATTACTGGTCAGGGCATAGACTTGGATTACTGTTATATTGAATGGTTTGCCTTGGAAACGAACAGAGATCATTCTGTCTTTTTTGAGATTGCGTGCAAGTACTGCATTTCGAACTCTGTTGTTGACTATGATGGCTACTCCATTTCTTCTAAGAGATTCCTGCCCACAGTAGTAGATATAATGGTCATCTGAGTTAAATTCACCCATTCCAGTCCTTCTTATTTCACTGATTGCTAGAATGTTGATGTTCACTCTTGCCATCTCCTGTTTAACCACTTCCAATTTGCCTTCATTCATGGACCTGACATTCCAGGTTCCTATGCAATATTGCTATTTCCAGCATCAAACCTTGCTTCTATCACCAGTCACATCCACAACTGGGTGTTGTTTTTGCTTTGGCTCCATCCCTTCATTCTTTCTGAAGTTATTTCTCCACTGATCTCCAGTAACATATTGGGCACCTGCCAACCTGGGGAGTTCATATTTCAGTGCCCTATCTTTTTGCCTTTTCATACAGTTCATGGGGTTCTCAAGGCAAGAATACTGAAGTGGTTTGCCATTGCCTTCTCCAGTGTACCACATTCTGTCATACCTCTCCACTGTGACCTGTCCATCTTGGGTGGCCCCACATGGCATGGCTTAGTCTCATTGAGTTAGACAAGGTCGTGGTCCATGTGATCAGACTGGCCAGTTGTCTGTGATTGTGGTTTCCGTGTCTGCCCACTGATGTCCTCTCTCAGTGCCTACCATCTTACTTGGGTTTCTCTTACCTTGGACATGGGGTATCTCTTCACGGCTGCTCCAGCAAAGCACAGCCGCTGCTCCTTACCTTGGACGTGGGATAACTCCTCCCGGCCACCGCCCCTGACCTCAGGCGTGGCGTAGCTCCTCCCTGCCACCACTCCTGACCTCATGGTGAGTTATTTGTAGATGCCCTTTATCAGGTGTAGGAATTCCCCTTCTATTTCTTGTTTATTTAGTGTTGTTGTATCATGAATGGATTGTGGATTTTCTCAAATGCTTTTTTTGCATGTACTGAGATTAGTTTTTCTTTTATTTCTTATATTATTATAATATATTACATTAATTGATCCAACCTTACATTTCTGGAATAAATCTCAGTTGGTCATGGTGTGTAATTCTTTTAATACACTGCTAGATGTGGCATGCTAGTATTTTGTTGAGAATTTTTATATTTATATTTGTAAAGAATTTGGCTGTAGTTTTCTTATGATGTCCTTGTCTGTATTTGGCATCACAGTAATACCGGCATCAAAGAATGATTAGAAAGTGTTCCTTTTCTGTTTTTTTGAGAGCTTGAGAAGGGTTTATATTAATTCTTCTTTATACCTTTAATAGAATGGACCAGTGAAGCCATCTGATTCTGGGCTTCTCTGTGATCAAAAGTTTTTGATTACTAACTGAGTCTCTTTACTTGCTATACATCTATTTAGATTTTTATTTCTTCTTGAGTCAGGTTTTTGTAGTTTGTGTCTTTTTTGGAGTTTGTGACATCTAGATTATCTAATGTTTTAGCATAAAATTTCTTATAATATAATTCTTTTTATTTCTGTAAGATTGGTAGTAATATCTCCACTTCCTTTCCTGATTTTGGTCATTTAGGTTTCTCTTTTTTTCTTGTCTACTTGAAACTTTATTTATTTTATTGATCATTTCAAAGATCTTTTCTTTCCTCTTTTGTTTTTCCATTCTTTTTTTCATTTTTCTCTGCTCTAATTGTTTTTATTTCCTTTCTCTGCTCACTTTAGAATTAGTTCTTCTTTTTTGTAGTTTCTTATGGTAGAAGTTTAGATTATTGAGTTGAGCTCTTTCTCCTGCATATGAGCTATATGTTCTTGTTTCTTTTCATATCTCATAATTTTTTTATTGGAACCTGGATACATTGAATATTGTAATAAGGCAGCACTGAAAATCATGTTCTACCCTTCCCCAAGGTTTGTTGTTGCTACTTTTTTTGTTATTGTTGTTTTGCTACTTTGGTAGATTGAGTTATTTGCTTGTTTGTTTTGTCCTTTAGGTACTTGGTCAGCTGAGAATTAGACAGATACTACTTAAACTCCTGGAACCAAAAATATCTCCTGGTATTTGCAGAGGGGCTCTGCGTGTGTGTTAGGCATGACTTGACACTCAGCCAGGCAGGTTGTAACTCTACTTTAGCAATTACTACTGCTTGCTTACAGCCTCCAGGTCAGCCCAGAGGCATCTCAAGTCTTTCCGGAGTATGTGCATAGCCCTGGGCATGTGCATGGCTATCTAATTTCCCAGGAGGATGTCTGGATTTTTCAAACCCTTAATCCTCAAAGCATCTCATTCTCCAGCCTTTCCTCTGAGCTTTTTGTTTAGGCTGCTATTTGCCGTGACTGATATCCATTACCTGATACAGCAACAACTAAAAAATTTGCCTTTAGGTGTTTTCTACAAATGTCTTCAGATAACAGCTTTAGCACTACATGGGTTCCCAGTTTGGCAAGATAACAACAAGCCTTTTGAGCCAGTGTTTCTAGAGACAAGACAAAGCAAATAATTAAAATATTTTCTGCTCCTTGTGATACTATTCCTGGGAATGTGTGCTGTTATTTTCAAGGCTACAGCTGAACTGGAGGACAGTGTAAATTTCAAGGGATTGCAGTAGGGTTAATTTTATGCCTAACGGAAATATTAGGGGTTTTGGTGTATGACTGAAAACTCTCAAACCTGAGCCTGAAATGGGATATGTGAACAGTATCATGTGTAGTCTTCTAAATGCTTCCTAAAACTTGGAATTAATTTTGGTCTTTGTACAAACGTACAATAGTCAGAAGTCAGAGAGAAGCAAATATAACACAAAAAAGAATAATAAAAAACTGGGAATAAAATCACCATATGACCCAGCAGTCCCACTACTAGGCATATATCCTGAGAAAATCAAAACTGAAAAAGATACACGTACTCTAATGTTCATTGCATCTCTACTTAAAATAGCTAGAACATAGAAGCAATCTAGATGTCCATGGACAGATGAATGGATAAAGAAGCTGTAGTACATATATATAATGGAATTACTCAGCCATATAATATAATGCCTTTGAGTCTGTTCTAATGAGGTGGATGAACCTAGAGCCTGTTAGACAGAGTGAAGTCAGAAAGAGAAAGATAAATATTGTATGGTTGGTTGGTGGGTGGTTAGTCGCTCAGTCGTGTCCAACTCTATGCGACCCCATGGACTGTAGCCCGCCTGGCTTCTCTGTCCATGGGATTTCCCAGGCAAGAATACTGGAGTGGGGTGCCGTTTCCTTCTCCAGGGGATCTTCCCAATCCAGGGATCGAACCTGTGTCTCTTGCATTGGCAGGCAGATTCTTTACCACTGAGCCAGAAAGATAAATATTGTATGGTTGATTGGTGGTTGTTTAGTCGTTCAGTCGTGTCTGACTCTGTGCGACCCCATGGACTGTAAATATTGTATACTAATGCATATATATGGAAGCTAGAAAGATGGTACCAATGAATTTATTTGCAGGGAAGCAATGGAGAAACAGACATAAAAAACAGACCTATGGACTCAGGGGGAGGAAGGAGAGGATGAGATGTATGGAGAGAGTAACGTGGAAACTTATATTACCATATGTAAAATAGATAGCCAATGGGAATTTGCTGTATGACTCAGGGAACTCAAATAGGGGCTCTGTAACAACCTAGAGGGGTGGGATTGGGAGGGAGATGAGGGGAGGTTCAAGAGGAAGGGGACATATGTATACCTGTAGCTAATTCATGTTGCTATTTGGCAGAAAACAACAATATTCTATGAAGCAATTATCCTTCAATTAAAAAATAAATTAATTTTTTTAAGTGAGGGGAAATGGAAACCAAGCTTTAAACATGTAAATGAAAGCATTCCTCGAATTTCTACTTCAATGCCTATTGGAGAATATAATGATTAGACAAAAAAAAGTTTAGAAAAATTTGACTTCCTTACATTGAAGGTGGCATAAGTAGGTAGAGAGCATAAGCTGAGCCCCAATAGCTCCACAGTGGTGAACATCATGTTAGTAACCTTTGTATCACTGGCACGGTGCTAGTGCCTATTTTTAAAATTGAAAACTGAAATTTGAGATTTCTTTATATCTTTATACATACTTAAGAGCATGTATTTAAAAGTTATATTCTGTCCTTTTAAAGCCATATTGTATTGATTCTTTTTGTTTGTTGTTTGTGTGTGTGTGTGTATGTATGTATGTATGTGTCTGTATGTGTTTTGTGGTTTTTTTGATAGCAAGGAGCTGTACCTCCAACCAGTTCAGTTCCTCCTGTTGCCGGGGCCTCATCTGTCGGACAACCTGGAGCAGGGTTTGGAATGGTGAGTGATGACCTGTTTTAAAAATTGTAATTAATACTTCTAAGGACTTTGCCAATCCCAGATTAACTATAGAATATAATTCTGCCCATAACCCAGAAGAGTAAAATTTAAAAATTAAGTCATCTGCTTTAGACATTAAGTAGTCTACACAGGACATGATCAAGTCAGTTATAAGACACTTAAAATAATTTTCCACCATCAAAATAATTTTTGTAGTGCACTGATAATGTCATTTTTGGAGTTCTGTTTACTAAACCAGTGACCTGGGCTCTTAGCTCAATCATCAAAAATCAACTTTTCATCAGTATACTGACTTTTCACTTATCACTTTATCACTAGCAAATTTTAGGGCCATTTCGCATAAAGAAATAAGTCTTTACCTCTTTAAGAACTATACATACAGAAGATAGATAAACAACAGCAAAGCCTTGTTGGGATAAGGATGCTGTCTGGCCAGCCAGGCTTCTCAGGCACCTCAGGGTTCCCTGCCATCTGCCAGCCTCACAACACCCATCATTCTAAGTTACCAGTTGTAGGAACTTTTCTGGTGGTCTGGAGTTTCCAAGGTGGGCTCAGTGGCAAAGAATCTGCCTGCCTATGAAGGAGACACAGGTTCAATCCCTGGGTTGGGAAGATCCCCTGGAGGAAGAAATAGCAACCCACTCCAGTATTCTTTCCTCAGAAATCCCATGGATAGAGGAGCCTGGCGGGCTACAGTCCATGGAATCACAAAGAGTCAGACACAGTTGAACATGCACCCTGGTGGTCCAGTGGTTAAGAATCCATGCTTTCATTGGAAGGGTGCACAGGTTCAGTCCCTGGTCGGGGAACTAAGATCCCCACATGCCACACAGCACAGCCAAAAACATAAATAAAAATAAATGTAAGTAAGCATCTTTGTAAAAAATTACAGGTGGATATTTGGCAAAACTAATACAATTATGTAAAGTTTAAAAATAAAATAAAATTAAAATTAAAAAACAAAACAAACAAAAAAAAAATTACAGGTGATACTTTTTCACAAACCTGGATTCCTCAGAAATTTTCTTTAACATGTTAAGGACATAAACGTCAGGGCATTGCCAGAGTGGACTCCACTCACACTGGGAACCCCTCTGCTTTTTTCAGCCTCCGGCGGGGACAGGCATGCCCATGATGCCGCAGCAGCCTGTCATGTTTGCACAGCCCATGATGAGGCCACCCTTTGGAGTTGCAGCTGTACCTGGCACACAGGTCAGTTTTTAAATGTCCACAAAAGAATGATGTTAATTTATAAGTGTAAGCTGTCATGTGACCAACAATTTAAAAATGTTTTTACCTAATGCCATCTTCATGGTTGTTGCTTGGGAAGAAGTAAAGGGAACAAGGAAGACAGATGAACAGTGGTGACATTTATAGGAAAATAATAGAAAAAATTAACTGTCCTAAGGTCCCTCCATTCCTTCCCTTAATTTGGAATGTTTCCTGAGAACTACCAGGTGTTTAAAATATCTAGGCATTTATTCCAGGAAAAAATGAGTAGCTCTAATCCGTTGTCTTACTACGTGTTCCTAGAGTTAGCCAAAATTAAGGTTAGGGACACCATACTCCTTGCTGCTGAGTTTGCCCAAGACTAGTGACACTAACTGCAGTGAGCCTGCCAGACTGTAAAGCCTACATCTTTGGCATCTGGTCCCATCACTTCATGGCAAATGTATGGGGGAAAAATGGAAACAGTGTATTTCCTTGGGCTCCAAATTCACTGCGGATGGTGACTGCAACCATGAAATTAAAAGACACTTGCTCCTTGGAAGAAAAGCTATGACCAACCTAGACAGCATATTAAAAAACGGAGACATCACTTTACTGACAAAGGTCTGTCTGGTCAAAGCTATGGTTTTTCCAGTAGTCATGAATGGATGTGAGAGCTGAACCATAAAGAAGGCTGAGTGCTGAAGAACTGATGTTTTCTATCTGTGGTGCTGGAGGACTCTTCAGAGTCCCTTGAACAGCAAAGAGATCAAACTGGTCCATCCTGAAGGAAATCAACCCTGAATATTCGTTGGAAGGGCTGATGCTGAAGCTGAAGCTCCAGTATTTTGGTCACCTGATGCAAAGAGCTAACTCATTGGAAAAGACCCTGTTGCTGGGAAAGATTGAGGGCAGGAGGAGAAACGGGCAACAGAGCATGAGATGGTTGGATGGCATCACCAACTCAATGGACATTGAGTTTGAGCAAACTGCAGGAAATGGTGAAGGACAGGGAAGTCTAATGTGCTGCAGTCCATGGGGTCACAAAGAGTCAGACCCAACTGAGTGGCTCAACAGCAACAACAAAGCCTGAGGGAGCAATTCCCACAAGACTGCCCTCATCAGACGCTTCAGGTCCCAAAGGCCACCCTCAACTTCACACCAGCTGCCTGCAGATTTAAGGTTTCCCAGGACCACCCTCAGATTAGGCAGTTTTCTAGAGGGACTCATAGAACTCAAGGAAGCACTAACTTTATTTACAATGACAGTTTTATTATAGTGAAAAGATACAAACAGATCCAGCCAAAAGAAGAGATGCACTGGGCAAAGTCTGAGAGGATCCCACATGCGGCTTCTTTGTCCTCAGGGATGCGTTACCCACCCGGCATCACTGTGTGAGGATACACATGCAGTACTGCTAACCAGGAAGCTCTCCTGAGCTTCAGTACGCAGAGTTTTTATTAAGCTCTCATTATATGCGCCGAAGAATTGATGCTTTTGAACTGTGGTGTTGGAGAAGACTCTTGAGAATCCCTTGGACTGCAAGGAGATCCAACCAGTCCATTCTGAAGGAGATCAGCCCTGGGATTTCTTTGGAAGGAATGATGCTAAAGCTGAAACTCCAGTACTTTGGCCACCTCATGCGAAGAGCTGACTCTGGAAAAGACTCTGATGCTGGGAGGGATTGGGGGCAGGAGGAGAAGGGGACGACAGAGGATGAGATGGCTGGATGGCATCACTCACTCGATGGACGTGAGTCTCAGTGAACTCTGGGAGTTAGTGATGGACAGGGAGGCCTGGCATCTGCGATTCATGGGGTAACAAAGAGTCGGACACGACTGAGCGACTGAACTGATCTGATATAGGAATGACTAACTGAATTATGTCTAAGGTGGTTGAATTCTGTCTCCAGCCTCCCTCCCTCCCTGAAGGTCAGGTTCATATCCTGTGGGCCCAAAGACTGAACTGTAATCATATGGTTGATTTTCTGGCATGGCCAGCCCCCAACCCTGAGTTACCTAGTTAGCATAAATTATCAGGTGTGGTGCCACAAACCCACTCTGAATAACTAAGACATTCCAGGTGCTAGGTAAATTCCAAAGGTTTAGAAGTCATCGACCAGGGTCCAGGACAAAGGGCAAACCTCTTTTAGATGAGGCCAGGTTTCTTACTATATACCGTGCTACCTTTATTTGCAAAGATGCTAAAATATATGCACCTTGTTGAACTGTTTTGCTGCTAATAATGATGTTCATGCTGATAAATCACCCTTTGTTTATTCCTCTCATAAATGCCTGGCCCAAGGGAAGGTATATGTAGAACCAAAGAAGTTTTCACCATGAGAAATTGATTTAGGATGGAGGAAGAACATTATAACTACTAGCACCGTGCTGAGCACTCAAAACACATGGCTCTAAGATATTTTAAGGATATCAGTAAATGGTTTCACTTCTAGTGTATAATTTTTAAATTTATCACGTGTGTTTATATTGTCTCAGCCTCACAATAGGAATCCTGTTGTGAACCTTCTGAATGTACTTTAATCCCCTTTTCTTCCTTGAATCATCTCTTCTTTCTCTACCTGTTCCCAAAATTGGCTTCAGTTTCTTTACTTTAACCCTTCAAAAGCCATAATGACCAGGAGAGTGATAGTGGGTGTCCAAAAAGATAAATTTAAAATGTAAGAGACTCCAGCCTTCAAGGCCATCACCAAAGCACTGGTTTCCTGAGAAATTTTCTCTTCTGCTCTGAGATAATGAATGTTGTTTGGGGTTGGGGAGGGTGGTGGGCGGGGAGTGGATATGGAGGGAGGTTTTGGGTTTCACAGTTGGGATTACAATCAATCTAGATATATTTAAATTCCAAGAAAGAATCTCACTTATGAATATTTCCTTGATGGTTAAATATATCCATGACTATCTGCCACCTTTTTGAAAAATAGAAATTGAAAGGATGTTACTGAGATTTTTAAAAGTCTTACTGTATTTGGCATGCTGAAAGCTTTAGAAATAATACAGTTTTATTATATAAGGTAGTTTTCCTGCTTGATACCAGTGTTGCATAGCATCAATTTGTTTACTTAATTCAAAGGATGAAAATGAAAAATAGATGATACCATGAAAACAGTGTTTTAATCATTTAATTGTATTTATGGTAATTTGGGAAATGGTATGCTATAGTTATACAATCTTTAAGCTGTATTCCTACATCAGAGAAGAATCATAGCTGATTAGATACTAGATAAGAAAGCAAACATGAGTTAGTAGCTTTGGAAGACATAGAAATTTTTCATTACTGGTATGTGGACTCTTGCTCTGTAGGGCAGTTGGTTGGTGTCGCAGTGTTATATCACCTAATTATTAATTATGGACCAGTCCTTGAGTTTCGTACCTTCCAAACAACTTTGACCCTTTATGTTTATTTTTCCCTGGCCTTTCCATGAAATAGGATCCCAGTTTTAAAAATGGAAATTTGACTGAAACATACTACAGTTAATAGTTTCTGGACAAAGGAACAAATCTAAAACTCCTATTTCTGGAGCTTTGTTTACAGAACCAAAAAAGAAAACATACATCCCTACCCTTCAGTCCCAGGTTCCTGAGTTTCCATCTTGTTACAGCCATAGAAGATTAATTAGCTCAAAGGATATATGTTAGTTATTGTTCTATGTAGACTCCGTGACCTTTTTCAAGGCCTTGAACCCTAACATTCCTGCAAAAGCCTGTTCCCAAATCTTATGTTTGTCACACAATGAAATAATTCAGGTATTCATTAAACAGAAACAAGGTAAGTAAATTTTTGGTTGCTTTTGCTTCAGGTTTAGTATGATTCTTCTCTGTAGTATCTAGTAATTAATCTTCTCTACAAGCCGGATAGGCAAAATTAGAATTCGGTGACATTCACAACTAGACTATTTGCTCATCCGAAAGCAAACAGTGCCCCCAGATTTGACAGGTGTTCACTTAGAATACTTTATATGAAATTCTAGTCTATTTAGCTAATAGTTTAAAGTAATTTCTTAGGTGACTTTCTGCAAGCTGTTTTCTTTCCATTTTTCCTTCAAACTCACTCTCACTCTGAGAAAAGTCGTTTATATTCCTTTATTAGTTTAGAGGTACTAATAACTCAAAGTCACAATGCTTTGAATAGAGAAGTTGTTTTTTTCACTATGTATTCATAATAGCTTTAATGTGACTAGTTTTTCACATCTTCCCTAACTAATATCCATATTGTTCTACAAGAGTCCTCAAATTTTACTTTGGCTAAATTTGATGTCAAATAATTTCAAGAAAGCCAATATCCTTTGAAGTGTGTTTTTTAAATCCAAAATCCAAAACAACCCTGTGACTTAAGTAGAACAAAGTAGATTGTGTAAACTTTTAGCCATCTAATCTTCTGCATGTTTGTTTTCTGTGGTATGTGCTTGGCCTAATGCTTATCTATCTCTGTTTGCTTTCTGTTTCCACTGTCTTGGGCTGGCTTTTCCTCGTTAGCTTTCTCCAAGCCCTACACCTGCCTCTCAGAGTCCCAAGAAACCTCCAGCAAAGGACCCATTAGCGGATCTTAACATCAAGGATTTCTTGTAAACAATTTAAGGTATCTAATATTGAGCTTTTCCTGTGGGCTTGTAATAGTGACCTATGCTATGCTTAGCTATTTTATTAGGTATAATATTTGTACTTCTGTGTCTTTAATACATGTATATAATAATAATTGTTTGAATGTGTATGCTTTTGAAATCCATATTGAAAGCTATCTTTGTCAGTGATTTTTTAATCTTACTTAATTTGCAAAATTAAGAGGGAGAGAAACCTCCAAATTGTCCTTACCCTGGAAAGCACATAGATTATACTAATAAAGCAAAAGTTTGCCCAAGCTACTTCATAAATTAGAAAATTACTACTGCATTCTGTGATGACTAGAATTTATAGAAAGGTAACATTTATAATACTTCATTTAGAAACTAAGAATATATTTGGTGACAATTGTAATTTTAATTTGCTTATTCTTATTTGGCCTCATCAAGTAAAGTTTAGATTTATTACCCTTTGTATCTCTGCATTGAGGCAAAATTTTCATTTCTAACATTCTAGTTTTAAATGTCTAATATAATTTGTGAAATTACATTGTGGCTAATAGTGGACTCATAGAAGGAAACTAATGAAGACGATTTGCTGTTAACCCCAGAACCTGACACAGTGGATAGCTTCTCAACAAATATTAAGTTGGCCAAAAAGTTCATTCAAATTTTTCATGTTACAGAAAAACCAGAGCAACCTTTTTGGCCAACCCAATACTTGCTGAATGTGGGTGAACGCTAGTAATGATGATTTTCATTTACACAGTATTTTTCATTCTTCCCAGTAATTAACTCTTTTGATCACCTCTGTTGGAGATCAAACCCTGCAGGATAAGCTAGCCAGATACTTTGGCCTCCGTTTCACAGCTAAAGAAACTGTCCCTTGGCATTAAGTGATTTGACCAGGGTCACACTGGAAGAGAAGCATGAGTGTTGAAGTTTTTGAACCCCTGTCTGGTGTTCTTTTTATCATACATCTACTATATATATATATATATATATATATATATTTAAACTTCCTCTGATGCCTATGATGAATTTCGCAGATTTCTGCCTTGTGATTTTTTTTTTCTTCATACAACATTAATAATTTATCATTTTAAGGCCTTGACATCTCAGCCAAGTAATTCTCCTTGAGCCCAACTTTTCTGTTCCACTTTGGGCTGGATTAGGCGTCATGTAGATGCATAAATAAGACAATAAGCACTTATTTCTTAGCAGCCGAAGTTTCAGAAATGACCAAGAGTGCAGCAGGAAGCAGCGCTTGTTGTTCAGAAATGTTGCTGTCAGCATATGCTGGAATTCTGAGAAGTGCCTGAAACAGGAGTGCCTGAGACACCCTCTACTCTCAGATTCAGTCAAAAGAGGGACAGACACAGACTATGTTACAAAGGAGAGTTACGCCTATGCCTAAGCCTGAAGACCCCAGGAAGGGTTTCCTGGCAGAGATGACACAGCATAGGAGATAGCAGCGAGGGGAGAGGGCGTGTAAATGAAGGCTTTGCATCACTGGGGATGTCTCCCCACTCTGTTCTGTCACTTGTACAAGTACTTAGTGGCTCCTTGAAAACCTTAACTGAAAAGAACCCCAGAAAACGGAGTCCTTGCCCTCCCCCCCTTTTTTTCACTGCCCTTTTTTAAGGTTAAGTGTATTTAACTGATACTGAATGTCTTGCTAAAATTTTTTCTAAGTATACTTAGAAATTGGAAATTGGATACTTTCTAAGTATCCAGTTTCCAAATTTTGCCAATAGAATTTGCTTACTTAAAATGAAGCTATACGTTGAAAAAAAATTTTTTTTAATTTTCCTGGATGAAATTTTAAGCTTATCTTAAAGAATTGTGAAAAGTGTTTAAATGTGACGTTGGTAATATGAAGACCTGCTGTGTAAAACAGCGAAGTAAAATTGCAAGGAAGGTAAGATGTTTGAGAACTACATAATACCGTTTTCTAATTCAAGTGCTTTTTTATCTTTACAGCTGCAATTTTTGTGACTGAATAGGAAAAAAAATAATGACTTTGGAGACTTCATATAAAATTGACACTCAGAGTTTCAAAGGGAGCCACCAGTACCAATCCCAATGCTTATTCATAACTTCTCTTCCAAAATGTGTAGCACAGCTGTGAAAGTGAACATTAGGAATGTGTACTACCTTAGCTGTTATCCCTACTCTCAAAGCTGTAGTGTATGTGGGTTCTTCGTGTGTTGCGTGACGTAAACAATGAATGGATGTTTCTGATGCCTTTAGTGCTCTCTGGACCTCGCCCATGGACGGATGATGCAGCTGTTGTGTGGTGAGCCACTGGGAAAGACGTGTCTGTGTTTTTGAAGGTTTCAATGTATATATAACTTTTGGACACACCTGAACTCTCCCCATAAATTCTCTTTTCTTCTGTATCTGCGTTACAAATATAGTGTGATAATATCAGATAGTAAGGAAAACACTCTTAAATATACAGAACTTTTTTCGGTGTGGAGTACACTTTTCCAATCACAGGAGCTTCAGCTGTGGTGGGAAATGTTTATTTTTGTGGCACTGTATATGTTAAGAAATTTTATTTTAAAGAAAATATAAAGGTTAATGTCCATAACAAATATTTCCCCTCAAAGCTACCTTAATCAAGAATGAAAAATCATACGGGAAGAATTCCATATTTAATCACTGCTGTATTAAATTATCTATTTTAATTATGTTTGACAGGTTTTGCATCTAAATTGACCTACTTGTTCATTCTTGATTCAGTGCACTGAAAGTAAAGGGTCTGTTTCCATCTTGTCTGTGAAAATGCAATTAGAAGTGTGCTATTCAAGTGATTATGAAGGCACCCCAAGGTATAGCTGTAATTTAAAGTTTACTGCAAATCTTTTTATTTTCTTGTGGGGTTTGTGTACATCTGTTAATTTAGTATTTCTTTGTGTGTTCTGTAGACTAGTGTTCTTCCATTCCTCAATTGAGCTCAAAGTAGGTTTTGTTGTACCATTGTGATTAGAATTTAAACTCAATCCGAGAATTGTATTCTTTACTGTACATACTGTATTCTTTAATTTTTAAGTTGTCGTCACATTGTCTGTGCTGATGGCTTGGCTTAAGATTTTGATGCATACATGAGGTCACTGTTGATCAGTGTTGCTAGTGGCTTGGCCGCTCTTTGTTAAAGCATATTGGGTTGGAAAGGTGTTTGCCTTTTTTTCAAATTACTCAATAGATGTATGGTACCATTTAAAAGTGGTTGTATCTGAATTTACTGTGGGGATAACATACACTGTAATGGGGAAAATTACCTAAAACCAATTTCAACATGGCTTTTCTTTGTATTTCAGTTCAAAAATCCAGTGCATGTACGCCCTCTGAGATGCAATAAACACCTTGAACAAAGAAAACGCAAACATCATCTTTTTCTCTTTGATTATTTTTAATGGGAAAAAGTCTGTTTCAGATGACACACATATCATATACAAAATATTGCAAATGTTAAACCATTTAGGATGAGAAATACAGTCTGTGTCAACATAGTTTTTATTCTTTTTCAATAAAGTCGAAGTAAGGGGGAAAAAAACCATTTTAATCAGCTGTCATTAAACTTGGGACTCCATGGCTGCTGCCAAATAAATTTAAACCCCATATTTCAAAAAAGAAAAGGATGAACTTTCTTTTAAAATATGAAATTAAATTCTTATATTTGCATGAATTTTCTGCGAAAGTTGAAGAGTTAATGATTTTGGGTCATAGTTTCCATACTCATGGCCTTCCCTTGTGGCTCAGCTGGTAAAGAATCCACCTGTAATGCGGGAGACCTGGGTTTGATCCCTGGGTTGGGAAGATCCCCTGGAGAAGGGAAAGGCTACCCACTCTAGTGTTCTGGCCTGGAGAATTCCATAGACTGTATATCCATGGGGCTACAGAGTTGGACACAACTGAGCAACTTTCACTTCACTTCCATACTCACACACTGGCATGCACAGATACTCAGACGCAAAATCTAGATTAGCCAGTTTTAGTAAAATTGCATAACTTGATGCCTATAACTAGATTGTTACAATGTCTCAAAAAGTAGTCCAATCTCAAATAGAAGTGTTCCTCAAATGGAAAGTGAAAGTCAAAGTCTCTCAGTCAAGTCCGACTCTTTGTGACCCCATGGACTATACAGTCCATGGAATTCTCCAGGCCAGAATACTGGAGTGAGTAGCCTTTCCCTTCTCTAGGGGATCTTCCCAACCCAAGGATCAAACCCAGGTCTTCCTCATTGCAGGTGGATTCTTTACCAGCTGAGCCACAAGGGTAAGGAAAAGCCCAAGAATACTGGAGTGGGCAACCTATCCCTTATGCAGCAGATCTTTCTGACCCAGGAATCAAACCAGGGTCTCCTGCATTGCAGGTGGATTCTTTACCAACTGAGCTATCAGGGAAGCCATTTTTCCTCAGATAGAAGCATATTTCTATTTCTAAATTGTCTTTCCCTGAGTTCCTAGGATTTCTGTCTTGAGAACTAGCTTTCAGAAACTACTATCTGATTATATAATATGATTTTTATAGATTATAGTATGATCATATGTTACTTTATGGGCATATTGTAATAAAATGTATTTCAGATTATAAATAATTTTAAGCTTTTAGTATTGCATTTTTAATATGCTGTTCATTGGCCCATGTGATATAAATTCTTAATAGGCAAAGATATAAGAGCATTATTTTTAAATTGGACGCTGAAACCTTGCTGTGCTAAGATTCTTCATGTCCTTGTTGGGAGAATTATCTCATAGAAGAGATGCTGGATAAGGGCCTCTGCTCAAACAACTCATCTTTCTGGAGAACCTTCAACACAAGTCCATTTTACCCATGGTGTTCTTCTACATGGTAAGGGTGTCTGTCCTACCTCACCTGGGCTCTGCATGCATGCACACCTGAGCACAAGTACACTATTTGGGTTGTGACCACACCACTGCTCACACAAGGCGTCAGTTTGCCAGCCAACACATGGCCTTCTGCCTAAATCCCCTCTCCAACCCCATGGTGCGACTCACTCCTCAGTCCATCATGGCTCCCTACCGTCCTCTTCTCAGGGCCCAACTTTCATTAGCCTTGACAGCACTTGACATACTGTGTTATCATTGTCTGGGAAGGTGGCTTCTGCCCTGGCCATTTGGGAGCATGAAAGGCAGGAAACGTCTTCTCTTGTTCAAACCTTCAGCAACTAGCACTTCAGTAGGCGTGTGTCTGAAGGATAAATATAATAATGTTAGTTCTTAGAGGCCTTACCACTTAGCTGGATACTGCTCAGCTGTTACCATATTTCTGATGACTGAAGAATAATTCTTGTAGTGCATTTATTGTCAAATGTTACTAGAATTTGAATAGCTCTCTCTTAGCTCATTGCAATGGAAAAATTAACACCAATTGAAAACCCATCTTGAGTTGAAGGTTTGAATTACTTCATATATGGTGAAATAATTACTAGTGGTTCTCTTAGTACGAAAGTGTCTCCTCTGTTCTCTTTCATGTTATTTATTGTGGTTTTTAAAAAAAGAAATAGAAACTTTGAGGGAGGAATCATGGGGTTCAGAAGAGGAAGAAAGGAGTGGACATGAAAAAATACTTGAAAAGTTTGAATCACAGAAAGATAAAATGTGTAAAGTCCTCTTTCTGCCTCTTAAATAGACACACCTTTAACAATAGGTCCCCAGATTTTGAAGTGGAAAAAGAGCACGGTCTTGGAGCAGTAATGACAGTGTTTTCATGTGTGGAAGTGGTTGATTAAATGTGTGTTGTCTTGGTTTAAAAGTCATGTTGGTCTGTACTTCTGAGGCAGCAGGCTTTGCGGTAGTTTGTTACTCATCCTCTTGAACTGTAAGAAAACTTGTGTTTCTCATAGCCTTGCTGACAGCACCTTTCACTGCTGTGTACACTGTTCAGGTCTCCTGTATGAATGAAATGTGTGAGGGAGCAAGATTGTGTGATTTAGTGATAATGGTCACTAAACTCTCAGAGCTACAACACTAAATCATGCAAGTTCATTTCCATTTACAACATGTCTCTTCAAGTGATTCTGAAATAGGAAGCCATGCTATCATTGATTCTATAATAAAGTATTCTATATCTGATCACAGAACAGAGGTGTTCAAACTCTGTATTTTCAGAACTAAAATTTGAAAAAAAAAAATTTTTTTTCTTTTTTTTTTGCCACACCGCCTTGCGGGATCTTAGTTCCCCGACCAGGGATCAAATCTAAGCCCCTTGCCATGAACACATGGAGTCTAACCACTGAACTGCCAGGGAATTCCCTGAAATGTATTTGTTTGTATGGCTTATGTCTGTCCATACCTACTATGTTAGAAATTAAAACTGAGAATATTTTAAATTTTTTAATTCATTTTTAAAAATATTAAAACTATTCTATAGTAACATCAGTGAAATATTTTTATGAAAAATCCCAATTTAAAAAATTAGAGTGACATTGTTTTGCTATCTTTAACCTCTTTAATGGTAGACTTAACAGAAGACAGCTACCTTTTTATATGTGCTTCTTCATTCAATCTGTTGCAGTATGTCATGTAGTCATGGAATATTTTACCGTCAGCACACTTCTGGAAAAAATGAGCATCTTAATATTATTATGAAAACAGTTTTTACCATACAATATGGCTATAAAAATTATTTTGACCTCACAGACCCTCTAAAAGCGTCCGTGGGATCCTCAGGAATCCCCAGACCATGCTTGGAAAACCACTTCTTCAGATCTCAAAGAATCATTTCTGGGACTTCCCTGGTGGTTGGTCCAGTAGTTAAGACTCCATGCTTCCACTGCAGAGGGCGTGGGTTCCATCCCTGGTTGGGGAACTAAGATTCCACATGATGAATAGCATAGCCACACACACAAAAATATTGTCCTCAGTTCAGTTCAGTCGCTCAGTCGTGTCCAACTCTTTGAGACCCCATGAATCGCAGCACGCCAGACCTCCCTGTCCATCACCAACTCCCAGAGTTCACTCAAACTCACGTCCATCGAGTTGGCGATGCCATCCAGCTGGCTCATCCTCTGTTGTCCCCTTTTCTTCCTGCCCCCAATCCCTCCCAGCATCAGAGTCTTTTCCAATGAGTCAACTCTTCGCATGAGGTGGCCAAAGAACTGGAGTTTCAGCTTTAGCATCATTCCTTCCAAAGAACACCCAGGGCTGATCTCCTTCAGAATGGACTGGTTGGATCTCCTTGCAGTTGAAGGGACTCTCAAGAGTCTTCTCCAACACCACAGTTCAAAAGCATCAATTCTTCAGGGCTCAGCTTTCTTCACAGTCCAACTCTCACGTCCATACATGACCACTGGAAAATCCATAGCCTTGACTTAGACAGACCTTTGTTGGCAAAGTAATGTCTCTGCTTTTGAATATGCTATCTAGGTGGGTCAGAAGTTTCCTTCCAAGGATTAAGCGTCTCTTAATTTCATGGCTGCAGTCACCATCTGCAGTGATTTTGGAGCCCCCCAAAATAAAGTCTGACACTGTTTCCACTGTTTCCCCATATATTTGCCATGAAGTGATGGGACCGGATGCCATGGTCTTCGTTTTCTGAATGTTGAGCTTTAAGCCAACTTTTTTACTCTCCTCTTTCACTTTCATCTCATGTTCTTTGAAAGAGAAAAAATTTACTAGTTGACGAATTGTATCGTTTTCTACATGTATGAACAGAATAACCCCACCACCGCCTCTGTCTTCTGTTCAATGTCTTTCCAAATGCCCTCCTCCACTGCCCCTACTTTACTTCTTAAGGGATGCTGAGGCATGTACAGGAATGAGCATTCTGCATCAAACTCCACGGAATCCCTGCTCAAGCATCCACTTTCACCTTAGCCAAGTTACATAAGTTCTCTAGGTTTTGTTTTCTTGTCTGTCTGTGGAAGGGAGAAAATTTAATCTATGTACTTACTCTTCCATGAAATAATACCTGGAAAATGCTTGACACAAAGGCAGTGCCCTATAAATATGACTTGTTATTTTTAAGCATTATTACTGTTATTTTTGCTATAGATTTTGTCATTTGTCTACAACTTTTAAGAACACAAAAGGATGGCTATGGTAGTATAAAAAATAGTCCTAGGAATATTCTTTAATAAAGTACAATCACCAGAAGTTCTAAATGTGTTTTAAAATTTGGTCAACATTAAGTGCCTGTAACACATGTAAATACAACTCAAAATTCAACTCAGAGCTGGAGGATGAGGTACCTGAACATGGTACAACCCAGCATCCACCACAGAATTACTCTTGATTCCCTAGAGCTGCCTCCTGAGCACACTTTCCAGTATCTAACAACACTGTTTAAGGGCATCCATGAAAGACGCTGATATGATAGATGCTTTGGGCCAATAATAGTATTGTTTCTATTGGCCAAAGTGTTTCTACTTGGAGATCAGATATATTCAACAAATATACTTGGTTTGATGGTGATTTTTTTTAAAAACTAGAAAAATATTTAGTGATTATTTGACTGAGATGGAAGTTAAAAATATCCAGAATGGATGTAGTATGTGCAGGTTGCGATGCTGAGGATTGGAATTGGGAGATAATTTTGAACAGAAGCCTATAGCAGCAAAAGACTATAGCCTGGGACAAAACCCACATCTGTAGACAACAGCCCACAGGTGGGTAGGAGCTCGGAGGGTCCTCTTCCAACAAGGAGCTAGGGGAGAAATAGTCCTCTCTGAGTAATCATGTTCTCTGCTGTTAAGCCACTCTTCAATGCTAAATTCATCTCCAGATACCCAAACAGCCCGTGGATCATCTCTCTCCTTCAGAATAGGGAACATCTTTGGGGTAAGTCAACTAATTTTGTAACTAGTAATTGTCTTTGTAAAACCTTTAGGAAGTTAAGAACATATAACCTGATGTGACTTACAAATCTTTGTCAAGGAAATCTGGAGTTGTTTTTAAAATCTGCTGTTTTGGATCACATGGCTTTGGGTACTCTATTGAAAACAGGGCATGGAGTTGTGACCATGTGTGTAATATTTTAAATGTAAATTTGGGGCCAGATTTTTTAAAAAACCTAACTCTTCTCATAGGGAAATATATATATATATGGCTTCAAACTACATTAAAAGGAACATTTCGTTTAGAACAGAGACAAAGGTGTGATTCCTATTTGATTGGGTTCAGAACAATATATAGTTAACGTAAGTGACGGGTTGGTGATGTGTTAACTAATGGGTTAGTTTGCTATAAACCACATCATATTTATAATTTAACATTTTTGTTACTTTGTATCTGGGTGTTACCAAACTTATTAACAAATATTCTAAAAAATATTTAACATGTCTAAGAGTGAACTCTATTTCTCAAGTCTGATTTTCCTGTCTAGGTTGGTAGTCTCTGTCTCCCTAGACTCCCAAGCCAGAAACCTGGGCTGAAATGACACCCTCAGTTCTTCTCTCCCACATTCAGTGGGCCGTTAAGTATACTGAACATTCTGTATACTGGTATGTGACTAACACTTTACCATCATGAAACAGAACTTGACAATGTTATTGCTAAAATGTATTTCCACTTACAGAAATACCAAAAAGAATACCATCTATGTATTTTGATAGTTTTATCATCACTTATCTTACCAAAGTACTTAAGGCAGTTTACAGGGAAAAAATAGAAAGGTAGATAAATCTGAGAAAACACTTAATTGGGGAGAAAAAGACAAACATCGTTGTGCACAGAGGGAAAACTGGAAGGACAATTAATTTAGGAAAGATGGGTTCTGACGGTGGTTCCCAAATCAAACTGAATTATGTTCATCATAAGTACTTGGAGAGCCTTATCAAATATAGATTTCTGGAGATAGATCTCAGTGGGACCCTGAGAACAAGCTTTCTAAAATAATTCCCTGGGTCCTTCCAATGAGCAACCAAATTTGTCGTCGTTGTTGTTCAGTCGCTCAGTTGTGTCTGAGTCTTTGCAACCCCATGAACTGCAACCAAATTTGGAAACCACTAAAATGTCACAAATCGGGTAGACTCACAGGGTGTAGCTCTATTTGAAAGTTATAGGTGATTCCAACAAAAGAGGGAATTTCTAGATATTTCAAAATAGAAAAATCCACGGAAAGTTTTGTGGTTTTTTTTTTTGTTTTTTTTTGTTTTTTTTTGTTTTTGCCTTTAGCTTTAAAATTGAGACTTGTAGCTCCTGGTCATAAAAAGATGGTCCCTAAGACATTATGATACATTAGCTTGCACCAAAACCCAAGCTTTCATTTGGTGGCTGTGTGCAGGAAAGATGCTTGACCGATGAGTGCCCAGGAGATCTTCCACGTGCCACATCAGCCACGTACCATCTACATGAAGTGAGGCTGCTGCCCATTGGGTGGGTACAATGGTGTTGCTTATTTTCCCAGGCCACAAAGAGAGCCTTTTAAAGTACATGTTCCAAGTACAGTGGCAGAATACTAAATTTGGTTCTGTCTCAAAAATAATACGCTTTTATTTTTAGTCAGTTGCTTGATAAAGTGGTACTTTTGTTTGGCAGTAGAATTTTGGCCCCAAGCCCATTCTGATTTTTTAAAAGAAAAAAAAAAACACTAAATGGTACTTTGTAGATATTGTAAAGAAAAACTACTGAAAAGTTTAAAAGGTGCATCTTCTAAGATTATTCGCTGCAAAGTTTTCTAACAACTGATCCATTTAAAGGCATTTTGAGGGGGGAAAAAATGAATGTGTTCTTTTAGATCTCTCTACTGTTTACTAGTATTTTTTTTCTCCTATACCCTGAGGTTTATGTTGTTTTGTGATCTGGTGTCGGGATCAGTAGCTGTAGTTTCAATCCTAAGTAAAGGAAAAGTTGCAGTTTTTACTCCTGTCAGTTAAAAGGAGAAGAACAGAGCATGCTTGGAATGGAAAGGGACTTCTTATCTTCCAGAAACCTCTGTAGTCTAAGGATTACTCTTGGGAAGCCCCTTAAGGGCTTTATCTAGCTGAGACAAGAGTAGTTCCTTAATAGGCAGTTCTTAGCAAAACATTGTGTTGTTGGCGAAACCCCAGGAAGCTGGAAGCTTAGGAGTGACTTGATGGGGAGGGGAAGTTGACTAGTTTCAGAAACCAGAGTTTCTGGTTGCATTACCCCAATGCTCCCAAAACATGGCAGCATACACACTCATTCACACTCACACCAGTTCTTTAAGGGTTGACTGATGGATGATCTCTGCCCTTAGGAAATTCCAGTGTTTCCTCCTTTCCCTCATAGTGGATAATTTCTATAATTAGTATTATAATTGTAATTAGTAATTATATAATTCTAATTATATATTGTACTTAGTATTACAGTTATCAGCATATTATATCTGGTGGCCATTTACTTTATACAGGGCAGTCTACTAGGGTTAGACAATTAAAAGTACTGTATTTCACATCCTGAATTTTTTCCAGTACACAAGAGTCACTGTTTGTATGCCTTAGTGCTGTGTATGCATAAATTGGATTCAGCTGTATGGCTACTTCTAAACTTTCAATACCGCTTTAACAGTCAAAATTCACAAGTATTTAAATGGTTAAGGATTTGGAGGGTATAATAAAATATTTAGGAAAGATTTTTTTTTTTTCTTTCTTAATTTTTGATCTTAGGATTTCACTTGGTACAAAAGCAAGTCAATTCTGTAGACCACAGGTGTTTCTCTTCTTTTAAACAAAGCTTTAAAAATATATGTTAAACTCTTTTATGAAAAACATTGTATGATACCTTCTAAAACTCATACTGAACATAACTAAATTTTATATCAGTTGTTCAGTCAGCACTGGAACATAACATACATTGGTATACTTTCATAAGCTAATATCATTTGCTTAGCTCCTAGCACCAAAATCAATTGCTTCAAACTCCTATAATTTTGTAGCTTTTAATATCTGTTTTTGTTGTTGTTTTAGTAGTTTAGTTTGCATATGCAGTAGTTTAGATGCAGTTTGTCTGCATCCTTCTTTGTCAGGCTGTCATTTTTGGGCATTGTTCTCGACTTGTCTTGACAGCTGTCTTCAATTATGTTTTGGGAAATGAGATGACCTAACTTATTAATATCATTTCCAGAGTAAAAGTAACTTCATGTCATCCATTTTGGTCAGCAGAGAATAACATTTAGAACTTAATATTTTTGTTATATTTTGGATACTTGAAATTACCAGCAAAGGAAATTCTGGATAAGTGAGATGTTCACTGTATGGTATGTTACAAATCACTGATGAAATTCAATGGTAGTTATGCTGAGCAAAAGGTGAGAGGAACTTGCCAAACTCATCTGTATTCAGTTGTGTGAACAGTTTTCAGAGTTCTGCTCTTACCTATGCCATATGCATTAGAATATGTATCACACACATTTCAGTGTATAAATGCATATGCAGCGATTTCAATAACATAAATGCAAGTTTTAGTACTAGTAAAACATTTACAAACGCAGATAAAAGTATCATATTGTCTCAGTTTGGTAAAACTACACTGGAAGGGAATAATGGGTCACATGGTCACAGTCACCGCAATGTGGATTAAAGCAGATATTCTATGTAGACTACTTGTCCCCAGGCTTGAGAAGAAGAGATGCATTTTAACATGTTATTGGAAATTTTAAAATATTGCTTAAAGGAAAGCCTTGGAAGGCAAGTTTTGAAGCAGAGATTATCTGATGAAATGTTTACAGGGCAGAGCAGGGGATGAGGTGTGACTACAGGAGCCTGGCACCCTTTGGTTTGAAGATACATTTATCAGAAATACCGTAGCCACTAAAGGAATGTGGCATGTGTCTGACTCCTATAGCATACTACAATATTCTGATATTAAAATTCTCATTGCAAATAAACATCTCCATTACTTGAACATACACAATATGCAGTTACGATAATACCTTTAGTATTTGGAGCCTTATCATACAGTACAGAGTAGGTGCCCTGAAAGAGTAAGCTTCAAGGTATACTGGCTGATATTTTTAAGCATATATTTAGCACATCCTCTGTGCCAGGTATAAACACTTGAGATAATGATCATGAAAGTGAGGAAAAGGGGATTGGTTAGCCTGGGCTGCCATTCTACCCCATTGCCTAGTTCCTCTGTTGTTTGCTTTGTTTATGAGTTCCCTTGGCCTGATACAAGTTTCAACTTGTGGGTTTGGAATAGATACCTGTTATAGGCCGAATGTTTGTATCTCCCCAAAATCCATAGGTTGAAGCCCTACCCCCAATACAATAGTATTTGGCAACGGGGCTTTGTTGTTGTTGTTCAGTCGCTCACTTGTGTCCGACCCTTTACGATCCCATGGACTGCAGCACCCCAGGCTTCCCATCTTCATCATCTCCCGGGGTTTGCTCAAATTCGTGTCCATTGAGTCTGTGATGCCATCCAACCATCTCATCCTCTGTCGTCCCCTTCTCCTCCCGCCTTCAGTCTTTCCCAGCATCAGGGTCTTTTCCAGTGAGTCAGCTCTTCGCATCAGGTGGCCGAAGTATTGGAGCTTCAGCTCCAGCATCAGTCCTTCCAATGAATATTCAGGGTTGATTTCTGTTAGGATTGACTGGTTTGATCTTCTTCCTGTCTGAGGGACCCTCACGAGTCTTCTCCAGCACCACAGTTAAAAGGCATCAATTCTTCAGCACTCAGCCTTTCTTATTGTCCAGCTCTCACATCCATTAGATGAGGTCGTGAAAGTTGGGCCCTCATGCTGGGAATAGTGCCCCTGTAAGAAGAGACACCAAAGAGTGTGTTCTCTTCCTCTCTCTGAGAATACACAAAGAAGAGGTCATGTAATCACAAGCCAAGTTAAGAGGCCTCAGAATGAAACCTACCTTGCCAGACTTCCCAACCTCCAGAACTGACAAATAATTTTTTTGTTGTTTTTGCCACCCAGTCTATGCTATTTTGTTATGGCAGCCCTAGTTGATTAAGACAATTAACCTTGCTTGTGGGTAAAGCAGACTAGCCCAAACTGGATCACAAGTTACTTCGGCCATCCTGCTCTAGACAGGTTCACTAACTGGATCAAACTGCACTTCCTAGGTGGCACTAGTGGTAAAGAACCCACCTGCCAGTGCAGTTTAGACATGAGAGATGCAGGTTCCATCCCCAGGTTGGAAAGATTCCCTGGAGGAGGGCATGGCAACGCACTCCAGCGTTCTTGCCTGGAAAATCCCATGGACAGAGGAGCCTGGCAGGCTGCAGTCTGTAGGGTCACACAGAGTTAGACACAAGTGAAGCAACTTAGCATTCACGCATGCCCTACTAGACTTTATTTAGAAAAGAAAACTATCAAAGTGTGATTTTCCCCCTTAGTTGAATGGTGAATCAGTAAAGAATTGTTCATCTGCCTATACACTGACTCCAAATGATGAGAACATGATTTCACCACCAATTAGACCAAATATCCTAAATATCTCTGAACTTTATGATTTGACCATTGAAGAAAGAAAAATCACTTTATTAAAAAGATTCTCCTGTTAATCAATTGGAGCTTCAAAAACTGGACAAGTAACATCTCCAATGTTTATAAAACTCAGTTTCAATAAAAATATTTTTAAGCCTTGGCAGGTACTTTTAAAAATCAGTAGCCAAAATAAACATTACAAGAATACCACATTAATGAATAATAAAGATATTTTCAGGCTTTTTATACCTATAGAGCCACTTCCTTATAATGCCCAGTGCTTGGTTCAGTTCAGTTCAGTCGCTCAGTTGTGTCTAGCTATTTGTGACCCCATGGACTGCAGCATGCCAGGCTTCCCTGTCCATCACCTACTCCCGGAGCTTGCTCAGACTCATGTCCATCAAGTCGGTGAGACCATCCAACCATCTCATCCTCTGTCATCCCCTTCTTCAGTCTTTCCCAGCATCAGGGTCTTTTCCAGTGAGTCAGTTCTTCGCATCAGGTGGTCAAAGTATTGGAGTTTCAGCTTCAGCATCAGTCCTTCCAGTGATATTCAGGACTGATTTCTTTAGGATTGACTGGTTGGATCTCCTTGCAGTCCAAGAGACTCTCAAGAGTCTTCTCCAACACCACAGTTCAAAAGCACCAATTCTTCAGTGCTCAGCTTTCTTTATAGTCCAATTCTGACATCCATATGTGACTACTGGATAAAACCATAGCTTTGACTAAAAGGACCTTTGTTGGCAAAGTAATGTCTCTGCTTTTTAATATGCTGTCTAGGTTGGTGATAGCTTTTCCTCCAAGGAGCAAGCGTCTTTTAATTTCATAGCTGCAGTCACCGTATGCAGTGATTTTGGGGCCAAAAAAAAAAATAGTCTCCCACTGTTTCCATTGTTTCCCCATCTACTTGCCATGAAGTGATAGGATCGGATGCCATGATCTTAGTTTTCTGAATGTTGAGTTTTAAGCCAACTTTTTCATTCTACTCTTTCACTTTCATCAAGAGGCTCTTTAGTTCTTCTTTGCTTTCTGCCGTAAGGGTGGTGTCATTTGCATATCTGAGGTTATTGATATTTCTCCCGGCAATCTTGATTCCAACTTGTGCTTCATCCAGCCCAGCATTTTGCAAGATGTACTCTTCATCTAAGTTAAATAAGCAGGGTGACAACAAACAGCCTTAACGTACTCCTTTCCCAGTTTGGAAGCAGTTGTCCGGTTCTAACTGTTGCTTCTTGACCTGCATGTAGATTTCTCAGGAGGCAGATCAGTTGGTCTGGTATTCCCATCTTTTGAAGAATTTTCCACAATTTGTTATGATCCACACAGTCAAAGGCTTTGGTGTAGTCAGTAAAGCAGAAGTAGATGTTTTTCTGAACTCTCTTGATTTTTCTACAATCCAATGGATGTTAGCAATTTGATCTGTGGTTCCTCTGCCTTTTCTAAATCCAACTTGAATATCTGGAAGTACATGGTTCACATACTAGTGAAGCCTGGCTTGGAGAATTTTGACAATTACTTTGCTAGTGTGTGAGATGAGTACATTTGTGTGGTAGTTTGAACATTCTTTAGCATTGCCTTTCTTTGGGATTGGAATGAAAACTGACCTTTTCCAGTCCTGTGGCCACTGCTGAGTTTTCCAAATTTGCTGGCATATTGAGTGCAGCACTTTCACAGCATCATCTTTTAGGATTTGAAATAGCTCAACTGGAATTCCATCACTTCCATTAACTTTGTTCGTAGCAATGTTTCCCAAGGCCCACTTGACTTCACATTTCCAGGATGTCTGACTCTAGATGAGTGATCATACTATTTTGGTTATCTGGGTCATGGAGATCTTTTTTGTATAGTTATTTTGTGTATTCTTGCCGCCTCTTAGTATCTTCTGCTTCTGTTAGGTCCATACCATTTCTGTCCTTTATAGAGCCCATCTTTGCATGAAATGTTCCCTTGGTATCTCTAATTTTCTTGAAGAGATCTCTAGTCTTTCCCATTCTGTTATTTTCCTCTATTTCTTTGCATTGATTGCTAAGGAAGGCTTTCTTATCTCTCCTTGCTATTCTTTGGAACTCTGCATTCAAATGGGTATTCTTTTCTTTTCTCCTTTGCCTTTAGCTTTTCTTCTTTTCTCTGCTATTTGTGAGGCCTCCTCAGACAACCATTTTGCCTTTTTGCATTTCTTTTTCTTGGGAATGGTCTTGATCACCACCTCCTGTACAATGTCACAAATTCTGTCCATAGTTCTTCAAGCACTCTGTCTATCAGATCTAATCCCTTGAATCTATTTGTCACTTCCACTGTATAATCATAAGGGATATGCTTTAGGTCATACCTGAATGGTCTAGTGGTTTTCCCTACTTTCTTCATTTTAAGTGAATTTTCTATTGGTGGTACAGTGGTTCAATTGCGTTAATCCAATATTCTTAGTTAATGATCACGGTTCATTTTTGGTGAGAGTAAATATTTGATTTACTAGTATAAGGCCAAAGAATTATGAGTAATTAAAATTGTCAAGATTGGGTAAAAATGCAAGATAAGCACTGAACAATTTTTGCAATACATAGCAAAATTAACTAATGATTTAAAACAATAAATTATATTCCTGAATTAGTTTTAATAACTAACAATCTTTAAATGGTGAAAGATTTTTCTTATTTCTAGACAGACCCTTCAGTGGAATGCTATGGAGGGAAATTAAAATCTAAAATATGGAATTAAAATAGATGATCTTTATGTTCTCTTCTAATCCTGGGATTCTAAGAAATAAGAATTTCAAAGAATTCTTTGACCTACAAATAAAAAGGGTAATGATTTGTCCAAAACTCTGATCTTGATTATACATATATTCAAATCTTATTCAAAATGAACATTTGGGATTTAACTAAGAAGCATTTCAAAAAAGGAAAAACTGTTAAGTCTCTTCTGCCCATACACTTATGAGCAAGAAAAAAACATAAATAAAATGAAATATTTTATTTGGGTAAAGAAAAAACTCACAATTCTAAGTTTCAGTTGTTTTATAAATACTTATTTGAATTCACCCCTTGATAAGTCTCTCTAAGCAGTAAGTCAGTATCCTTGGCACATAGTAGACAGTGCTTGTGTATGTGGGTATATGTGTTTGGCTAAGAGAATTCAAATTAATTTTCTATTTTAAATCTGATAAGTGTAACAGAAAAAGTATGTGAAGTTAAATTGAGTAATGTAAATAGTACATTTTAGTGGTCCCAGATGAGTCATGTAAGATTCACGATTCTCTTGGGAAAGAGAAGAAAATGAGAGAATCAAATCTCTGCAAATAAACTGAGCTAAACTTTTATATTTTTGGAAAGTATATTGTACAGTGATTTTAAGGAAATCATGTACATTCAGAACTTAACCTTCAGACCCAAACTACTGATGCTGAGCATTCTAAATTCCTCCAGACTGACTCAAACCCAGGACTTATTTTCTAAGAATCTAAGATGAGGAGTGTGTGTGTGTGTGTGTGTGTGTGTTTGCAAGTGTGCAAATAATTTGAGTCACAGTGATCATATAGATGTTTCCCCAAAAAGGATCTGATCAAAATTTTTGAGACAACAGCCCTATTCCACTACTACTGGTAGTTAAATACTTCCCAGCAAAAAGTGCTTAGAATTAAATAGAAGTTTTTTAATAAGCAGTTTAATTGAATACTTGCTAAAACCCTGTATATAAAACATATATACAAACATAGTAAGAGTTACAGTTGATTTATTGAATGATTTCTAACAGATTCATATTATAAAGGAATATAACTTGTATGAAATTTCAGCTATTTTCAACACCATTTACAAAATCACTTTTTATAATAATCTAGTCATGTATTCCCTTTGCATACTAGACAAGGGTATAACTTCTCACTATGGAAAATAATAACAAGTAAAATAACTTTGAACTCAGGCAGAATCAATGACTTGGGTTTATTCCAAAAGAAGAGTATGTATCCTTGAAACTGCCAGGAAGAACAGCCCAGAAATCAGGGCTAGCTACAGCTCCTAAGTTTTATAGTGCACTCAGTTACAGATCACTAAAACCCTTTAAACACAATGGCCTAAACTAACGCACTTACGTGTCAGGAAGATCCCCTGGAGGAGGAAATAGGAACCCACTGCAGTATTCATGCTGGGAAAATTCCATGGATAGAGGAGCCTGGTGGGCTACAATCCATGGGGTTGCAAAGAGTCAGACATGACCAAGCAACTGAACACAGCACAACCTTCTTACAAGTCATTCAGCAAATATCTGTTCATTGAAGAAATAGTATTCAGTGACTACTCTGAGTTTTGCCCCAGGGCGGTCACTGGACTCTTGTCTTCTGAGACTGCCCAAGTGAGGATATAGCCTTGGTCCTTAGTAAAAACAATCAGAATTGTTTTTAAAAAATTATATTCATAAACTATACTCATCTTGTTAAAAGGACGTATATAAAAATCCCCTAATCAGAGAAATCACCAATAATATATCTATGGCCCTATTAAGAAAATAACTTTGTCAAGGGGATGAAAGGGCTTTTCCTTGAAAAAGACATAGATTTCCTTGTCTAAAACTGTAACACTTGGTTCATAGGAGATTGCGTGGCGTAAAATGATACAGGCTTTCAATACCTGATGGTTTATAACTTTTCAATGGTCTTCCCTATGCATACCTGAAAAGTCCATATTTTGAATATGAGTTAAAGACTTGAAATCTTAAAATGTTTCAACTTCCCTATTTTTAAACTAAATTTATTTCATAGAACAAAGTATTTCTCCCACAAATAAGAACACTGCAGTTGGTATTTTTCAGGCAGCAAAATAGTTAATTGTTTTATTTATAAAGTTTTATGTTCCTTGTAATTCTTAAAAATAAAACAAACCTAAAAGCTTCTTAGACCCAATGGAAAACACAATATAAACAAAGAGGGATAGCATAGGCTGAAGGGGTCTGTCTCAGAGCAGTACAGAGTGTGTTGTAAATTACTGCCTCAAATTTGATTGTAGCCATGGGACTGTCCACTTCTGTATATGCAGTTTCACATTTAATATGCAACCAGCACCCTATAAGCCTCTTTTTAGAGTAGGACCCTGAGAGTTAGTCCATTGAGAAATCACATAATATTTATGCTTGAAATTTTAAAGTGTCCAATCTTTAAAAAGGCAGAAAGAAACAAAGCCTTTCCCACAAATGAAACTTATCACCATGTAAAGAAGAATATACACTTGGCATTAAAGTACCCATCTAGTTTCAAGATGTATACCTACACATTTTTTTAAGTGTATGAATAGCTCCTAATTTTGAAAAAAGGAAACATTAAAAATGTTGAAATGCTACTGGTAGGGTTCAAGTCCGGGCAAAAACCTATGAAGTGATCTTTGCTACAATAAATCAAAACTGCTTTTCTCTGCCATGTCCGGATCATCAACAACCTCATTTCAGGTATCTGTTAGCCTTGGGTACAATTGGCATCATCCCCATGCATCCAGAGGCAGATCTGGGCATACTTGAGGGGCGTGATGCGCACGGCCACGTTGTAGTCCTTCTGAACACCGTGCACGTCCACCCACTGGTGGCCAGAATAGATCGCAATGATTTTGCGTTTCCACCTCTTTTTGTCTGGCTCTTTCAAACGCAGATAGACCCCGGAGCCAGTGGAGCCTGATTCGGCATCGCAGTATTGATAGAGGAGGTCATTGGACTCATCAGACACGCTGCAAAACCGGTAGACTAACTGATCTGCCCTGTCCTGATCAAAGCCTGAGAAGTGGATCATCCCACCAGGCAGCTTCTTGATGGTGGGGCTGACTCCCAGCTCCATGTATTTCTTCTTGTGAGGGCGCTTCAGCTCCAGAAGGGCGTAGTCATAGTCCAGGGCCGGGTCTCCGCTCTCTCCTCTAGCCCAGCCCTTGGGGATGTGGGTGTTCTTGACCCGGGTCCACTGGAAGGAGGGCCTCCCGTCAGCAGCTCTCTGACGCCGAGCAGATCCCTTTCTCCTCCTTCCAGCCTTGGCTGTCTCCTTCAGACTGTCTTGGCTCCCCTGTCTTCCAGCATCACTCACTCCCCTCCTGTTCCTCCTAGTCCCCCGACGTCTCTTGCCACCACCTTTATTTCTCATCTTCAGCAAGCCTACTCTTAGCTTTTTGCTGCCTTTGATGTAGTCGTTTCCATCGTGGACACAGTGGGCAGCGGTTAGGACGTGGTTGGGAGAGATGAGAATGCCGCTGCAGCCTGTGGAGAGCTTCACCGCGGTATTGAAAGGGAAATTGGTCAAGAACCTCTTATCCAGGATGCTGAACCTGCTGTCGGTGCCGTACACCTGTCTCTTTCTCCTCACGGGTGCTCCTTGTGAGGTGAGGTTTTGAGTTGGCTCAGGGACCCAACCTTGAACTTTCACTCGGGTCAAGGTTCGGCTCCCATTCTCAAAGACAGTCTCGTAGGAGAGAGAGTCTTCCAGGTCAGAAAGGCTGGGGGCTGGGAGATCTTTCTGGCATTCAATGCCACACACTTGATTTAACACCATCTTAGCATCTGCCTCAAAGGCAGGGCTGGTGAGATGGAAGGTCCTTTCACTGACAAGTCGAGGTATTTTTCTCACGTGCCACATAAAATCCTGTTCCATTTCAGATCCATCGATGAGGGTCCACCCAAGGGTGAAAAGCATCAACCCGAAGAACATAGCTCCCATTTTGTTCTTCTATCTTGTCCTTTAAAACAGGGAGGAAAAAAAAAAAAAAGAAGCTTTATGCTTTTTGTCTTATTGGGGTATAGTTGCTTTACAATATTATGTTAGTTTCTGCTGTACAACAAAGTGAATCAGCTATAGGCATACATGTATCTCCTCCCTCTTAGACCCTCACCCCCCAATCCCAGCCACCTAGGTGCCCCCAGAGCACTGAGCTGAGCTCGCTGTGCTATATAGCTGGTTCCCACTAGCTATGTGTTTTACACCTGGCGGTGCACATACATTAGTCAGAAAGAAAAATAAGTACCATATATTAATGCATAGATGTGGAATCTAGAAAAATGGTACAGATGAACCTATACTGCTTTCTGTTTAAACGTAGATCTTGAGTCCTAAATGTAGCTTCACCACTAAGAGGAGTCCCTATTTTCACTGTACTTAGATTTTACTGAGATTAGATCAACACCACACTAAGCAGGCTCCTACAGACATCCAAAATCAGTAAATTTGATTTCACTCAAACTTCCCTCCACCAGCACTAATCCGCAAGCATCCCACCCCCGCCTACCATCTTCCCCTCTTCCTCTCCAGACAGCCCAATGCATGGGAGAATAAGAAGAAGGGCAAGTGGGGTCCTCTGGTGCCTAAGCCACACCTTCTTTCTTCCAAAGTCTGCAACCTTATCTCCGGATGATTTAGAAATAAAGATAACGACAGATGTCTGACACTATCCCTGAACTTAGCGTCTTAATAAAGGCACGGACCATAAATTCCTCATCTCTAGGATGTAAACGACTAGCACAGAGCTCAAAAAAGCATTCACTGGAAAAAATTTTTTTTAAAAAAGGCCTTCACTAGAGTGCACTACTTCCCTGAATCACGGCTTGCAGACCAAGCTGATTGATGGTGCAATTAAAATCATTAAATAGGAGGGAGGAGGGTTCAGGATGGGGAACACATGTATACCTGTGGCAGATTCATTTTGATATATGGCAAAACCAATACAATATTGTAAAGTTAAAAAATAAAATTTAAAAATAAATAAATAAAATAAAATCATTAAATAATAGAGCCTTCCCTGGCCCAGTGGTTAAGACTTCAGCACCACCCCACTCCCGGTCCCATCCCCAACCCCGGATGCAGGAGATTGGTCAGAGAGCTAAGATCCCACATGCCTCACAGACAAAAAAACAAAATGTAAAACAGAAATGAGCCTGTCATACAGAGTGAAGTAAGTCAGAGATGAACTATCGTATATTAATGCATCTATATGGAATATAGAAAAAGGGTACTGATGAACCTATTTGCAGGACAGAAATAGAGATGCAGACATAGAGAACAGACTTTGGACACAGCGAGCAAACAAGAAGGTGGGACGAATTACAAGTAACATTGAAACATACATTATCATATATAGCTCAGTTGGTATAGAATCTGCCTGCAATGCAGGAGACCCCGGTTCACTTCCTGGGTCTGGAAGGGCTGCTGGAGAAGGGAAAGGCTACCCACTCCAGTGTTCTTGGGCTTCCCTTGTGGCTCAGCTGGTAAAGAATCTGCCTGTGATGCGGGAGACATGGGTTTGATCCCTACGTCGGGAAGATCCCCTGAAGAAGGGAAGGGCTACCCACTCCAGTGTTCTAGCCTGGAGAATTCCACGGACTGTATAGTCCATGAGGTGGCAAAGAGTCGGACATGACTGAGTAGAAAAAAAGAAAAAGAAAAAATGGGAAGTTGCTGTATAACACAAGGAGCTCAACACAGTGCTCTGTAACAGCCTGGAAAAGTGGGATGGGTTGGAAGGAGGTTCAAGAGGGAGGGGACATATATACACTTATGGCTGATTCACGTTGTATGGAAGAAGCCAACACAATATTGTAAAACAATTATCCTCCAATTAAAAATAAATTTTAAAAAAGTTTAATATAACAAATATCAAATAAAAAAACTTCAAAAATGGTATACATTTAAATTTTTTTAAATATCAGATAATATTCTAAAATATTCAGTAGAAGTTTTAGAAATAAAGGAGCTCCTCTACTATTGACCTGCTTTGATTTTTTTTACAAGCAGAACTCCTTATCATAAAGAGTACACAGCACAGGCTGTTTTATTCAAAAATAAGAAAAATATACCCTGTTCTTTTTTAAAACGAAGTTGTGCTTGGAACTACCACCCAAGCAAAGCAATATACAAAAATGTGTTATAGTGACATTTTACTGGATATTAAAATTGTAAGAATTTATGGAGCACAGGCAGTTGTCCTGGATTTACCACTTGGGGGAGCATGATCGTGATTAAATCATAGGTTTAATGGGACCCTTTCATCATGGGTCTCATCACCTGAGAGCCATTGAAAGTTGCCAGTACTTGGTGAATTATATAATATCTCATCTATTATTTACATCTTCTTGCCTTCTTTTCCTGCTTCCCTGGGTTTGCTGGTATGTAAATCTCTTCCTAGAACTGCTGTTTGTCAGTTATTGCTTTGTGAGAGTAAGGGGGAGTGTAACATTCTTTGGAGCAGCAATTTGGAAATTTGTGAGCTATGTTCCAAGTTGTTTTTAACTAATAGTTAACATATCCAGTCTTACCAAATGCTTTGCACTTTGTATAAAGCAGAGGCAGTTCAAGGTTAGGTTATGCCTATAATACCTTCACTCTAACGGCTTTCTGATAAGCCTTTGCATGGAAAAGAAAGTTAATACAGGATGTCAGGAATGACCCACAAACCGGGGTACACCCCTAAGATCCTAAGCACTGGCAGGAAATGCAAAAGTTGCCTCTTATGCAGAGCCTAATATGGGCATCTCGTGACACAACAGAGTTCATCTTGCCATATCCAAGTATGGAATTTTATTAACAAACTAATAACATTCTTCTGATAAAACAAATCATATACTGCATTAATCTCTTTGTTGTTTAAACATGATCTGTTCATTAAAATATGATATAATTATTTTGAATCATTGTATATTAAAACATGTTAAGCAAGTTTAGAATAATCTTTACTTCTACTTTAGAATAATCTTTACCATTTTTTTCTATTTGCTCACACTTGAATGCTAAGTGATTTTGGTGAATATTAAACTGTATTGTTTGCCTAATAGCTTGTACTTCATTTTGGAGACAGGCCATTCTTCTGTAGACTGATGGATATTGTCCCCTAAATCAGTAAATACATTTCAGGAAAAATCCACACTCATGTACAATATTTTCTAATCATTACCATGGCAAATATGATTTTACACAAAACAGTAATTATATTGGTAATGATTTTGTTGAACCACTTAGTACTTTGTAACTTCTATGCAGTTTTCCGGAGAAGGCAATGGCACCCCACTGCAGTACTCTTGCCTGGAAAATCCCATGGATGCAGGAGCCTGTTAGGCTGCAGTCCATGGGGTCGCTAAGAGTCGGACACGACTGAGCGACTTCACTTTCACTCTTCACTTTCATACATTGGAGAAAGAAATGGCAACCCACTCCAGTGTTCTTGCCTTGAGAATCCCAGGGACGGGGGAGCCTGGTGGGCTGCTGTTTATGGGGTTGCACAGAGTTGGATATGACTGAAGCGACTTAGCAGCAGCAGCATGCAGTTTTCATAATGAGTATTTCATCCATTTTATTTAATTGGATTGGAATGAATAAGGCTAACAGCTCAGTAACTATTGAGATCTTGAAATAATATGTTTTATTGGGTAGTTCCCAAGATGAAAAGTTGTCTTTCCCTTAAAACGAAATGCTAAAATCAGTTATTTGCTGCCTCTTAGTTAATCAATGGGAGAAGGCAATGGCACCCCACTCCTGTACTCTTGCCTGGAAAATCCCATGGATGGAGGAGCCTGGTAGGCTGCAGTCCATGGGGTAGCTAAGAGTCAGACACGACTGAGCGACTTCACTTTCACTTTTCACTTTCATGCATTGGAGAAGGAAATAGCAACCCACTCCAGTGTTCTTGCCTGGAGAATCCCAGGGACGGGGGAGCCTGGTAGGCTGCAGTCCATGGGGTCGCACAGAGTCGGACACGACTAAAGCGACTTAGCAGCAGCAGCAGCAGTTTATCAACAGACCAAAGTAGATGATTTTTTAAAAGATACATATTTTTTTTAATCTATTTGATCCTTAGAAAAATGTCAGTCAAACAAATTTTTTGGTATAGGAAATATTTTTTTTTTATTATTTTAAGTTAGCCCTACATGCATAACAGCCATTCATTGTATACTTAATATATGAGTACATTAAAGACTGAGTCAGCCAATTATCTTCATTAAAAACTACAGAGAATCACATTGTACATTTTAATATTTGATAATAATGATCTGTGGAGTAATAAATGTGTCAAAGGCATTCCCAAGCAAAAGAAAGAGCATTTAAATCTAGGTACTGTGGTATTGCTTACACGTTTCTGTTTTCAGTACTGTTTAATTTAGCCTTGCAAGTTTTCAGCTACTTAGGGCTTGGATACTGCTACTGCTGCTACTGCTAAGTCACTTCAGTCGTGTCCGACTCTGTGTGACCCCATAGACGGGTTGCCATTTCCTTCTCCAGTGCATGAAAGTGAAAAGTGAAAGTGAAGTTGCTCAGTCGTGTCTGACTCTTAGCGACCCCATGGACTGCAGCCCACCAGGCCCTCTGTCCATGGGATTTTCCAGGCAAGAGTACTAGAGTAGGGTGCCATTGCCTTCTCTGAGGGCTTGGATAGGCATAATGCAAATACTGAATTATAATTGACAAGATGGTTTTTTACTATGCAAATCACTGAACTGGAATATGAATCAAGTTTCTCTGTTCTTTACCAAATAAAACATGTGCCCTGTGTGTTAATTCTATAGGCAGACTTTTAAGAGCCACATGTAATCATTAATTTTATGTGCCAACTTGACTGGGCCAGAAACTGCCCAGATATTTTGTCTAATATTATCCTGGGTATGTTTGAGAGGGTGTCTCTGGATGAAATTAACATTTGAATCAGTAGACTAAGGTGAGCAGATTGCCCTGCCTAATGTGGGTGGGCCTCATCCAATCAGTTGAAGGCCTAAATAGAACAAAAAGGCAGACCCTCCTGTGAATAATGGGGAACTCCTCCTTCCTGACTGCTCTGAACAGGGACATTGTTTTTTGTTTTTTTCCCCTGCCTTTGGCTTCAAAATGAAACACAAACCACTCAAAAGAATATTTTTAGTTTGTTAGTAGGATTCTATACTTGCATGTTGCAGAATAAACTCTGTCACATCAAGGAATTCCCAAGTTGTAGTCCTCAAACAGTGTCAGCATCCCCTAGGAACCTGTTAAAAATGCTCATTCTCAGGGCCCAACCCAGACCTACTGTTCAAAACTCTCCAGGAGGGATGTGGGTTCCCAGCTGTGTATGTTTTAACCAGCCCTCCAGGCAACTCTGATACTCAGTACAGTTTCAGAACCACAGCAGCCAAAGCCCTGGTGCAGCAGCTTGAGACCCTCCTCAGAAGGTTTTTCCAGGGATGACTGCCTACCCAGGTTTCACATGACCCCTGCTTCCTCTTTGTGTACAAAGTAAATTTTTTCTGAACTTCACGCTTTTCCTGTGTTAGCAAACAGCTATTACAGAAAGATCCCCTGGAGTAGGAAATGGCATCCCACTCCATTATTCTTGTCAGGGAAATTCCATGGTCAGAGGAGCCTGGCAGGCTACAGTCCATGGGGTCTCAAAGAGTTGGACATGACTTAGCAACTAAACAACAACAATAATATTGGAAGACTCAGCCTTTGGTAGAAAAAAAAACATACTTTCATATAAGTGATTTAACAATACATCTGAAAAGATTCAAATACAGTAGGTTTGTCTGTAATGCCTCCAGCATCCAATGTACAGATGATGCAAGCGCATCAGTTGGCCAGCCCTGGCCAGTGCCTTTTGAGGGACTCAGCTACAGTGTAGCACAGGAATAAAAGCCATGCCCACATCTATCCTTGGGCATGGGAAGGGCAGAACCTTGTCATATGACCTCAGAATCACAGTAATAAAGGACATGGGTTTAGTCTAATTTGGCCTGTAATTTCAAATTGGACAAATGTCTCGGGACACTTTCTTTTGGAAAATCTAAGTTTGTCTCGTGGTAAAATGTCAGTGTAGTGTAAATGATAGCTCTTACTGATCGAGCAAGCCACGGTTCAGTGGATACATGTACAGACGCCTGTCATCCCCAAAGCACTAACTAAAGAGACACGGCCCCGGCTGTGGAGCAGCTATAGTATTTTGAAAGCTTTAATGTCTCTTGTTTTCCCTCAACCTCCTCCTTTTTCCTGTCTTCCATTGTAATTGTGACCTTCCCTGTCACTTTCCAGATGGCTTGGATTTGGGGCTTCAAATTCCAGTTTTGGTTAATGAAAGTGAGGTTGCAGTTATGGTCCTCACCAGGAGTCAGTGTACACGGAGTTGATTATGGGTTGGACCATGGAGATGGATGGAGCAGAAGGGAGTTAGAGAGGAAGCAAGGAATACCAGCATTTGTAGACACACTCTTACTGATGGAGCAGATAGTATTCCACATTTGTACCTGGTCTATACTATTAACAGAAATAACCACCTGTAACTACAAGGGATTACTTGCTCTTGCTTTTGTTTGTTTCCTTGCTTATGCTTTCTTAGAAATGCGAATGCTGACAAGTGTTTAGAATATTTGGATTTCTCTATCAGCATGGTAGTTATCAGGGCAGACCAAGGAGTAAGAAGACCTGGGCTAAGTCTCATCTTCACCACTTATTAGGCATCTGAATTTGGGCAGTTCATTCACATCAATGAAGTTTCTGTTTCCTCATCTGCAAAGTGGAGATAATAGTAATTTCAACTTCATAATTGTGAGAATTAAATACATTGATATATGCAAAGAATTACCATTGAGCCCAGAGCATGGACACATTCAATTATAAGTTCTTTTATATTGGGTTGGCCTGAAAGTTCTTTCAGGTATTTCCATACACAGTTATGGAGAAAGCAAACAAACTTTTTGGCCAACCTGATAGTTATTATTCTACCCTAGTAGGTAAATTCGGAGAAGGCAATGGCACCCCACTCCAGTACGCTTGCCTGGAAGATCCCATGGATGCAGGAGCCTGGTAGGCTGCAGTCCATGGGGTCGCTAAGAGTCAGACAGGACTGAGCGACTTCACTTTCACTTTCCACTTTCATGCACTGGAGAAGGAAATGGCAACCCACTCCAGTGTTCTTGCCTGGAGAATTCCAGGGACAGGGGAGCCTGGTGGGCTGCCGTCTATGGGGTCGCACAGAGTCGGACACAACTGAAGCGACTTAGCAGCAGCAGCAGCAGCAGCAGTAGGTAAATTAATATCACTTTAAAACAGTTAATTATATAAGGCAAAGTTATAGCACTTCTAGTTTTCTAAACAATTTTATACTCAAATATTTTTATTTCAGGATAGTTTCTGACACACTCTGAAAACTCTCTTTTTCTTTGTTTTGGTTTTTGTTCAAGGACAGCTTCATTTTAGAGACGTCCCAAATGAATGCTTTCCTAACTACTCATTTCTATGAAGATCTGTGGGTTTGTAATATATTTTTCTCATTGCTATTAAATAAGTGTAATTAAACATTACCCAGCCACAGAACATTTGAATTGCATTTCCAACATATTATTTTAAGCCTGGACCTACCCTAAGAATTCTGGAACTGCAACAGGTCTTCAACCTAAAAAGAAACAGTCAATGTCAAAATAATTACTCTGAGGGAGCAATTTACAATGAGAAAAAAAAACTTTTTTAAGTGAATCTATTCTAAAGTATATAGCATAGCATGACATAATAATATTCTCAGGCTCAGTTTCTCTTTTATTTTTTGGTTTGTTACCCTTTAAAGTTTACATTTTAACTTAAGTAGGGCAGGCAGATGAAGGAAAGATTAGATGCTTGCTCACCATATTAAATATTTTGAATGAGTTTTTTTTTTCCTGTATACGAACAAGAGCTGATTTACCATCAAAGATCTGTACCAGGTCATAGAGTCACTAACTTGGTCCTTTCTTTTCACCTGGTCCCTTGTAACAGACAGGGAGGTAGTTGTCCAAGTTCATGTGTATAGTTTGCTGCCATGGGACATAATTTTGCATTAATGTGTCAAACACTTTGTGGGGGCTCAGTCAGATCAATGGCCTTGTAGGTCCAACATCAGCTTTTACCTTCATGCATATTTGGACATAGCAATCACTGCATAACCACTTTTGACAACTTCCCTGTCTTTTATCTGGCCATTCGTGATCCAAGCCACCTGCCCCTCCCAGCATCACTGCCTACACTCACACACATGCATAAGTGTGAAAACACACTCCAGCCATCTCTCCTCCTCCACTTTCATTCTCCCCCTGTTCAGTCAACACTGACACACAAGGGATAGACATCATGGTCTGGATCTGCAGACAGAACTGCTGGCTTAGGCAAAAGGCCGGGGCAGGAGAGGAGGGGCTTTACTAGTGATAGCAGACAGCTGGAGAGTGAGCATTAACTGTGTTAGGTTTTGGAGAATACTTGTAAAACTTTCATAAGTCACTTTTGCGTATGCACAAGAGACTAGGTATTTTATAAAGTTCAATTCCCGGTGCAGTGAAGCCCCCAGAGAAGGGGGACTTCTAACTAGACACTAACTAGAGCACTGAAATGGACGCAACGTTTAAGCTAAAAAGTGTGCGATCAGGATGACCGGAAAAGGAATAGTGCTCCATGTGTGACCAAGAGGGACAGGGAGAACTAGGGTGCTTCCAGGATGGTGGAGGCAGTGGGTTTTGAAGTCAAACCAATTTAAGTCCACTTGTGACTTCTTAGCACTATGATTTGTGAAGATCACTTAATTTCCCCAAACCTTATTTTCTACATTTGTTCAACAGGGAGTAATACTTTGGAGTATTTTTGTGAGACACGAATATCATTAAGTTGGTGCAAAAGTAATTGCGGTTTTGCATCATTGAACTTGCCCGTTGATATTGGAATGCATTCTTAAATAAATGTGGTTATGTTATGTATCTTTTTAATGCGCATTTCTTGCTTTTTTTTTTTTTGCTAGTGACATTACTTGCTGTAGAGATGATGTCTAAAATGTCATGTCTGCCATATTCACTTGACCTCTCACCAACCAACTACCACTTTTTCAAGCATCTCAACAACTTTTTGCAGGGAAAACACTTCCACAACCAGCGGGAGGCAGAAAATACTTCCTAGGAGTTTATCAAAACCCGAAACACAGATTTTTATGCTACAGGGATTAGCAAACTTACTTCTTGTTGGCAAAAATGTGTCGATTGTAATGGTTCCTATTGTGATTAATAAAGATGCATTTGAGCCTAGCTATAAATGATTTAAAATTCACGGTCTGAAACTGCAATTACTTTTGTACCAACCTGTACGTAAACACGATGCCCAGAGAACAGTAAGCCCTCAGCAAATGGCAGCAATTATTATTATTAGGATCAAACACTAAGAGTCAAAACACTGGTAGATATTTATAAAGGATTTCATGCATCTCTGACTGCCGTGGACCTCACCACAGTACACCAAGTACAAGCCGACCTTGTTTCATTGCGCTTCACTGCAATTCACAGATACTATGATTTTTTTTACAAATTGCCACATGGCAACCCCGCATTGACCAACTCTCTAGGAGCCATTTTTCCAACAGCATTTGCTCACTCTGTGTCCGTGTGTCACGTTTCAGTAATCCTTTTCTTTATTGTTTGTTATGGTGATCTGTGATTGGTGATCTTTTGAGGTTATTATTGTCATTGTGTTGGGGGCACCACAGACCACATCCACATAAGACGGTGAGCTTAGCAAGTCCTGCGTGTGTTCCGACTGCTCCACTGACTGCCGTCTCCCCCAGCTCTCTCCCTCTCCTCAGGCCTCCCTGTGCCCTGAGACACAGTTTTAAATTAGGCCAATTCATAACCCTACCATGGCCTCCAAGCGTTCAAGTGAAGAAAGAAGAGTTGCATGTTGCACTTTAAATCAAAAGCTGGAAATAATTAAGCTTCATGAGGAAGGCATGTGGAGAGTTGATATCATCGGCTGAAAGCTAGGCTTCTGGGCCAGTTAGCCAAGTGGGGAGAGCAAGGGAAAAGTTCTGAAGGAAATTAAAAGAACTACTCCAGTGCACACGCGAATGATAAGAAAGCAAAACAGCCTTGTTGCTGATAGGGAGAAAGTTTTAATGGTCTGGCCAAAAGAGCAGGCCAGCCACCACATTCTTTTAGGCCAAAACCTAAGTCAGGAGCAGGGTACTAACTCTCTTCAATTCTGTGAAGGTTGAGAGAAGTGAGGAGGATGCAGAAAAAACTCTGAAGGTAGAACAGGCTGTTTCACGAGGTTTGAAGAAAGAGGCCATCTCCACAGCCTAAAAGTGCAAACTTACACAGCAAATACCGATGCAGGAGCTGCAGCAAGTTATACAGAAGATCTAGCTAAGATAATTCATGAAGGCGGCTACACTGAGACACAGATTTTGTTGTTGTTGTTGTTGTTGTTTTGTTTTGCTTCCTTTTGTTTTTGTTTTTCTTTTTTTTTAATTTAATTTTATTTTTTAAACTTTACATAATTGTATTAGTTTTGCCAAATATCAAAATGAATCCGCCACAGGTATACATGTGTTCCCCATCCTGAACCCTCCTCCCTCCCCATACCATCCCTCTGGGTCGTCCCAGTGCGCTAGCCCCAAGCATCCAGTATCGTGCATCGAACCTGGACTGGCAACTCGTTTCATACATGATATTTTACATGTTTCAATGCCATTCTCCCAAATCTTCCCACCCTCTCCCTCTCCCACAGAGTCCATAAGACTGTTCTATACATCAGTGTCTCTTTTAAAGATCTAAACGTAAGACCAGAAACTATAAAACTCCTAGAGGAGAACATAGGCAAAACACTCTCTGACATACATCACAGCAGGATCCTCTATGACCCACCTCCCAGAATATTGGAAACAAAAGCAAAAATAAACAAATGGGATCTAATTAAACTTAAAAGCTTCTGCACATCAAAGGAAACTATTAGCAAGGTGAAAAGACAGCCTTCAGAATGGGAGAAAATAATAGCAAATGAAGCAACTGACAAACAACTAATCTCAAAAATATACAAGCAACTCCTACAACTCAACTCCAGAAAAATAAATGACCCAATCAAAAAATGGGCCAAAGAACTAAATAGACATTTCTCCAAAGAAGACATACAGAGACAGATTTTTGATGCAGATGAAACAGCTTCCTATTGGAAGAAGATGCCATGGGACTTCCATATCTAGAGAGCAATCAATACTTGGCTTCAAAACTTCGAAGGACAAGCTGACCCTCTTGTTAGGTGCTAATCCAGCTGGTGACTTTCAGCTGAAGCCAATGCTCATTTACCATCCTGAAAATCCTATTAGGCTAAATTTACTCTGCCTGGGCTCTATCAGTGGAACAGCAAAACCTGGATAATAGTCCATTTCTCTACGACACAGTTTGCTGAGTATTTTAAGCCCACTGTTGAGACCTACTCTCAGAAAAAAGATTCCTTTCAAAATATTACTGCTCATTGACTTTGAATTTTGAGAACTGTAAGTTATGTTTTCCTTGATAATGCACAAATGTTTATAAGAGATGAACTGATTCTAAGTAACTGAATCTAATTAAAATGGAATCTTAACCCAGAAAAAAAAAATTACTGCTCATTGATGTACCTGATCACCCAAGAGCTCTGAGAGAGATGAACATAAACTGCATATTGTTTTCATGCCTCCTAACACAACATCCATTTTGCAGCCCACAGATCAAGGATTCATTGTGACTTTCAAGTCTTATTATTTAAGAAATATATTTCATAAAGCTACAGCTGCCACAGATAGTAATTCCTCTGATGAATATGGGCAAAGTCAGTTGAATACTTCTGGAAAGGAGACACTATTGTGGGTACCATTAAATACATTCATGATTCATGGAAAGAAGTCAACATACTAACAACACAGTTTGAAAGAGACTGGTTCTCATAGCCAACCTTGAGGAGTTCAGGTCTTCAGTAGAGGAAGTGGTGGCGGGTATGCTGGAAACAGCACAGAAGGAGAGGTGGAGCCTGAAGATGTGACTGAATTACTGTGATCTCGTGAACAACTTTAATAGATGGAAGAGTTGCTTCTTATGGCTGAGCAAAGAACGTAGTTTCTTGAGATGGTGAAGATGCTCTGAAGACTGTTGAAATGACAATAATGGATTTAGAATATTACAGGAACTTAGTTGATAAAGTAGCAGCAGCCTTCGAGAGGCCTGACTCCAGTTTTGAAAGTTCTCTAGGTGGGTAAACGGAGAAGGCAATGGCACCCCACTCCAGTACTCTTGCCTGGAAGATCCCATGGACGGAGGAGCCTGGAAGGCTGCAGTCCATGGGGTCGCTGGGAGTTGGACCTGACTGAGCGACTTCACTTTCACTTTTCACTTTCATGCACTGGAGAAGGAAATGGCAACCCACTCCAGTGTTCTTGCCTGGAGAATCCCAGGGATGAGGGAGCCTGGTGGGCTGCCATCTATGGGGTCGCACAGAGTCGGACACAACTGAAGTGACTTAGTAGTAGTAGTAGGTGGGTAAAATGCTATCAAACAGCATTGCATGCTGCAGAGAAATCGTTCCCAAAGAGTCAATCAATGCAGTAAACTTCACTGTTGTCTTATTTTAAGAAACTGCCACAGCTGCCCCAGCCTTCAGCAACCACCACCCTGCTCAGTCAGCAGTCATCAGCATCAAGGCAGGAGCCTCCACCCGCAAAAAGATGGACTTGCTTAAGCTCAGATGATGGTTAGCATTTTTAGCAATAAAGTATTTTTCAACTGTTACATGCACTGTTTTTTAGATATAATGCTACCACACAGTAGACTACAGTGACTTTTATATGCTCTGGGACACCTTGCTTTATTGCAAAATCTGCTTCTTTGCAGTGATCTAGAACTAAAGCCACAGTATCTCCAAGTTATGCCTGTCACAGCTCCCAAGGAGAGCCACATCTTAATCCCCAGGACCTGTGCCTATGTTCTTAATTGGTAAAGGAGACTTTGCAGATGTGATTTAGTTAAGGATTGTGTGATGAGATTAGCTTGGGTTACCCAGGTGAGCACAATGTAATCACAGGGCTCCTTTTATAAGAAGCAGGCAGGAGGGTCACGAACCTGAAGGAGCTGTGAAGTTGGAGGCAGAGGTCAGGGTGAGGCCGAATCATAAGCTACAAAACACGGGTGGCGGCTAGATCTTACAAACGGTAAGGAGACATTCTCTCCTGGAACTTCCAGGAAAAAACTGGCAACCATGCTGACCCTCTCTGGACTTCTGGCCTCCAGAACTATAAGATAAGGTGTTGTTTTATGTCACTGAATTTGTAGTAGTTTGTTACAGCAGCAGTAGGAAATGAATACACTCAGGTAAAAAAATTTTTGGATTGTCTGCCTCGGATGTTTAGAAAGGAAGAAACAGTAGGGGAAAACACTGTCTGGGTCAGAGACCTAAACATGAATGAAAATTTTCATTTTTAGAAAAATTATACAACATGCAATTTTAGAACTAAAACTTGAAGATTATGATAAACACTACAGTGATGTGGAGTAGTATTTCTAGGCTGACTGGAGAGCTGGAACCAGGTAGATAAATTTGTTTATTCAACAAAAGCATACAGTACTTACAATTCTATCCATCGTTTCAAAGCCTCTTTCCTTGTTTAAGAATCTCTGAGATAAATCCTCTTTAGTCTTTCAGTTCAGTTCAGTCTTTAAGTTGAACTAAAAACCTTCTAAGATATCCTTCAACATTAAAGTTCTAGCTTCAATCACAAAGGAAAAAACACAAGTCGCTTACTCATCAATGAGCCTCAAGCAGTTTAAATTCCTAGACTCCTAGGGTAGGAACTTGCCTGCTATCCCTATTGCTACCACTAGGAGGCGAAGCTAGCTTGCTGTCCAATCAGATCTTACATTTAAATGGTTTACACTCATTAAGCTACAAAAATCAAATTTAGTTTAAAAAAACGTAGGATTCATGGGATGGGGAGAAGTCTAACTGGTTAATAATATACTATGTGGAATAATAATATTCCACATTGTTGTCACATGTGGAATTGATCACATTTAGAAAACCCACCTTCAGGCCACAGAGCCCATCCTGACGAGCTGTGGGCTGATGATGTTGTCCACAGCCAGACAACCTTCTGGCAGGTGGTTTCCCAAAACCTCTGGTGCCAGCACATTTCCAATATGATCTCCAGGGCCGCTAAACAATCCCCCAAAGGTGCGGCAGTTCACTGCGGCATGAAAAATCTTCAGCCTGCCAAATATTTCACATGTCTACCAAAGACTTCATAATCCATTTCTAAAAGGTAAGCTTGCCACTGATTCTATGCTAAAAATAAATGGCAAGGAAGTTCATTGACAATGTGCCAGTTTCTATTCAAAATACGATAGCACTATCGTCAAGTTTAGTTTCAGGAATGAGACAGAATAATTAATGTCTGCTTAAAATATTTGGCAGTAGTGGAGGGAAAGGAAGATGGTAAAGTTACACAGTTGATTATTTTACAGTAACCCACAACTTCTGTTTCTCATCACAATAAAAAAAAGAAAAACCTCCTCTTTGTTTTTTAAGTTATTTTTCCAGGACCTGTACACTTCAATTTGTGCAAAGGATATGCTGTGTGTAAATTGAATTTGGGGTGAAAGGCACTAAGGAAGCCCCAAAGGGAACCCTCTGCTGACTCTCTCACCCACTGACATAGGAAATGCACAGCATATGGCTCCTGACTTGTTTTCTATCCTGCAAGTTGGCCTTTGAAAGCAAGGCCTATCTGTAACTGCATTAGGTTTGCTACTCTTCAGGCTTTAAAGCATCTTATGATCACTGTATTTTTAGCTAAGCAAACATCTGTTAAAGTTTCTAAAGCTTTTGAAAATATTCTAGTTAAGCAAAGTCATAAAATAATAACTTTCATACTTGACTTTGCTATTTCCAACCTCTCATCTCAGATTTCTCATGTGCAAAGTTAACCCAGTGAGGTAGCTTCAGTTTCCGAAGTTCTGAATCTCATCCCACTGTTAAAATGCATTGGGCATTGGACAGTTGAGCATTGGGCAAAGATAAATAATTAACTCACATTAGCAATTGATTGGAGAAGGAAATGGCAACCCACTCCAGTGTTCTTGCCTGGAGAATCCCAGGGACAGGGGAGCCTGGTGGGCTGCCATCTATGGGGTCGCACAGAGTCAGACACGACTGAAGTGACTTAGCAGAAGCAATTGATTATTTTAACACGATGAGCACATTCTATGTGCCAAGCACTAGATTAAACAATCTCACATTTGAAAATACAGAGAAGATTCTTAAAAACACAACAGTTTCCGAGCTGTCTGGAGGAAAAATAAGAGAGAGTATCCATGACCAACTTCTTCTCACATTAAACAAGCTCTTCTAGTATTTCCTAATAAAAATAAAATTCCATATGATGCTCGGGCACTACTTTCAGGCTGAGATGTCTATTTGGCTGGAATCTTAACCTTCTCTCTTCTAAATTATAAACCAGATAGTTCTCCAGGCAACAGCACATGACTTTTATAATTCTCTGTGGGGACACACGCACTTGGGATAGAATGAGAATTAATTTCAGAAGTGATAAAGGTTAATAGGGGAGAAAAACCACCTCGCCAGGATATGCAGCTTCTTTCAAATCAATGATAGTGTGAAAAGGTCGGAGGAACCAGGCAGGAAGTGTTTCTACAACTTTTCAAAAAAAAATTTATGGTAGAAAATATCAAAAGTAGAGAGAAAACTATGAAATAGAATGAAACAAAATTATAACCCCCACGTGCCCATCACCCTGAGGCAACAACTACCAATATTTTGCCAATCTTGTTCCAGTGGTCTCCCCCGCTCCCACTTTTTTTTTTGGCTAGTTTTTTAGAGCAAATCCAGGACTTTTCAATTTAATCTTCTCACTTTAAAATGTTTTTCACTGCTCCTTTCGCTGACCTGAGCAGCCAAGTTGATGAGAGAGCATGAGATTCCTAGCTTTCATAGTAATCCTGCCAAAGAGGCTTTCAACCAAAGTAGACCTTCCAGGAATGCATTTTACACCTTTTTCAATGGCATCTGTTAATAATCATAAAAATAAAGAGGGTCCCCTCTGGTAGTGCTTAAGTAAAAAGAATTCCATTTATATTCCAATGCAAACACTTTTACTGTTAAATATTAACAGTGCAGAGGCCAGCACAAAGAATTGCTTACTTGCAAGAGCCGTTTCTTTGATGGCTTAAAAGTGCTAAGTTTGATCTCTACCTTTATCGCCCTGCAAAGGAGCTCTCCCTGGGGTGGGTCCTGCGTTTCTCAGGAACACTTCTGGGGTCTTGCCCTTTCCTGGGGGGAAAAAGGGTTGGGGGTGTCTCCATCCTTACCTGCGAAGCTTCCTCAGTCCTCGGGGGCGCTGCCCAGCACGAGTCAAAGTGTCCCTAAGGCGGTCACCAACGCTGGCGAGGCAGGAGAGCGGGGTGGGGCTCCGGGACAGCGCAAGCCGGAGCCGGGGCGCCCGGCCACCGTCCGCCAGCACCGCCTGGAGACTGTGGGGAGGTGGGCGGCGAGCTGAGCGCCACGGCCGCGAGATGGGAGGGGAAAGGGGGCGTGGATGCGGGCGGACGCTGGGAGAGGTGAGGGGAGAGGAGGCGGCGGGAGGGCTTGGAAGCAGGAGACACGCAGGCCTGGGGAGGGTTTACTAAGAGTTGGGCCTCTCACTCCAGAATCTCTGCCCCCCAACATTAGGAAAAATTCACGACTGAGTTCACAAGGGCTGTCTGTCGCTCTGATCGTCTGCATCCCTTAAATAGTGTCCAGAAGATACTCCCGAGTGTGTGCTTGGAGGAATGGGGGTGATCAGGACTGTGTCTTTGTGTCCCAGTCCCCCAGCTCGAGTTTAGACGCCAGCTGTCTAGAAGAACCAGGGCCATTTCCCCAACCCCATCCCAAGCCCGTCTCCATCAGGGACCTCGCCACCCGGGACAGGCTCTCCACCAGGCAAATCCTGAGTCTCAGGCTCCTGCAGGCATCCACAGGCCACCTGAGAACACGCGACCCTCGTGGGCTGCGACGTGGGTCACCTTGCATGCATCCCTTGCGGCCTCCAGGGGGCGCGCGTCAGTTTCCGTCTGTCTCCAGGCTGGAAGGCTTTTTCTACTTGGGAAGAGCATCCTTTAAGATGTTTGCCCGCCTCTGTCCCACCAAAATTCTAACCGCATCCTTTCTTAATCTTTTATTCTCCTCCTTAGCAGAGGTGCTCCTTTGGGGTGGGTGCTACACAAGGTCGGGGACTCCAATTATTCAACATCTGTTGATCTTCTGGGTGGGAGGTCTGGAGCAAAAGGCACCAGTAGAAAAATAAGTACAGAAATTTAATGCTGGCCCTCAAGGAAGGGAGATCAAATAAGTGCACAAGTATTTATAACACACGGTCTTAGCATGTCCCATAATGCTCAGCTCATTAGTGGTTAATTTCATTTCTCGAATTTCTATGTATTTTTTTAGCAATGAAATCAGAACATATATACAATTTCATTTCCTGTTTTTCCACCTAGTGTTTTCATTTATGCACTTAGTCATATAATTTAAATCTATTAATCATTTTATCTGGTATAAAATAACTAGTTCTGAAGCTCTCTGTCTCACCGGTCAGATCATAATCTTCAAATGCATCCTTGAATCACCACCCTCTACCACAAGGGTTGGCTTATAATGGCTGCTGATAGTGTTGAGCTTAAAAATGTTTCCTAGTAAAATGGAGTGTGCGTGCATGCTCAGTCATGTCCAACTATTTGGGACCCCATGGACTGGAACCCACCAGGCTCCTCTGTCCATGAAATTTTCCAGACAAGAGTACTGGAGTGGATTGCCATTCCCTTCTCCAGGGGGTCTTCCCGACCCAGGGATCAAACTCAAGTCTCCAGCATCTCCTGCATTGGCAGGCATATTCTTTACCACTGCTAGACCTAGGAAGCCTGAAATAGAGTGTGGGGAAAAAAATAAAGTCCAGCATTCAGAATAGGAGTCTCCTATGGAGAAGGTAATGGCACCCCACTCCAGTACTCTTGCCTGGAGAATCCCATGTATGGCGGAGCCTGGTAGGCTGCAGTCCATGGGGTCGCTAAGAGTTGGACATGACTGAGCGACTTCCCTTTCACTTTTCACTTTCATTTACTGGAGAAGGAAATGGCAACCCACTCCAGTGTTCTTGCCTGGAGAATCCCAGGGTCGGGGCAGCCTGGTGGGCTTCCATCTATGGGGTCACATAGAGTCGGACACGACTGAAACAACTTAGCAGCATGACACTAAATAGATGTGCCCTGGGCCTCAGTCTCTTCATCAGTAAATTAAGAAGGTTGCACTGGAGGACTTCTGCAGTCTGTACTTTTCAAAAATTTGGGGGATTCTAACACTGCATCTAGTGCGGGCATGGGTCTGATTCCTTTAATTCCATCAGCACCCCTCATTGACATCACATAAAGCTAAACTCATCGCTCTTACATTTTCAGGGGCCTCTTCCTGAGCCTTTTGCCCCAAACCATATTTTTTCCCCAGCTTTACTGAGATATAATGGACATGTAGCATTGTGTAAACTTAAGATGTAAAATATGATTTGTGAAACGTATAGCAATATGTTTGCCACAATAAGGTTAGTTAACACATCCTTTACTTCACATAATGACCATTTTAAAATTGTTGTATTGGTGAAAACATTAAAGCTTTGTGCTTAGAGTAACTTTCAAGATACAATATAGTATTGTTAATTATAGTCACCACCCTGCACATTAGATCCTGGGAGCTTATACATCTTATAATTGAAAGATTATACCCTTTGAACCTGGAATGTTAGGTCCATGAATCAAGGCAAATTGGAAGTGGTCAAACAGGAGATGGCAAGAGTGAACATCAACATTCTAGGAAACAGCGAACTAAAATGGACTGGAATGGGTGAATTTAACTCAGATGACCATTATATCTACTACTGTGGGCAGGAATGAAGACTTACAAGATCTTTTAGAAATAACACCCAAAAAAGATGTCCTTTTCATTATAGGGGACTGGAATGCAAAAGTAGGAAGTCAAGAAACACCTGGAGTAACAGGCAAATTTGGCCTTGGAGTACGGAATGAAGCAGGGCAAAGACTAATAGAGTTTTGCCAAGAGAACGCATTGGTCATAACAAACACCCTCTACCAACAACACAAGAGAAGACTCTACACATGGATATCACCAGATGGTCAACACCAAAATCAGATTGATTATATTCTTTGCAACCAAAGATGGAGAAGCTCTATACAGTCAGCAAAAACAAGACTGGGAGCTGACTGTGGCTCAGATCATGAACTCTTTATTGCCAAATTTAGACTTAAATTGAAGAAAGTAGGGAAAACCACTAGACCATTTAGGTATGACCTAAATCAAATCCCTTATCATTATACAGTGGAAATGAGAAATAGATTTAAGGGACTACATCTGATAGAGTGCCTGATGAACTATGGATGGAGGTTCGTGGCATTGTACAGGAGGCAGTGATCAAGACCATTCCCAAGAAAAAGAAATAAAAAAGGAAAATGGCTGTCTGAGGAGGCCTTACAAATAGCTGTGAAAGAAGAGAAGCGAAAGTGAAGGAGAAAAGGAAAGATATAAGCATTTGAATGCAGAGTTCCAAAGAATAGCAAGGAGAGATAAGAAAGCCTTCCTCAGTGATCAATGCAAAGAAATAGAGGAAAACAACAGAATGGGAAAGACTAGAGATCTCTTCAAGAAAATTAGAGATACCAAGGGAATGTTTCATGTAAAGATGGGCTCGATAAAGGACAGAAATGGTATGGACCTAACAGAAGCAGAAGATATTAAGAAGAGGTGGCAAGAATACACAGAAGAAATGTACAAAAAGAGCTTCACGACCCAGATAATCATGATGGTATGATCACTCACCTAGAGCCAGACATCCTGGAATGTGAAGTCAAGTGGGCCTTAGAAAGCATCACTACAAACAAAGCGAGTGGAGGTGATGGAATTCCAGTTGAGCTATTTCAAATCCTGAAAGATAATGCAGTGAAAGTGCTGCACTCAATATGCCAGCAAATTTGGAAAACTCAGCAGTGGCCACAGGACTGGAAAAGGTCAGTTTTCATTCCCATCCCAAAGAAAGGCAATGCCAAAGAAGCTCAAACTACCGCACAATTGTACTCATCTCACACGCTAGTAAAGTAATGCTCAAATTTCTCCAAGCTATGCTTCAGCAATACGTTAACTGTGAACTTCAGATGTTCAAGGTGGTTTCAGAAAAGTCAAGGGAACCAGAGATCAAATTGCCAACATCCGCTGGATCATCAAAAAAGCAAGAGAGTTCCAGAAAAACGTCTATTTCTGCTTTATTGACTACGCCAAAGCCTTTGACTGTGTGGATCAAAATAAACTGTGGGAAATTCTGAAAGAGATGGGAATACCAGACCACCTGACCTACCTCTTGAGAAACCTATATGCAGGTCAGGAAGCAACAGTTAGAACTGAACATGGAACAGACTGGTTCCAAATAGGAAAAGGAGTATGTCAAGGCTGTATATTGTCACCCTGCTTATTTAACTTCTATGCAGACTACATCATGAGAAACACTGGGCTGGAAGAAGCACAAGCTGGAATCAAGATTGCCGGGAGAAATATCAATAACCTCAGATATGCAGATAACACTACCCTTATGGCAGAAAGTGAAGAGGAACTAAAGAGCCTCTTGATGAAAGTGAAAGAGGAGAGTGAAAAAGCTGGCTTAAAGCTCAACATTCAGAAAACAAAGATCACGGCATCTGGTCCCATCACTTCATGGGAAATAGATGGGGAAACAGTAGAACAGTGTCAGACTTTATTTTTTTGGGCTCCAAAATCACTGCAGATGGTGACTGCAGCCATGAAATTAAAAGACGCTTACTCCTTGGAAGGAAAGTTATGACCAACCTAGATAGCATATTCAAAAGCAGAGACATTACTTTGCCAACAGAGGTCCGTTTAGTCAAGGCTATGGTTTTTCCTGTGGTCATGTATGGATGTGAGAGTTGGACTGTGAAGAAAGCTGAGTGCCAAAGAACTGATGCTTTTGAACTGTGGTGTTGGAGAAGACTCTTGAGAGTCCCTTGGACTGCAAGGAGATCCAACCAGTCCATTCTGAAGGAGATCAGTCCTGGGTGTTCTTTGGAAGGAATGATGCTAAAGCTGAAACTCCAGTACTTTGTCCACCTCATGCGAAGAGTTAACTCATTGGAAAAGACTCTGATGCTGGGAGGGATTGGGGGCAGGAGGAGAAGGGGACGACAGAGGATGACATGGCTGAATGGCATCACTGACTC